>NC_087370.1:3035000-3343604 GCF_030014295.1 Loxodonta africana | reverse complement strand
AACCCAAACACAAACACTAACCCTAATCTAACACTAACCCTAATCTTAACCCTACCCTAACCATAAACCTAACCCTAACGCCCTAAACCGAACCTCTAACACTAAGTATAATCCTCACCGTAATCCTAACCCTTTTCTTAACCCTCACCCTGAACCTAAACGTCACTCTAACCCTGAACCTCAATCTAACATTAACACTAAAAGTAACTCCTAACCCTAACCCGAACCCTAAACCTAACCTTAACACTAACCTGAACACAAAATCAAACTCTAGCCCTAACCATAATAACCCTCGCCCCATCCTAAATTTCATCCAACCCTAACCTTAACCCTAAACCTAAACCTAACCCAAACCCTAACCTTAAACCAAACTCTAACCATAACTCTACTCCACCTCTGACACTAAAACTAAGCCTTACATTAGCCCTGAATCTAACCCCAGACCTAGTCCGAATTCTAACCGTAGACCTAATCCTAACACTAACCCAAACTCTAACCTTGATCCGAAATAGAACACTAAGTCTAATTCGAAACCTGAACCGAAACCGAAATCTTACGCTACACCTAACCCTAAACCTAACCCTAACTCTAATCCTAAACATAACACTTACCCTAAACCCTCACCTTAACTGTGAAACTAACCATAACCCTCACCCTAAACCCTAACAATATCCCCCAACCATAACCCTATGGCTATCCCTAACCCGAACACTAACCTGAATCCCTAAGCCCTAACGATAACACTAACCCTAACCCAAACCCTAACCCCTAACACAAAGCCTAACCCAAACCTTAACCCTAACTCTCACCCTAACTCTAACACTAACCCTAAACCTAATCATAAACCTAACCCTAACCCTAACCCAAAACTAAGCATGACCAGAACCACAATGACTAACCGGAACCCTCACCCAAACCCTAACCCGAAACTAAAACTGTAACCCCTAACACCTGACCAGAACCATAATCCTAACCCTACCCAAACCTAACCCTAAACCTCACCCTCACCCCAACCACAACGCCTAACACAAGCCATGACCCTAACCCTAACTGGAACACTAAACTTAACCCTAACCTAAAACCTAAAACTAACCCTAAAGCTAAACAGAACCCGTCAACTTTACTCTAACACGAAACACAACCTTAACACTAACCTGAAACCTAAACCAAACCTCAGCCATAACCCTAACCCTAACCCTCACCCTCACCCTATCTTAAACTTCCCCGTATCCCTAACCTAAAGCTCACCCTAACTCTAAACCTGTCCCTACCCCGAAACCTAACCCTAATCTTAACCTTGGCCCACCTGTAACCCTAAAACTAACCGTTACAATAACTCTGGTCCTAACCCTCACCCTAAACCTAATCCTAATCCTAACCCTGACCGTAATCCTAACCCTGACCGTAACCCTAACCTAACCTTAACCCTAACTTTAACCCTGCCATAAACTCAAACCTAAACCTCACCCCTAACAATAACTCTAACCCTAACCCTAAAACGAACCCTCACCTTTAACCAAAATTTCACTGTACCCATAACCCTAAACCTACCCTAACTTCATGGCAATCGTAACCTTAACCTAAATTAAACCTAACCCTGAACCTACCTCTAACCCTAACCCTAAACCTAACCCCAACCCTAACCCTGACCCTAACGTGAACCCTAACCCCTAACCCTAACCCTAACTCTCACACTTAACATAAACTTCACCCTAACCCTAACCCTAAAACTAAAAATAATACTAAATCTCCCCCAACTCTGACCCTGACCCTAATCCTAGCCATAAACCTAACCCTAACCCTAAACTTAACCCTAACCCTGTCCCTAACCCTAATCCTAACCTTAAAACTTACCCTACACACTCAGCTTCAATGGAAACCTAGCACTAACCCTCACACTAACATCTAAACCTAAACCCTACCCTTAACCTAAGCCTATCTCTAACCTTAACCTAGCCCTAAACCTAACCATGACTTAACCCTAACACTTACCCTAAGCCTAAAACTAATCTTAACCCTAAACCTAACCCTAACCTTAACCCTAACCCTAACGCCTAATGCTGAGGCTAAGCTCAACCCTCACCCTTAACTTAAACTTCACCCTAACACCTAACCCTAAACCGAACCCTAACCCTAAAGCTCACCCTAAACCTGACCCTAACATTAATCCAAACACCAAAACCTAACCCTAACACTCATACTAACCCTCAACCTAACCCTAACCTGATCCTAAGCTTCACTCAAACACCTACCTCTAATATTTACCCTAACCCTAATCTTATCATTCACCCTAAACCTAAGCCTAACCCTAAAACTAAACCTAACCCTAAACAATTCCCTCACTCTAGCCAAAACCTAAACCTAACCCTAAGCCTCAATCTAACCCTGACCCTAACCGAGAAACCCTAAAACATCAGCTTAACCGGAAACCTAACACTAACCCTCACACGAACCCTAACCCTTTCCCTAAACCTAAGCCTATCCCTAATCCTAAACCTAACCCTGACCTAAACGTAACCCTTACCCTAACCCTAAACTTAACCCTAACCTTAACTCTACCCTAACCCTAACCCCTACAATAACTCTAAAGCTGACCCTAACCCTACACCCTAACTCTAACTCTAAACCTAACCCTAACCTAGCCCTACCTTTGACCGTAAACCAAGCGGTAACCCTAACCTTCTCCCTACCCTAACCTAACCCTAAACCAAGTTCTAATACTAAGCTTAATCCTAACTCTAACCTTAACCCTAACCCTTACACTAACCCTCACTATTACCTGAAAATTCACCCTAACCCTAACTCTAACTCTAACCCTAACCATAGCCCCTATCCTAAACCCTCACCTTAACTGTAAACCTAACCCTAACCTTCACCCTCACCCTAACCTCTAACCGTATCCCCAAATCTAAACCTAACGCTATTCCTAAACTTATCCCTAACCCTAACCCAAACACAAACACTAACCCTAATCTAACACTAACCCTAATCTTAACCCTACCCTAACCATAAACCTAACCCTAACGCCCTAAACCGAACCTCTAACACTAACTATAATCCTCACCGTAATCCTAACCCTTTTCTTAACCCTCACCCTGAACCTAAACGTCACTCTAACCCTGAACCTAAATCTAACATTAACACTAAAAGTAACTCCTAACCCTAACCCGAACCCTAAACCTAACCTTAACACTAACCTGAACACAAAATCAAACTCTAGCCCTAACCATAATAACCCTCGCCCCATCCTAAATTTCATCCAACCCTAACCTTAACCCTAAACCTAAACCTAACCCAAACCCTAACTTTAAACCAAACTCTAACCATAACACTACTCCACCTCTGACACTAAAACTAAGCCTTACATTAGCCCTGAATCTAACCCCAGACCTAGTCCGAATTCTAACCGTAGACCTAATCCTAACACTAACCCAAACTCTAACCTTGATCCGAAATAGAACACTAAGTCTAATTCGAAACCTGAACCGAAACCGAAATCTTACGCTACACCTAACCCTAAACCTAACCCTAACTCTAATCCTAAACATAACACTTACCCTAAACCCTCACCTTAACTGTGAAACTAACCATAACCCTCACCCTAAACCCTAACAATATCCCCCAACCATAACCCTATGGCTATCCCTAACCCGAACACTAACCTGAATCCCTAAGCCCTAACGATAACACTAACCCTAACCCAAACCCTAACCCCTAACACAAAGCCTAACCCAAACCTTAACCCTAACTCTCACCCTAACTCTAACACTAACCCTAAACCTAATCATAAACCTAACCCTAACCCTAACCCAAAACTAAGCATGACCAGAACCACAATGACTAACCGGAACCCTCACCCAAACCCTAACCCGAAACTAAAACTGTAACCCCTAACACCTGACCAGAACCATAATCCTAACCCTACCCAAACCTAACCCTAAACCTCACCCTCACCCCAACCACAACGCCTAACACAAGCCATGACCCTAACCCTAACTGGAACACTAAACTTAACCCTAACCTAAAACCTAAAACTAACCCTAAAGCTAAACAGAACCCGTCAACTTTACTCTAACACGAAACACAACCTTAACACTAACCTGAAACCTAAACCAAACCTCAGCCATAACCCTAACCCTAACCCTCACCCTCACCCTATCTTAAACTTCCCCGTATCCCTAACCTAAAGCTCACCCTAACTCTAAACCTGTCCCTACCCCGAAACCTAACCCTAATCTTAACCTTGGCCCACCTGTAACCCTAAAACTAACCGTTACAATAACTCTGGTCCTAACCCTCACCCTAAACCTAATCCTAATCCTAACCCTGACCGTAATCCTAACCCTGACCGTAACCCTAACCTAACCTTAACCCTAACTTTAACCCTGCCATAAACTCAAACCTAAACCTCACCCCTAACAATAACTCTAACCCTAACCCTAAAACGAACCCTCACCTTTAACCAAAATTTCACTGTACCCATAACCCTAAACCTACCCTAACTTCATGGCAATCGTAACCTTAACCTAAATTAAACCTAACCCTGAACCTACCTCTAACCCTAACCCTAAACCTAACCCCAACCCTAACCCTGACCCTAACGTGAACCCTAACCCCTAACCCTAACCCTAACTCTCACACTTAACATAAACTTCACCCTAACCCTAACCCTAAAACTAAAAATAATACTAAATCTCCCCCAACTCTGACCCTGACCCTAATCCTAGCCATAAACCTAACCCTAACCCTAAACTTAACCCTAACCCTGTCCCTAACCCTAATCCTAACCTTAAAACTTACCCTACACACTCAGCTTCAATGGAAACCTAGCACTAACCCTCACACTAACATCTAAACCTAAACCCTACCCTTAACCTAAGCCTATCTCTAACCTTAACCTAGCCCTAAACCTAACCATGACTTAACCCTAACACTTACCCTAAGCCTAAAACTAATCTTAACCCTAAACCTAACCCTAACCTTAACCCTAACCCTAACGCCTAATGCTGAGGCTAAGCTCAACCCTCACCCTTAACTTAAACTTCACCCTAACACCTAACCCTAAACCGAACCCTAACCCTAAAGCTCACCCTAAACCTGACCCTAACATTAATCCAAACACCAAAACCTAACCCTAACACTCATACTAACCCTCAACCTAACCCTAACCTGATCCTAAGCTTCACTCAAACACCTACCTCTAATATTTACCCTAACCCTAATCTTATCATTCACCCTAAACCTAAGCCTAACCCTAAAACTAAACCTAACCCTAAACAATTCCCTCACTCTAGCCAAAACCTAAACCTAACCCTAAGCCTCAATCTAACCCTGACCCTAACCGAGAAACCCTAAAACATCAGCTTAACCGGAAACCTAACACTAACCCTCACACGAACCCTAACCCTTTCCCTAAACCTAAGCCTATCCCTAATCCTAAACCTAACCCTGACCTAAACGTAACCCTTACCCTAACCCTAAACTTAACCCTAACCTTAACTCTACCCTAACCCTAACCCCTACAATAACTCTAAAGCTGACCCTAACCCTACACCCTAACTCTAACTCTAAACCTAACCCTAACCTAGCCCTACCTTTGACCGTAAACCAAGCGGTAACCCTAACCTTCTCCCTACCCTAACCTAACCCTAAACCAAGTTCTAATACTAAGCTTAATCCTAACTCTAACCTTAACCCTAACCCTTACACTAACCCTCACTATTACCTGAAAATTCACCCTAACCCTAACTCTAACTCTAACCCTAACCATAGCCCCTATCCTAAACCCTCACCTTAACTGTAAACCTAACCCTAACCTTCACCCTCACCCTAACCTCTAACCGTATCCCCAAATCTAAACCTAACGCTATTCCTAAACTTATCCCTAACCCTAACCCAAACACAAACACTAACCCTAATCTAACACTAACCCTAATCTTAACCCTACCCTAACCATAAACCTAACCCTAACGCCCTAAACCGAACCTCTAACACTAACTATAATCCTCACCGTAATCCTAACCCTTTTCTTAACCCTCACCCTGAACCTAAACGTCACTCTAACCCTGAACCTAAATCTAACATTAACACTAAAAGTAACTCCTAACCCTAACCCGAACCCTAAACCTAACCTTAACACTAACCTGAACACAAAATCAAACTCTAGCCCTAACCATAATAACCCTCGCCCCATCCTAAATTTCATCCAACCCTAACCTTAACCCTAAACCTAAACCTAACCCAAACCCTAACTTTAAACCAAACTCTAACCATAACACTACTCCACCTCTGACACTAAAACTAAGCCTTACATTAGCCCTGAATCTAACCCCAGACCTAGTCCGAATTCTAACCGTAGACCTAATCCTAACACTAACCCAAACTCTAACCTTGATCCGAAATAGAACACTAAGTCTAATTCGAAACCTGAACCGAAACCGAAATCTTACGCTACACCTAACCCTAAACCTAACCCTAACTCTAATCCTAAACATAACACTTACCCTAAACCCTCACCTTAACTGTGAAACTAACCATAACCCTCACCCTAAACCCTAACAATATCCCCCAACCATAACCCTATGGCTATCCCTAACCCGAACACTAACCTGAATCCCTAAGCCCTAACGATAACACTAACCCTAACCCAAACCCTAACCCCTAACACAAAGCCTAACCCAAACCTTAACCCTAACTCTCACCCTAACTCTAACACTAACCCTAAACCTAATCATAAACCTAACCCTAACCCTAACCCAAAACTAAGCATGACCAGAACCACAATGACTAACCGGAACCCTCACCCAAACCCTAACCCGAAACTAAAACTGTAACCCCTAACACCTGACCAGAACCATAATCCTAACCCTACCCAAACCTAACCCTAAACCTCACCCTCACCCCAACCACAACGCCTAACACAAGCCATGACCCTAACCCTAACTGGAACACTAAACTTAACCCTAACCTAAAACCTAAAACTAACCCTAAAGCTAAACAGAACCCGTCAACTTTACTCTAACACGAAACACAACCTTAACACTAACCTGAAACCTAAACCAAACCTCAGCCATAACCCTAACCCTAACCCTCACCCTCACCCTATCTTAAACTTCCCCGTATCCCTAACCTAAAGCTCACCCTAACTCTAAACCTGTCCCTACCCCGAAACCTAACCCTAATCTTAACCTTGGCCCACCTGTAACCCTAAAACTAACCGTTACAATAACTCTGGTCCTAACCCTCACCCTAAACCTAATCCTAATCCTAACCCTGACCGTAATCCTAACCCTGACCGTAACCCTAACCTAACCTTAACCCTAACTTTAACCCTGCCATAAACTCAAACCTAAACCTCACCCCTAACAATAACTCTAACCCTAACCCTAAAACGAACCCTCACCTTTAACCAAAATTTCACTGTACCCATAACCCTAAACCTACCCTAACTTCATGGCAATCGTAACCTTAACCTAAATTAAACCTAACCCTGAACCTACCTCTAACCCTAACCCTAAACCTAACCCCAACCCTAACCCTGACCCTAACGTGAACCCTAACCCCTAACCCTAACCCTAACTCTCACACTTAACATAAACTTCACCCTAACCCTAAAACTAAAAATAATACTAAATCTCCCCCAACTCTGACCCTGACCCTAATCCTAGCCATAAACCTAACCCTAACCCTAAACTTAACCCTAACCCTGTCCCTAACCCTAATCCTAACCTTAAAACTTACCCTACACACTCAGCTTCAATGGAAACCTAGCACTAACCCTCACACTAACATCTAAACCTAAACCCTACCCTTAACCTAAGCCTATCTCTAACCTTAACCTAGCCCTAAACCTAACCATGACTTAACCCTAACACTTACCCTAAGCCTAAAACTAATCTTAACCCTAAACCTAACCCTAACCTTAACCCTAACCCTAACGCCTAATGCTGAGGCTAAGCTCAACCCTCACCCTTAACTTAAACTTCACCCTAACACCTAACCCTAAACCGAACCCTAACCCTAAAGCTCACCCTAAACCTGACCCTAACATTAATCCAAACACCAAAACCTAACCCTAACACTCATACTAACCCTCAACCTAACCCTAACCTGATCCTAAGCTTCACTCAAACACCTACCTCTAATATTTACCCTAACCCTAATCTTATCATTCACCCTAAACCTAAGCCTAACCCTAAAACTAAACCTAACCCTAAACAATTCCCTCACTCTAGCCAAAACCTAAACCTAACCCTAAGCCTCAATCTAACCCTGACCCTAACCGAGAAACCCTAAAACATCAGCTTAACCGGAAACCTAACACTAACCCTCACACGAACCCTAACCCTTTCCCTAAACCTAAGCCTATCCCTAATCCTAAACCTAACCCTGACCTAAACGTAACCCTTACCCTAACCCTAAACTTAACCCTAACCTTAACTCTACCCTAACCCTAACCCCTACAATAACTCTAAAGCTGACCCTAACCCTACACCCTAACTCTAACTCTAAACCTAACCCTAACCTAGCCCTACCTTTGACCGTAAACCAAGCGGTAACCCTAACCTTCTCCCTACCCTAACCTAACCCTAAACCAAGTTCTAATACTAAGCTTAATCCTAACTCTAACCTTAACCCTAACCCTTACACTAACCCTCACTATTACCTGAAAATTCACCCTAACCCTAACTCTAACTCTAACCCTAACCATAGCCCCTATCCTAAACCCTCACCTTAACTGTAAACCTAACCCTAACCTTCACCCTCACCCTAACCTCTAACCGTATCCCCAAATCTAAACCTAACGCTATTCCTAAACTTATCCCTAACCCTAACCCAAACACAAACACTAACCCTAATCTAACACTAACCCTAATCTTAACCCTACCCTAACCATAAACCTAACCCTAACGCCCTAAACCGAACCTCTAACACTAACTATAATCCTCACCGTAATCCTAACCCTTTTCTTAACCCTCACCCTGAACCTAAACGTCACTCTAACCCTGAACCTCAATCTAACATTAACACTAAAAGTAACTCCTAACCCTAACCCGAACCCTAAACCTAACCTTAACACTAACCTGAACACAAAATCAAACTCTAGCCCTAACCATAATAACCCTCGCCCCATCCTAAATTTCATCCAACCCTAACCTTAACCCTAAACCTAAACCTAACCCAAACCCTAACCTTAAACCAAACTCTAACCATAACACTACTCCACCTCTGACACTAAAACTAAGCCTTACATTAGCCCTGAATCTAACCCCAGACCTAGTCCGAATTCTAACCGTAGACCTAATCCTAACACTAACCCAAACTCTAACCTTGATCCGAAATAGAACACTAAGTCTAATTCGAAACCTGAACCGAAACCGAAATCTTACGCTACACCTAACCCTAAACCTAACCCTAACTCTAATCCTAAACATAACACTTACCCTAAACCCTCACCTTAACTGTGAAACTAACCATAACCCTCACCCTAAACCCTAACAATATCCCCCAACCATAACCCTATGGCTATCCCTAAGCCGAACACTAACCTGAATCCCTAAGCCCTAACGATAACACTAACCCTAACCCAAACCCTAACCCCTAACACAAAGCCTAACCCAAACCTTAACCCTAACTCTCACCCTAACTCTAACACTAACCCTAAACCTAATCATAAACCTAACCCTAACCCTAACCCAAAACTAAGCATGACCAGAACCACAATGACTAACCGGAACCCTCACCCAAACCCTAACCCGAAACTAAAACTGTAACCCCTAACACCTGACCAGAACCATAATCCTAACCCTACCCAAACCTAACCCTAAACCTCACCCTCACCCCAACCACAACGCCTAACACAAGCCATGACCCTAACCCTAACTGGAACACTAAACTTAACCCTAACCTAAAACCTAAAACTAACCCTAAAGCTAAACAGAACCCGTCAACTTTACTCTAACACGAAACACAACCTTAACACTAACCTGAAACCTAAACCAAACCTCAGCCATAACCCTAACCCTAACCCTCACCCTCACCCTATCTTAAACTTCCCCGTATCCCTAACCTAAAGCTCACCCTAACTCTAAACCTGTCCCTACCCCGAAACCTAACCCTAATCTTAACCTTGGCCCACCTGTAACCCTAAAACTAACCATTACAATAACTCTGGTCCTAACCCTCACCCTAAACCTAATCCTAATCCTAACCCTGACCGTAATCCTAACCCTGACCGTAACCCTAACCTAACCTTAACCCTAACTTTAACCCTGCCATAAACTCAAACCTAAACCTCACCCCTAACAATAACTCTAACCCTAACCCTAAAACGAACCCTCACCTTTAACCAAAATTTCACTGTACCCATAACCCTAAACCTACCCTAACTTCATGGCAATCGTAACCTTAACCTAAATTAAACCTAACCCTGAACCTACCTCTAACCCTAACCCTAAACCTAACCCCAACCCTAACCCTGACCCTAACGTGAACCCTAACCCCTAACCCTAACCCTAACTCTCACACTTAACATAAACTTCACCCTAACCCTAACCCTAAAACTAAAAATAATACTAAATCTCCCCCAACTCTGACCCTGACCCTAATCCTAGCCATAAACCTAACCCTAACCCTAAACTTAACCCTAACCCTGTCCCTAACCCTAATCCTAACCTTAAAACTTACCCTACACACTCAGCTTCAATGGAAACCTAGCACTAACCCTCACACTAACATCTAAACCTAAACCCTACCCTTAACCTAAGCCTATCTCTAACCTTAACCTAGCCCTAAACCTAACCATGACTTAACCCTAACACTTACCCTAAGCCTAAAACTAATCTTAACCCTAAACCTAACCCTAACCTTAACCCTAACCCTAACGCCTAATGCTGAGGCTAAGCTCAACCCTCACCCTTAACTTAAACTTCACCCTAACACCTAACCCTAAACCGAACCCTAACCCTAAAGCTCACCCTAAACCTGACCCTAACATTAATCCAAACACCAAAACCTAACCCTAACACTCATACTAACCCTCAACCTAACCCTAACCTGATCCTAAGCTTCACTCAAACACCTACCTCTAATATTTACCCTAACCCTAATCTTATCATTCACCCTAAACCTAAGCCTAACCCTAAAACTAAACCTAACCCTAAACAATTCCCTCACTCTAGCCAAAACCTAAACCTAACCCTAAGCCTCAATCTAACCCTGACCCTAACCGAGAAACCCTAAAACATCAGCTTAACCGGAAACCTAACACTAACCCTCACACGAACCCTAACCCTTTCCCTAAACCTAAGCCTATCCCTAATCCTAAACCTAACCCTGACCTAAACGTAACCCTTACCCTAACCCTAAACTTAACCCTAACCTTAACTCTACCCTAACCCTAACCCCTACAATAACTCTAAAGCTGACCCTAACCCTACACCCTAACTCTAACTCTAAACCTAACCCTAACCTAGCCCTACCTTTGACCGTAAACCAAGCGGTAACCCTAACCTTCTCCCTACCCTAACCTAACCCTAAACCAAGTTCTAATACTAAGCTTAATCCTAACTCTAACCTTAACCCTAACCCTTACACTAACCCTCACTATTACCTGAAAATTCACCCTAACCCTAACTCTAACTCTAACCCTAACCATAGCCCCTATCCTAAACCCTCACCTTAACTGTAAACCTAACCCTAACCTTCACCCTCACCCTAACCTCTAACCGTATCCCCAAATCTAAACCTAACGCTATTCCTAAACTTATCCCTAACCCTAACCCAAACACAAACACTAACCCTAATCTAACACTAACCCTAATCTTAACCCTACCCTAACCATAAACCTAACCCTAACGCCCTAAACCGAACCTCTAACACTAACTATAATCCTCACCGTAATCCTAACCCTTTTCTTAACCCTCACCCTGAACCTAAACGTCACTCTAACCCTGAACCTCAATCTAACATTAACACTAAAAGTAACTCCTAACCCTAACCCGAACCCTAAACCTAACCTTAACACTAACCTGAACACAAAATCAAACTCTAGCCCTAACCATAATAACCCTCGCCCCATCCTAAATTTCATCCAACCCTAACCTTAACCCTAAACCTAAACCTAACCCAAACCCTAACCTTAAACCAAACTCTAACCATAACACTACTCCACCTCTGACACTAAAACTAAGCCTTACATTAGCCCTGAATCTAACCCCAGACCTAGTCCGAATTCTAACCGTAGACCTAATCCTAACACTAACCCAAACTCTAACCTTGATCCGAAATAGAACACTAAGTCTAATTCGAAACCTGAACCGAAACCGAAATCTTACGCTACACCTAACCCTAAACCTAACCCTAACTCTAATCCTAAACATAACACTTACCCTAAACCCTCACCTTAACTGTGAAACTAACCATAACCCTCACCCTAAACCCTAACAATATCCCCCAACCATAACCCTATGGCTATCCCTAACCCGAACACTAACCTGAATCCCTAAGCCCTAACGATAACACTAACCCTAAACCAAACCCTAACCCCTAACACAAAGCCTAACCCAAACCTTAACCCTAACTCTCACCCTAACTCTAACACTAACCCTAAACCTAATCATAAACCTAACCCTAACCCTAACCCAAAACTAAGCATGACCAGAACCACAATGACTAACCGGAACCCTCACCCAAACCCTAACCCGAAACTAAAACTGTAACCCCTAACACCTGACCAGAACCATAATCCTAACCCTACCCAAACCTAACCCTAAACCTCACCCTCACCCCAACCACAACGCCTAACACAAGCCATGACCCTAACCCTAACTGGAACACTAAACTTAACCCTAACCTAAAACCTAAAACTAACCCTAAAGCTAAACAGAACCCGTCAACTTTACTCTAACACGAAACACAACCTTAACACTAACCTGAAACCTAAACCAAACCTCAGCCATAACCCTAACCCTAACCCTCACCCTCACCCTATCTTAAACTTCCCCGTATCCCTAACCTAAAGCTCACCCTAACTCTAAACCTGTCCCTACCCCGAAACCTAACCCTAATCTTAACCTTGGCCCACCTGTAACCCTAAAACTAACCATTACAATAACTCTGGTCCTAACCCTCACCCTAAACCTAATCCTAATCCTAACCCTGACCGTAATCCTAACCCTGACCGTAACCCTAACCTAACCTTAACCCTAACTTTAACCCTGCCATAAACTCAAACCTAAACCTCACCCCTAACAATAACTCTAACCCTAACCCTAAAACGAACCCTCACCTTTAACCAAAATTTCACTGTACCCATAACCCTAAACCTACCCTAACTTCATGGCAATCGTAACCTTAACCTAAATTAAACCTAACCCTGAACCTACCTCTAACCCTAACCCTAAACCTAACCCCAACCCTAACCCTGACCCTAACGTGAACCCTAACCCCTAACCCTAACCCTAACTCTCACACTTAACATAAACTTCACCCTAACCCTAACCCTAAAACTAAAAATAATACTAAATCTCCCCCAACTCTGACCCTGACCCTAATCCTAACCATAAACCTAACCCTAACCCTAAACTTAACCCTAACCCTGTCCCTAACCCTAATCCTAACCTTAAAACTTACCCTACACACTCAGCTTCAATGGAAACCTAGCACTAACCCTCACACTAACATCTAAACCTAAACCCTACCCTTAACCTAAGCCTATCTCTAACCTTAACCTAGCCCTAAACCTAACCATGACTTAACCCTAACACTTACCCTAAGCCTAAAACTAATCTTAACCCTAAACCTAACCCTAACCTTAACCCTAACCCTAACGCCTAATGCTGAGGCTAAGCTCAACCCTCACCCTTAACTTCAACTTCACCCTAACACCTAACCCTAAACCGAACCCTAACCCTAAAGCTCACCCTAAACCTGACCCTAACATTAATCCAAACACCAAAACCTAACCCTAACACTCATACTAACCCTCAACCTAACCCTAACCTGATCCTAAGCTTCACTCAAACACCTACCTCTAATATTTACCCTAACCCTAATCTTATCATTCACCCTAAACCTAAGCCTAACCCTAAAACTAAACCTAACCCTAAACAATTCCCTCACTCTAGCCAAAACCTAAACCTAACCCTAAGCCTCAATCTAACCCTGACCCTAACCGAGAAACCCTAAAACATCAGCTTAACCGGAAACCTAACACTAACCCTCACACGAACCCTAACCCTTTCCCTAAACCTAAGCCTATCCCTAATCCTAAACCTAACCCTGACCTAAACGTAACCCTTACCCTAACCCTAAACTTAACCCTAACCTTAACTCTACCCTAACCCTAACCCCTACAATAACTCTAAAGCTGACCCTAACCCTACACCCTAACTCTAACTCTAAACCTAACCCTAACCTAGCCCTACCTTTGACCGTAAACCAAGCGGTAACCCTAACCTTCTCCCTACCCTAACCTAACCCTAAACCAAGTTCTAATACTAAGCTTAATCCTAACTCTAACCTTAACCCTAACCCTTACACTAACCCTCACTATTACCTGAAAATTCACCCTAACCCTAACTCTAACTCTAACCCTAACCATAGCCCCTATCCTAAACCCTCACCTTAACTGTAAACCTAACCCTAACCTTCACCCTCACCCTAACCTCTAACCGTATCCCCAAATCTAAACCTAACGCTATTCCTAAACTTATCCCTAACCCTAACCCAAACACAAACACTAACCCTAATCTAACACTAACCCTAATCTTAACCCTACCCTAACCATAAACCTAACCCTAACGCCCTAAACCGAACCTCTAACACTAACTATAATCCTCACCGTAATCCTAACCCTTTTCTTAACCCTCACCCTGAACCTAAACGTCACTCTAACCCTGAACCTCAATCTAACATTAACACTAAAAGTAACTCCTAACCCTAACCCGAACCCTAAACCTAACCTTAACACTAACCTGAACACAAAATCAAACTCTAGCCCTAACCATAATAACCCTCGCCCCATCCTAAATTTCATCCAACCCTAACCTTAACCCTAAACCTAAACCTAACCCAAACCCTAACCTTAAACCAAACTCTAACCATAACACTACTCCACCTCTGACACTAAAACTAAGCCTTACATTAGCCCTGAATCTAACCCCAGACCTAGTCCGAATTCTAACCGTAGACCTAATCCTAACACTAACCCAAACTCTAACCTTGATCCGAAATAGAACACTAAGTCTAATTCGAAACCTGAACCGAAACCGAAATCTTACGCTACACCTAACCCTAAACCTAACCCTAACTCTAATCCTAAACATAACACTTACCCTAAACCCTCACCTTAACTGTGAAACTAACCATAACCCTCACCCTAAACCCTAACAATATCCCCCAACCATAACCCTATGGCTATCCCTAAGCCGAACACTAACCTGAATCCCTAAGCCCTAACGATAACACTAACCCTAACCCAAACCCTAACCCCTAACACAAAGCCTAACCCAAACCTTAACCCTAACTCTCACCCTAACTCTAACACTAACCCTAAACCTAATCATAAACCTAACCCTAACCCTAACCCAAAACTAAGCATGACCAGAACCACAATGACTAACCGGAACCCTCACCCAAACCCTAACCCGAAACTAAAACTGTAACCCCTAACACCTGACCAGAACCATAATCCTAACCCTACCCAAACCTAACCCTAAACCTCACCCTCACCCCAACCACAACGCCTAACACAAGCCATGACCCTAACCCTAACTGGAACACTAAACTTAACCCTAACCTAAAACCTAAAACTAACCCTAAAGCTAAACAGAACCCGTCAACTTTACTCTAACACGAAACACAACCTTAACACTAACCTGAAACCTAAACCAAACCTCAGCCATAACCCTAACCCTAACCCTCACCCTCACCCTATCTTAAACTTCCCCGTATCCCTAACCTAAAGCTCACCCTAACTCTAAACCTGTCCCTACCCCGAAACCTAACCCTAATCTTAACCTTGGCCCACCTGTAACCCTAAAACTAACCATTACAATAACTCTGGTCCTAACCCTCACCCTAAACCTAATCCTAATCCTAACCCTGACCGTAATCCTAACCCTGACCGTAACCCTAACCTAACCTTAACCCTAACTTTAACCCTGCCATAAACTCAAACCTAAACCTCACCCCTAACAATAACTCTAACCCTAACCCTAAAACGAACCCTCACCTTTAACCAAAATTTCACTGTACCCATAACCCTAAACCTACCCTAACTTCATGGCAATCGTAACCTTAACCTAAATTAAACCTAACCCTGAACCTACCTCTAACCCTAACCCTAAACCTAACCCCAACCCTAACCCTGACCCTAACGTGAACCCTAACCCCTAACCCTAACCCTAACTCTCACACTTAACATAAACTTCACCCTAACCCTAACCCTAAAACTAAAAATAATACTAAATCTCCCCCAACTCTGACCCTGACCCTAATCCTAGCCATAAACCTAACCCTAACCCTAAACTTAACCCTAACCCTGTCCCTAACCCTAATCCTAACCTTAAAACTTACCCTACACACTCAGCTTCAATGGAAACCTAGCACTAACCCTCACACTAACATCTAAACCTAAACCCTACCCTTAACCTAAGCCTATCTCTAACCTTAACCTAGCCCTAAACCTAACCATGACTTAACCCTAACACTTACCCTAAGCCTAAAACTAATCTTAACCCTAAACCTAACCCTAACCTTAACCCTAACCCTAACGCCTAATGCTGAGGCTAAGCTCAACCCTCACCCTTAACTTAAACTTCACCTTAACACCTAACCCTAAACCGAACCCTAACCCTAAAGCTCACCCTAAACCTGACCCTAACATTAATCCAAACACCAAAACCTAACCCTAACACTCATACTAACCCTCAACCTAACCCTAACCTGATCCTAAGCTTCACTCAAACACCTACCTCTAATATTTACCCTAACCCTAATCTTATCATTCACCCTAAACCTAAGCCTAACCCTAAAACTAAACCTAACCCTAAACAATTCCCTCACTCTAGCCAAAACCTAAACCTAACCCTAAGCCTCAATCTAACCCTGACCCTAACCGAGAAACCCTAAAACATCAGCTTAACCGGAAACCTAACACTAACCCTCACACGAACCCTAACCCTTTCCCTAAACCTAAGCCTATCCCTAATCCTAAACCTAACCCTGACCTAAACGTAACCCTTACCCTAACCCTAAACTTAACCCTAACCTTAACTCTACCCTAACCCTAACCCCTACAATAACTCTAAAGCTGACCCTAACCCTACACCCTAACTCTAACTCTAAACCTAACCCTAACCTAGCCCTACCTTTGACCGTAAACCAAGCGGTAACCCTAACCTTCTCCCTACCCTAACCTAACCCTAAACCAAGTTCTAATACTAAGCTTAATCCTAACTCTAACCTTAACCCTAACCCTTACACTAACCCTCACTATTACCTGAAAATTCACCCTAACCCTAACTCTAACTCTAACCCTAACCATAGCCCCTATCCTAAACCCTCACCTTAACTGTAAACCTAACCCTAACCTTCACCCTCACCCTAACCTCTAACCGTATCCCCAAATCTAAACCTAACGCTATTCCTAAACTTATCCCTAACCCTAACCCAAACACAAACACTAACCCTAATCTAACACTAACCCTAATCTTAACCCTACCCTAACCATAAACCTAACCCTAACGCCCTAAACCGAACCTCTAACACTAACTATAATCCTCACCGTAATCCTAACCCTTTTCTTAACCCTCACCCTGAACCTAAACGTCACTCTAACCCTGAACCTCAATCTAACATTAACACTAAAAGTAACTCCTAACCCTAACCCGAACCCTAAACCTAACCTTAACACTAACCTGAACACAAAATCAAACTCTAGCCCTAACCATAATAACCCTCGCCCCATCCTAAATTTCATCCAACCCTAACCTTAACCCTAAACCTAAACCTAACCCAAACCCTAACCTTAAACCAAACTCTAACCATAACACTACTCCACCTCTGACACTAAAACTAAGCCTTACATTAGCCCTGAATCTAACCCCAGACCTAGTCCGAATTCTAACCGTAGACCTAATCCTAACACTAACCCAAACTCTAACCTTGATCCGAAATAGAACACTAAGTCTAATTCGAAACCTGAACCGAAACCGAAATCTTACGCTACACCTAACCCTAAACCTAACCCTAACTCTAATCCTAAACATAACACTTACCCTAAACCCTCACCTTAACTGTGAAACTAACCATAACCCTCACCCTAAACCCTAACAATATCCCCCAACCATAACCCTATGGCTATCCCTAAGCCGAACACTAACCTGAATCCCTAAGCCCTAACGATAACACTAACCCTAACCCAAACCCTAACCCCTAACACAAAGCCTAACCCAAACCTTAACCCTAACTCTCACCCTAACTCTAACACTAACCCTAAACCTAATCATAAACCTAACCCTAACCCTAACCCAAAACTAAGCATGACCAGAACCACAATGACTAACCGGAACCCTCACCCAAACCCTAACCCGAAACTAAAACTGTAACCCCTAACACCTGACCAGAACCATAATCCTAACCCTACCCAAACCTAACCCTAAACCTCACCCTCACCCCAACCACAACGCCTAACACAAGCCATGACCCTAACCCTAACTGGAACACTAAACTTAACCCTAACCTAAAACCTAAAACTAACCCTAAAGCTAAACAGAACCCGTCAACTTTACTCTAACACGAAACACAACCTTAACACTAACCTGAAACCTAAACCAAACCTCAGCCATAACCCTAACCCTAACCCTCACCCTCACCCTATCTTAAACTTCCCCGTATCCCTAACCTAAAGCTCACCCTAACTCTAAACCTGTCCCTACCCCGAAACCTAACCCTAATCTTAACCTTGGCCCACCTGTAACCCTAAAACTAACCATTACAATAACTCTGGTCCTAACCCTCACCCTAAACCTAATCCTAATCCTAACCCTGACCGTAATCCTAACCCTGACCGTAACCCTAACCTAACCTTAACCCTAACTTTAACCCTGCCATAAACTCAAACCTAAACCTCACCCCTAACAATAACTCTAACCCTAACCCTAAAACGAACCCTCACCTTTAACCAAAATTTCACTGTACCCATAACCCTAAACCTACCCTAACTTCATGGCAATCGTAACCTTAACCTAAATTAAACCTAACCCTGAACCTACCTCTAACCCTAACCCTAAACCTAACCCCAACCCTAACCCTGACCCTAACGTGAACCCTAACCCCTAACCCTAACCCTAACTCTCACACTTAACATAAACTTCACCCTAACCCTAACCCTAAAACTAAAAATAATACTAAATCTCCCCCAACTCTGACCCTGACCCTAATCCTAACCATAAACCTAACCCTAACCCTAAACTTAACCCTAACCCTGTCCCTAACCCTAATCCTAACCTTAAAACTTACCCTACACACTCAGCTTCAATGGAAACCTAGCACTAACCCTCACACTAACATCTAAACCTAAACCCTACCCTTAACCTAAGCCTATCTCTAACCTTAACCTAGCCCTAAACCTAACCATGACTTAACCCTAACACTTACCCTAAGCCTAAAACTAATCTTAACCCTAAACCTAACCCTAACCTTAACCCTAACCCTAACGCCTAATGCTGAGGCTAAGCTCAACCCTCACCCTTAACTTAAACTTCACCCTAACACCTAACCCTAAACCGAACCCTAACCCTA
This sequence comes from Loxodonta africana, assembly GCF_030014295.1. Lineage (NCBI taxonomy): Eukaryota > Metazoa > Chordata > Mammalia > Proboscidea > Elephantidae > Loxodonta > Loxodonta africana. The sequence goes on along the minus strand of NC_087370.1, from coordinate 3,323,798 downwards.
AAGCTCACCCTAAACCTGACCCTAACATTAATCCAAACACCAAAACCTAACCCTAACACTCATACTAACCCTCAACCTAACCCTAACCTGATCCTAAGCTTCACTCAAACACCTACCTCTAATATTTACCCTAACCCTAATCTTATCCTTCACCCTAAACCTAAGCCTAACCCTAAAACTAAACCTAACCCTAAACAATTCCCTCACTCTAGCCAAAACCTAAACCTAACCCTAAGCCTCAATCTAACCCTGACCCTAACCGAGAAACCCTAAAACATCAGCTTAACCGGAAACCTAACACTAACCCTCACACGAACCCTAACCCTTTCCCTAAACCTAAGCCTATCCCTAATCCTAAACCTAACCCTGACCTAAACGTAACCCTTACCCTAACCCTAAACTTAACCCTAACCTTAACTCTACCCTAACCCTAACCCCTACAATAACTCTAAAGCTGACCCTAACCCTACACCCTAACTCTAACTCTAAACCTAACCCTAACCTAGCCCTACCTTTGACCGTAAACCAAGCGGTAACCCTAACCTTCTCCCTACCCTAACCTAACCCTAAACCAAGTTCTAATACTAAGCTTAATCCTAACTCTAACCTTAACCCTAACCCTTACACTAACCCTCACTATTACCTGAAAATTCACCCTAACCCTAACTCTAACTCTAACCCTAACCATAGCCCCTATCCTAAACCCTCACCTTAACTGTAAACCTAACCCTAACCTTCACCCTCACCCTAACCTCTAACCGTATCCCCAAATCTAAACCTAACGCTATTCCTAAACTTATCCCTAACCCTAACCCAAACACAAACACTAACCCTAATCTAACACTAACCCTAATCTTAACCCTACCCTAACCATAAACCTAACCCTAACGCCCTAAACCGAACCTCTAACACTAACTATAATCCTCACCGTAATCCTAACCCTTTTCTTAACCCTCACCCTGAACCTAAACGTCACTCTAACCCTGAACCTCAATCTAACATTAACACTAAAAGTAACTCCTAACCCTAACCCGAACCCTAAACCTAACCTTAACACTAACCTGAACACAAAATCAAACTCTAGCCCTAACCATAATAACCCTCGCCCCATCCTAAATTTCATCCAACCCTAACCTTAACCCTAAACCTAAACCTAACCCAAACCCTAACCTTAAACCAAACTCTAACCATAACACTACTCCACCTCTGACACTAAAACTAAGCCTTACATTAGCCCTGAATCTAACCCCAGACCTAGTCCGAATTCTAACCGTAGACCTAATCCTAACACTAACCCAAACTCTAACCTTGATCCGAAATAGAACACTAAGTCTAATTCGAAACCTGAACCGAAACCGAAATCTTACGCTACACCTAACCCTAAACCTACCCCTAACTCTAATCCTAAACATAACACTTACCCTAAACCCTCACCTTAACTGTGAAACTAACCATAACCCTCACCCTAAACCCTAACAATATCCCCCAACCATAACCCTATGGCTATCCCTAACCCGAACACTAACCTGAATCCCTAAGCCCTAACGATAACACTAACCCTAAACCAAACCCTAACCCCTAACACAAAGCCTAACCCAAACCTTAACCCTAACTCTCACCCTAACTCTAACACTAACCCTAAACCTAATCATAAACCTAACCCTAACCCTAACCCAAAACTAAGCATGACCAGAACCACAATGACTAACCGGAACCCTCACCCAAACCCTAACCCGAAACTAAAACTGTAACCCCTAACACCTGACCAGAACCATAATCCTAACCCTACCCAAACCTAACCCTAAACCTCACCCTCACCCCAACCACAACGCCTAACACAAGCCATGACCCTAACCCTAACTGGAACACTAAACTTAACCCTAACCTAAAACCTAAAACTAACCCTAAAGCTAAACAGAACCCGTCAACTTTACTCTAACACGAAACACAACCTTAACACTAACCTGAAACCTAAACCAAACCTCAGCCATAACCCTAACCCTAACCCTCACCCTCACCCTATCTTAAACTTCCCCGTATCCCTAACCTAAAGCTCACCCTAACTCTAAACCTGTCCCTACCCCGAAACCTAACCCTAATCTTAACCTTGGCCCACCTGTAACCCTAAAACTAACCATTACAATAACTCTGGTCCTAACCCTCACCCTAAACCTAATCCTAATCCTAACCCTGACCGTAATCCTAACCCTGACCGTAACCCTAACCTAACCTTAACCCTAACTTTAACCCTGCCATAAACTCAAACCTAAACCTCACCCCTAACAATAACTCTAACCCTAACCCTAAAACGAACCCTCACCTTTAACCAAAATTTCACTGTACCCATAACCCTAAACCTACCCTAACTTCATGGCAATCCTAACCTTAACCTAAATTAAACCTAACCCTGAACCTACCTCTAACCCTAACCCTAAACCTAACCCCAACCCTAACCCTGACCCTAACGTGAACCCTAACCCCTAACCCTAACCCTAACTCTCACACTTAACATAAACTTCACCCTAACCCTAACCCTAAAACTAAAAATAATACTAAATCTCCCCCAACTCTGACCCTGACCCTAATCCTAACCATAAACCTAACCCTAACCCTAAACTTAACCCTAACCCTGTCCCTAACCCTAATCCTAACCTTAAAACTTACCCTACACACTCAGCTTCAATGGAAACCTAGCACTAACCCTCACACTAACATCTAAACCTAAACCCTACCCTTAACCTAAGCCTATCTCTAACCTTAACCTAGCCCTAAACCTAACCATGACTTAACCCTAACACTTACCCTAAGCCTAAAACTAATCTTAACCCTAAACCTAACCCTAACCTTAACCCTAACCCTAACGCCTAATGCTGAGGCTAAGCTCAACCCTCACCCTTAACTTAAACTTCACCCTAACACCTAACCCTAAACCGAACCCTAACCCTAAAGCTCACCCTAAACCTGACCCTAACATTAATCCAAACACCAAAACCTAACCCTAACACTCATACTAACCCTCAACCTAACCCTAACCTGATCCTAAGCTTCACTCAAACACCTACCTCTAATATTTACCCTAACCCTAATCTTATCATTCACCCTAAACCTAAGCCTAACCCTAAAACTAAACCTAACCCTAAACAATTCCCTCACTCTAGCCAAAACCTAAACCTAACCCTAAGCCTCAATCTAACCCTGACCCTAACCGAGAAACCCTAAAACATCAGCTTAACCGGAAACCTAACACTAACCCTCACACGAACCCTAACCCTTTCCCTAAACCTAAGCCTATCCCTAATCCTAAACCTAACCCTGACCTAAACGTAACCCTTACCCTAACCCTAAACTTAACCCTAACCTTAACTCTACCCTAACCCTAACCCCTACAATAACTCTAAAGCTGACCCTAACCCTACACCCTAACTCTAACTCTAAACCTAACCCTAACCTAGCCCTACCTTTGACCGTAAACCAAGCGGTAACCCTAACCTTCTCCCTACCCTAACCTAACCCTAAACCAAGTTCTAATACTAAGCTTAATCCTAACTCTAACCTTAACCCTAACCCTTACACTAACCCTCACTATTACCTGAAAATTCACCCTAACCCTAACTCTAACTCTAACCCTAACCATAGCCCCTATCCTAAACCCTCACCTTAACTGTAAACCTAACCCTAACCTTCACCCTCACCCTAACCTCTAACCGTATCCCCAAATCTAAACCTAACGCTATTCCTAAACTTATCCCTAACCCTAACCCAAACACAAACACTAACCCTAATCTAACACTAACCCTAATCTTAACCCTACCCTAACCATAAACCTAACCCTAACGCCCTAAACCGAACCTCTAACACTAACTATAATCCTCACCGTAATCCTAACCCTTTTCTTAACCCTCACCCTGAACCTAAACGTCACTCTAACCCTGAACCTCAATCTAACATTAACACTAAAAGTAACTCCTAACCCTAACCCGAACCCTAAACCTAACCTTAACACTAACCTGAACACAAAATCAAACTCTAGCCCTAACCATAATAACCCTCGCCCCATCCTAAATTTCATCCAACCCTAACCTTAACCCTAAACCTAAACCTAACCCAAACCCTAACCTTAAACCAAACTCTAACCATAACACTACTCCACCTCTGACACTAAAACTAAGCCTTACATTAGCCCTGAATCTAACCCCAGACCTAGTCCGAATTCTAACCGTAGACCTAATCCTAACACTAACCCAAACTCTAACCTTGATCCGAAATAGAACACTAAGTCTAATTCGAAACCTGAACCGAAACCGAAATCTTACGCTACACCTAACCCTAAACCTAACCCTAACTCTAATCCTAAACATAACACTTACCCTAAACCCTCACCTTAACTGTGAAACTAACCATAACCCTCACCCTAAACCCTAACAATATCCCCCAACCATAACCCTATGGCTATCCCTAAGCCGAACACTAACCTGAATCCCTAAGCCCTAACGATAACACTAACCCTAACCCAAACCCTAACCCCTAACACAAAGCCTAACCCAAACCTTAACCCTAACTCTCACCCTAACTCTAACACTAACCCTAAACCTAATCATAAACCTAACCCTAACCCTAACCCAAAACTAAGCATGACCAGAACCACAATGACTAACCGGAACCCTCACCCAAACCCTAACCCGAAACTAAAACTGTAACCCCTAACACCTGACCAGAACCATAATCCTAACCCTACCCAAACCTAACCCTAAACCTCACCCTCACCCCAACCACAACGCCTAACACAAGCCATGACCCTAACCCTAACTGGAACACTAAACTTAACCCTAACCTAAAACCTAAAACTAACCCTAAAGCTAAACAGAACCCGTCAACTTTACTCTAACACGAAACACAACCTTAACACTAACCTGAAACCTAAACCAAACCTCAGCCATAACCCTAACCCTAACCCTCACCCTCACCCTATCTTAAACTTCCCCGTATCCCTAACCTAAAGCTCACCCTAACTCTAAACCTGTCCCTACCCCGAAACCTAACCCTAATCTTAACCTTGGCCCACCTGTAACCCTAAAACTAACCGTTACAATAACTCTGGTCCTAACCCTCACCCTAAACCTAATCCTAATCCTAACCCTGACCGTAATCCTAACCCTGACCGTAACCCTAACCTAACCTTAATCCTAACTTTAACCCTGCCATAAACTCAAACCTAAACCTCATCCCTAACAATAACTCTAACCCTAACCCTAAAACGAACCCTCACCTTTAACCAAAATTTCACTGTACCCATAACCCTAAACCTACCCTAACTTCATGGCAATCGTAACCTTAACCTAAATTAAACCTAACCCTGAACCTACCTCTAACCCTAACCCTAAACCTAACCCCAACCCTAACCCTGACCCTAACGTGAACCCTAACCCCTAACCCTAACCCTAACTCTCACACTTAACATAAACTTCACCCTAACCCTAACCCTAAAACTAAAAATAATACTAAATCTCCCCCAACTCTGACCCTGACCCTAATCCTAGCCATAAACCTAACCCTAACCCTAAACTTAACCCTAACCCTGTCCCTAACCCTAATCCTAACCTTAAAACTTACCCTACACACTCAGCTTCAATGGAAACCTAGCACTAACCCTCACACTAACATCTAAACCTAAACCCTACCCTTAACCTAAGCCTATCTCTAACCTTAACCTAGCCCTAAACCTAACCATGACTTAACCCTAACACTTACCCTAAGCCTAAAACTAATCTTAACCCTAAACCTAACCCTAACCTTAACCCTAACCCTAACGCCTAATGCTGAGGCTAAGCTCAACCCTCACCCTTAACTTAAACTTCACCCTAACACCTAACCCTAAACCGAACCCTAACCCTAAAGCTCACCCTAAACCTGACCCTAACATTAATCCAAACACCAAAACCTAACCCTAACACTCATACTAACCCTCAACCTAACCCTAACCTGATCCTAAGCTTCACTCAAACACCTACCTCTAATATTTACCCTAACCCTAATCTTATCATTCACCCTAAACCTAAGCCTAACCCTAAAACTAAACCTAACCCTAAACAATTCCCTCACTCTAGCCAAAACCTAAACCTAACCCTAAGCCTCAATCTAACCCTGACCCTAACCGAGAAACCCTAAAACATCAGCTTAACCGGAAACCTAACACTAACCCTCACACGAACCCTAACCCTTTCCCTAAACCTAAGCCTATCCCTAATCCTAAACCTAACCCTGACCTAAACGTAACCCTTACCCTAACCCTAAACTTAACCCTAACCTTAACTCTACCCTAACCCTAACCCCTACAATAACTCTAAAGCTGACCCTAACCCTACACCCTAACTCTAACTCTAAACCTAACCCTAACCTAGCCCTACCTTTGACCGTAAACCAAGCGGTAACCCTAACCTTCTCCCTACCCTAACCTAACCCTAAACCAAGTTCTAATACTAAGCTTAATCCTAACTCTAACCTTAACCCTAACCCTTACACTAACCCTCACTATTACCTGAAAATTCACCCTAACCCTAACTCTAACTCTAACCCTAACCATAGCCCCTATCCTAAACCCTCACCTTAACTGTAAACCTAACCCTAACCTTCACCCTCACCCTAACCTCTAACCGTATCCCCAAATCTAAACCTAACGCTATTCCTAAACTTATCCCTAACCCTAACCCAAACACAAACACTAACCCTAATCTAACACTAACCCTAATCTTAACCCTACCCTAACCATAAACCTAACCCTAACGCCCTAAACCGAACCTCTAACACTAACTATAATCCTCACCGTAATCCTAACCCTTTTCTTAACCCTCACCCTGAACCTAAACGTCACTCTAACCCTGAACCTCAATCTAACATTAACACTAAAAGTAACTCCTAACCCTAACCCGAACCCTAAACCTAACCTTAACACTAACCTGAACACAAAATCAAACTCTAGCCCTAACCATAATAACCCTCGCCCCATCCTAAATTTCATCCAACCCTAACCTTAACCCTAAACCTAAACCTAACCCAAACCCTAACCTTAAACCAAACTCTAACCATAACACTACTCCACCTCTGACACTAAAACTAAGCCTTACATTAGCCCTGAATCTAACCCCAGACCTAGTCCGAATTCTAACCGTAGACCTAATCCTAACACTAACCCAAACTCTAACCTTGATCCGAAATAGAACACTAAGTCTAATTCGAAACCTGAACCGAAACCGAAATCTTACGCTACACCTAACCCTAAACCTAACCCTAACTCTAATCCTAAACATAACACTTACCCTAAACCCTCACCTTAACTGTGAAACTAACCATAACCCTCACCCTAAACCCTAACAATATCCCCCAACCATAACCCTATGGCTATCCCTAAGCCGAACACTAACCTGAATCCCTAAGCCCTAACGATAACACTAACCCTAACCCAAACCCTAACCCCTAACACAAAGCCTAACCCAAACCTTAACCCTAACTCTCACCCTAACTCTAACACTAACCCTAAACCTAATCATAAACCTAACCCTAACCCTAACCCAAAACTAAGCATGACCAGAACCACAATGACTAACCGGAACCCTCACCCAAACCCTAACCCGAAACTAAAACTGTAACCCCTAACACCTGACCAGAACCATAATCCTAACCCTACCCAAACCTAACCCTAAACCTCACCCTCACCCCAACCACAACGCCTAACACAAGCCATGACCCTAACCCTAACTGGAACACTAAACTTAACCCTAACCTAAAACCTAAAACTAACCCTAAAGCTAAACAGAACCCGTCAACTTTACTCTAACACGAAACACAACCTTAACACTAACCTGAAACCTAAACCAAACCTCAGCCATAACCCTAACCCTAACCCTCACCCTCACCCTATCTTAAACTTCCCCGTATCCCTAACCTAAAGCTCACCCTAACTCTAAACCTGTCCCTACCCCGAAACCTAACCCTAATCTTAACCTTGGCCCACCTGTAACCCTAAAACTAACCGTTACAATAACTCTGGTCCTAACCCTCACCCTAAACCTAATCCTAATCCTAACCCTGACCGTAATCCTAACCCTGACCGTAACCCTAACCTAACCTTAACCCTAACTTTAACCCTGCCATAAACTCAAACCTAAACCTCACCCCTAACAATAACTCTAACCCTAACCCTAAAACGAACCCTCACCTTTAACCAAAATTTCACTGTACCCATAACCCTAAACCTACCCTAACTTCATGGCAATCGTAACCTTAACCTAAATTAAACCTAACCCTGAACCTACCTCTAACCCTAACCCTAAACCTAACCCCAACCCTAACCCTGACCCTAACGTGAACCCTAACCCCTAACCCTAACCCTAACTCTCACACTTAACATAAACTTCACCCTAACCCTAACCCTAAAACTAAAAATAATACTAAATCTCCCCCAACTCTGACCCTGACCCTAATCCTAGCCATAAACCTAACCCTAACCCTAAACTTAACCCTAACCCTGTCCCTAACCCTAATCCTAACCTTAAAACTTACCCTACACACTCAGCTTCAATGGAAACCTAGCACTAACCCTCACACTAACATCTAAACCTAAACCCTACCCTTAACCTAAGCCTATCTCTAACCTTAACCTAGCCCTAAACCTAACCATGACTTAACCCTAACACTTACCCTAAGCCTAAAACTAATCTTAACCCTAAACCTAACCCTAACCTTAACCCTAACCCTAACGCCTAATGCTGAGGCTAAGCTCAACCCTCACCCTTAACTTAAACTTCACCCTAACACCTAACCCTAAACCGAACCCTAACCCTAAAGCTCACCCTAAACCTGACCCTAACATTAATCCAAACACCAAAACCTAACCCTAACACTCATACTAACCCTCAACCTAACCCTAACCTGATCCTAAGCTTCACTCAAACACCTACCTCTAATATTTACCCTAACCCTAATCTTATCATTCACCCTAAACCTAAGCCTAACCCTAAAACTAAACCTAACCCTAAACAATTCCCTCACTCTAGCCAAAACCTAAACCTAACCCTAAGCCTCAATCTAACCCTGACCCTAACCGAGAAACCCTAAAACATCAGCTTAACCGGAAACCTAACACTAACCCTCACACGAACCCTAACCCTTTCCCTAAACCTAAGCCTATCCCTAATCCTAAACCTAACCCTGACCTAAACGTAACCCTTACCCTAACCCTAAACTTAACCCTAACCTTAACTCTACCCTAACCCTAACCCCTACAATAACTCTAAAGCTGACCCTAACCCTACACCCTAACTCTAACTCTAAACCTAACCCTAACCTAGCCCTACCTTTGACCGTAAACCAAGCGGTAACCCTAACCTTCTCCCTACCCTAACCTAACCCTAAACCAAGTTCTAATACTAAGCTTAATCCTAACTCTAACCTTAACCCTAACCCTTACACTAACCCTCACTATTACCTGAAAATTCACCCTAACCCTAACTCTAACTCTAACCCTAACCATAGCCCCTATCCTAAACCCTCACCTTAACTGTAAACCTAACCCTAACCTTCACCCTCACCCTAACCTCTAACCGTATCCCCAAATCTAAACCTAACGCTATTCCTAAACTTATCCCTAACCCTAACCCAAACACAAACACTAACCCTAATCTAACACTAACCCTAATCTTAACCCTACCCTAACCATAAACCTAACCCTAACGCCCTAAACCGAACCTCTAACACTAACTATAATCCTCACCGTAATCCTAACCCTTTTCTTAACCCTCACCCTGAACCTAAACGTCACTCTAACCCTGAACCTCAATCTAACATTAACACTAAAAGTAACTCCTAACCCTAACCCGAACCCTAAACCTAACCTGAACACTAACCTGAACACAAAATCAAACTCTAGCCCTAACCATAATAACCCTCGCCCCATCCTAAATTTCATCCAACCCTAACCTTAACCCTAAACCTAAACCTAACCCAAACCCTAACCTTAAACCAAACTCTAACCATAACGCTAGTCCACCTCTAACCCTAAAACTAAGCCTTACATTAGCCCTGAATCTAACCCCAGACCTAGTCCGAATTCTAACCGTAGACCTAATCCTAACACTAACCCAAACTCTAACCTTGATCCGAAATAGAACACTAAGTCTAATTTGAAACCTGAACCGAAACCGAAATCTTACGCTACACCTAACCCTAAACCTAACCCTAACTCTAATCCTAAACACACTTGCCCTAAACCCTCACCTTAACTGTGAAACTAACCATAACCCTCACCCTAAACCCTAACAATATCCCCCAACCATAACCCTATGGCTATCCCTAAGCCGAACACTAACCTGAATCCCTAAGCCCTAACGATAACACTAACCCTAACCCAAACCCTAACCCCTAACACAAAGCCTAACCCAAACCTTAACCCTAACTCTCACCCTATCTCTAACACTAACCCTAAACCTAATCATAAACCTAACCCTAACCCTAACCCAAAACTAAGCATGACCAGAACCACAATGACTAACCGGAACCCTCACCCAAACCCTAACCCGAAACTAAAACTGTAATCCCTAACACCTTACCAGAACCATAATCCTAACCCTACCCAAACCTAACCCTAAACCTCACCCTCACCCCAACCACAACGCCTAACACAAGCCGTGACCCTAACCCTAACTGGAACACTAAACTTAACCCTAACCTAAAACCTAAAACTAACCCTAAAGCTAAACAGAACCCGTCAACTTTACTCTAACACGAAACACAACCTTAACACTAACCTGAAACCTAAACCAAACCTCAGCCATAACCCTAACCCTAACCCTCACCCTCACCCTATCTTAAACTTCCCCGTATCCCTAACCTAAAGCTCACCCTAACTCTAAACCTGTCCCTACCCCGAAACCTAACCCTAATCTTAACCTTGGCCCACCTGTAACCCTAAAACTAACCGTTACAATAACTCTGGTCCTAACCCTCACCCTAAACCTAATCCTAATCCTAACCCTGACCGTAATCCTAACCCTGACCGTAACCCTAACCTAACCTTAACCCTAACTTTAACCCAGCCATAAACTCAAACCTAAACCTCACCCCTAACAATAACTCTAACCCTAACCCTAAAACGAACCCTCACCTTTAACCAAAATTTCACTGTACCCATAACCCTAAACCTACCCTAACTTCATGGCAGTCGTAACCTTAACCTAAATTAAACCTAACCCTGAACCTACCTCTAACCCTAACCCTAAACCTAACCCCAACCCTAACCCTGACCCTAACGTGAACCCTAACCCCTAACCCTAACCCTAACTCTCACACTTAACATAAACTTCACCCTAATCCTAACCCTAAAACTAAAAATAATACTAAATCTCCCCAACTCTGACCCTGACCCTAATCCTAACCATAAACCTAACCCTAACCCTAAAGTTAACCCTAACCCTGTCCCGAACTCTATCTCTAACCCTAATCCTAACCTTAAAACTTACCCTACACACTCAGCTTCAATGGAAACCTAGCACTAACCCTCACACTAACATCTAAACCTAAACCCTACCCTTAACCTAAGCCTATCTCTAACCTTAACCTAGCCCTAAACCTAACCATGACTTAACCCTAACACTTACCCTAAGCCTAAAACTAATCTTAACCCTAAACCTAATCCTAACCTTAACCCTAACCCTAACGCCTAATGCTGAGGCTAAGCTCAACGCTCACCCTTAACTTCAGCTTCACCCTAACACCTAACCCTAAACCGAACCCTAACCCTAAAGCTCACCCTAAACCTGACCCTAACATTAATCCAAACACCAAAACCTAACCCTAACACTCATACTAACCCTCAACCTAACCCTAACCTGATCCTAAGCTTCACTCAAACACCTACCTCTAATATTTACCCTAACCCTAATCTTATCATTCACCCTAAACCTAAGCCTAACCCTAAAACTAAACCTAACCCTAAACAATTCCCTCACTCTAGCCAAAACCTAAACCTAACCCTAAGCCTCAATCTAACCCTGACCCTAACCGAGAAACCCTAAAACATCAGCTTAACCGGAAACCTAACACTAACCCTCACACGAACCCTAACCCTTTCCCTAAACCTAAGCCTATCCCTAATCCTAAACCTAACCCTGACCTAAACGTAACCCTTACCCTAACCCTAAACTTAACCCTAACCTTAACTCTACCCTAACCCTAAACCCTACAAAAACTCTAAACCTGACCCTAACCCTACACCCTAACTCTAACTCTAAACCTAACCCTAACCTAGCCCTACCTTTGACCGTAAACCAAGCCGTAACCTTAACCTTCTCCCTACCCTAACCTAACCCTAAACCAAATTCTAATACTAAGCTTAATCCTAACTCTAACCTTAACCCTAACCCTTACACTAACCCTCACTATTACCTGAAAATTCACCCTAACCCTAACCCTAACCCTAACTCTAACTCTAACCCTAACCATAGCACCTAACCTAAACCCTCACCTTAACTGTAAACCTAACCCTAACCCTCACCCTCACCCTAACCTCTAACCGTATCCCCAAATCTAAACCTAACGCTATTCCTAAACTTATTCCTAACCCTAACCCAAACACAAACACTAACCCTAATCTAACACTAACCCTAAACTTAACCCTATCCTAACCATAAACCTAACCCTAACGCCCTAAACCGAACCTCTAACACCAAGTATAATCCTCACCGTAATCCTAACCCTTTTCTTAACCCTCACCCTGAACCTAAACGTCACTCTAACCCTGAACCTCAATCTAACATTAACACTAAAAGTAACTCCTAACCCTAACCCGAACCCTAAACCTAACCTTAACACTAACCTGAACACAAAATCAAACTCTAGCCCTAACCATAATAACCCTCGCCCCATCCTAAATTTCATCCAACCCTAACCTTAACCCTAAACCTAAACCTAACCCAAACCCTAACCTTAAACCAAACTCTAACCATAACGCTAGTCCACCTCTAACCCTAAAACTAAGCCTTACATTAGCCCTGAATCTAACCCCAGACCTAGTCCGAATTCTAACCGTAGACCTAATCCTAACACTAACCCAAACTCTAACCTTGATCCTAAATAGAACACTAAGTCTAATTCGAAACCTGAACCTAAACCGAAATCTTACGCTACACCTAACCCTAAACCTAACCCTAACTCTAATCCTAAACATAACACTTACCCTAAACCCTCACCTTAACTGTGAAACTAACCATAACCCTCACCCTAAACCCTAACAATATCCCCCAACCATAACCCTATGGCTATCCCTAACCCGAACACTAACCTGAATCCTTAAGCCCTAACGATAACACTAACCCTAACCCAAACCCTAACCCCTAACACCAAAGCCTAACCCAAACCTTAACACTAACTCTCACCCTAACTCTAACATAAACCCTAAACCTAATCATAAACCTAACCCTAACCCAAAACTAAGCATGACCAGAACCACAATGACTAACTGGAACCCTCACCCAAACCCTAACCCGAAACTAAAAGTGTAACCCCTAACACCTTACCAGAACCATAATCCTAACCCTACCCAAACCTAACCCTAAACCTCACCCTCACCCCAACCACAACGCCTAACACAAGCCGTGACCCTAACCCTAACTGGAACACTAAACTTAACCCTAACCTAAAACCTAAAACTAACCCTAAAGCTAAACAGAACCCGTCAACTTTACCCTAACACGAAACACAACCTTAACACTAACCTGAAACCTAAACCAAACCTCAGCCATAACCCTAACCCTAACCCTCACACTCACCCTATCTTAAACTTCCCCGTACTCCTAACCTAAAGCTCACCCTAACTCTAAACCTGTCCCTACCCCGAAACCTAACCCTAATCTTAACCTTGGCCCACCTGTAACCCTAAAACTAACTGTTACAAAAACTCTGGTCCTAACCCTCACCCTAAACCTAATCCTAATCCTAACCCTGACCGTAATCCTAACCCTGACCGTAACCCTAACCTAACCTTAACCCTAACTTTAACCCTGCCATAAACTCAAACCTAAACCTCACCCCTAACAATAACTCTAACCCTAACCCTAAAACGAACCCTCACTTTTAACCAAAATTTCACCCTACCCATAACCCTAAAACTACCCTAACTTCATGGCAATCCTAACCTTAACCTAAATTAAACCTAACCCTGAACCTACCTCTAACCCTAACCCTAAACCTAACCCCAACCCTAACCCTGACCCTAACGTGAACCCTAACCCCAACCCTAACCCTAACTCTCACACTTAACATAAACTTCACCCTAACCCTAACCCTAAAACTAAAAATAATACTAAATCTCCCCCAACTCTGACCCTGACCCTAATCCTAACCATAAACCTAACCCTAACCCTAAACTTAACCCTAACCCTGTCCCTAACTCTATCTCTAACCCTAATCCTAACCTTAAAACCTACCCTACACACCCAGCTTCAATGGAAACCTAGCACTAACCCTCACACTAACATCTAAACCTAAACCCTACCCTTAACCTAAGCCTATCTCTAACCTTAACCTATCTCTAAACCTAACCATGACTTAACCCTAACACTTACCCTAAGCCTAAAACTAATCTTAACCCTAAACCTAATCCTAACCTTAACCCTAACCCTAACGCCTAATGCTGAGGCTAAGCTCAACCCTCACCCTTAACTTCAACTTCACCCTAACACCTAACCCTAAACCGAACCCTAACCCTAAAGCTCACCCTAAACCTGACCCTAACATTCATCCAAACACCAAAACCTAACCCTAACACTAATACTAACCCTCAACCTAACCCTAACCTGATCCTAAGCTTCACTCAAACACCTAACTCGAATATTTACCCTAACCCTAATCTTATCCTTCACCCTAAACCTAAGCCTAACCCTAAAACTAAACCTAACCCTAAACAATTCCCTCACTCTAGCCAAAACCTAAACCTAACCCTAAGCCTCAATCTAACCCTGACCCTAACCGAGAAACCGTAAAACATCAGCTTAACCGGAAACCTAACACTAACCCTCACACGAACCCTAACCCTTTCCCTAAACCTAAGCCTATCCCTAATCCTAACCCTAACCCTGACCTAAACGTAACCCTTACCCTAACCCTAAACTTAACCCTAACCTTAACTCTACCCTAACCCTAACCTTTACAATTACTCTAAAGCTGACCCTAACCCTACACCCTAACTCTAACTCGAAACGTAACCCTAACCTAGCCATACCTTTGACCGTAAACCAAGCCGTAACCCTAACCTTCTCCCTACCCTACCCTAACCCTAAACCAAATTCTAATACTAAGCTTAATCCTAACTCTAACCTTAACCCTAACCCTTACACTAACCCTCACTATTACCTGAAAATTCACCCTAACCCTAACTCTAACTCTAACCCTAACCACACACCTACCCTAAACCCTCACCTTAACTGTAAACCTGACCCTAACCCTCACCCTCACCCTAACCTCTAACCGCATCCCCAAATCTAAACCTAACGATATCCCTAAACTTATCCCTAACCCTAACCCAAACACAAACACTAACCCTAATCTAACACTAACCCTAAACTTAACCCTACCCTAACCATAAACCTAACCCTAACGCCCTAAACCGAACCTCTAACACTAAGTATAATCCTCACCGTAATCCTAACCTTTTCTTAACCCTCACCCTGAACCTAAACGTCACTCTAACCCTGAACCTCAATCTTACATTAACACTAAAAGTAACTCCTACCCCTAACCCGAACCCTAAACCTAACCTTAACACTAACCTGAACACAAAATCAAACTCTAGCCCTAACCATAATAACCCTCGCCCCATCCTAAATTTCATCCAACCCTAACCTTAACCCTAAACCTAAACCTAACCCAAACCCTAACCTTAAACCAAACTCTAACCATGACGCTAGTCCACCTCTAACCCTAAAACTAAGCCTTACATTAGCCCTAAATCTAACCCCAGACCTAGTCCGAATTCTAACCGTAGACCTAATCCTAACACTAATCCAAACTCTAACCTTGATACTAAATAGAACACTAAGTCTAATTCGAAACCTGAACCTAAACCGAAATCTTACGCTACACCTAACCCTAAACCTAACCCTAACTCTAATCCTAAACATAACACTTACCCTAAACCCTCACCTTAACTGTGAAACCATAATAACCCTCACCCCAACCACAACGACTAACACAAGCCGTGACCTAACCCTAACCGTAACACTAAACTTAACCCTAACCTAAAACCTAAAACTAATCCTAAAGCTAAACAGAACCCGTCAACTTTACCCTAACACGAAACACAACCTTAACACTAACCTGAAACCTAAATCAAACCTCAGCCATAACCCTAACCCTAACCCTTCACCCTCACCCTATCTTAAACTTCCCCGTATCCCTAACCTGAAGCTCACCCTAACTCTAAACCTGTCCCTACCCCGAAACCTAACCCTAATCTTAACCTTGGCCCACCTGTAACCCTAAAACTAACCGTTACAATAACTCTGGTCCTAACCCTCACCCTACACCTAATCCTAATCCTAACCCTGACCGTAATCCTAACCCTGACCGTAACCCTAACCTAACCTTAACCCTAACTTTAACCCTGCCATAAACTCAAACCTAAACCTCACCCCTAACAATAACTCTAACCCTAACCCTAAAACGAACCCTCACTTTTAACCAAAATTTCACCCTACCCATAACCCTAAACCTACCCTAACTTCATGGCAATCCTAAACTTAACCTAAATTAAACCTAACCCTGAACCTACCTCTAACCCTAACCCTAAACCTAACCCCAACCCTAACCCTGACCCTAACGTGAACCCTAACCCCTAACCCTAACCCTAACTCTCACACTTAACATAAACTTCACCCTAACCCTAACCCTAAAACTAAAAATAATACTAAATCTCCTCAACTCTGACCCTGACCCTAATCCTAACCATAAACCTAACCCTAACCCTAAACTTAACCCTAACCCTGTCCCGAACTCTATCTCTAACCCTAATCCTAACCTTAAAATTTACCCTACACACTCAGCTTCAATGGAAACCTAGCACTAACCCTCACACTAACATCTAAACCTAAACCCTACCCTTAACCTAAGCCTATCTCTATCCTCAACCTAGCCCTAAACCTAACCATGACTTAACCCTAACACTTACCCTAAGCCTAAAACTAATCTTAACCCTAAACCTAATCCTAACCTTAACCCTAACCCTAACGCCTAATGCTGAGGCTAAGCTCAACCCTCACCCTTAACTTCAACTTCACCCTAACACCTAACCCTAAACCGAACCCTAACCCTAAAGCTCACCCTAAACCTGACCCTAACATTAATCCAAACACCAAAACCTAACCCTAACACTAATACTAACCCTCAACCTAACCCTAACCTGATCCTAAGCTTCACTCAAACACCTAACTCGAATATTTACCCTAACCCTAATCTTATCCTTCACCCTAAACCTAAGGCTAACCCTAAAACTAAACCTAACCCTAAACAATTCCCTCACTCTAGCCAAAACCTAAACCTAACCCTAAGCCTCAATCTAACCCTGACCCTAACCGAGAAACCCTAAAACATCAGCTTAACCGTAAACCTAACACTAACCCTCACACGAACCCTAACCCTTTCCCTAAACCTAAGCCTATCCCTAATCCTAACCCTAACCCTGACCTAAACGTAACCCTTACCCTAACCCTAAACTTAACCCTAACCTTAACTCTACCCTAACCCTAACCTTTACAATTACTCTAAAGCTGACCCTAACCCTACACCCTAACTCTAACTCGAAACGTAACCCTAACCTAGCCATACCTTTGACCGTAAACCAAGCCGTAACCCTAACCTTCTCCCTACCCTACCCTAACCCTAAACCAAATTCTAATACTAAGCTTAATCCTAACTCTAACCTTAACCCTAACCCTTACACTAACCCTCACTATTACCTGAAAATTCACCCTAACCCTAACTCTAACTCTAATCCTAACCACACACCTACCCTAAACCCTCACCTTAACTGTAAACCTGACCCTAACCCTCACCCTCACCCTAACCTCTAACCGCATCCCCAAATCTAAACCTAACGCTATCCCTAAACTTATCCCTAACCCTAACCCAAACACAATCACTAACCCTAATCTAACACTAACCCTAAACTTAACCCTACCCTAACCATAAACCTAACCCTAACGCCCTAAACCGAACCTCTAACACTAAGTATAATCCTCACCGTAATCCTAACCTTGTCTTAACCCTCACCCTGAACCTAAACGTCACTCTAACCCTGAACCTCAATCTAACATTAACACTAAAAGTAACTCCTAACCCTAACCCGAACCCTAAACCTAACCTTAACACTAACCTGAACACAAAATCAAACTCTAGCCCTAACCATAATAACCCTCGCCCCATCCTAAATTTCATCCAACCCTAACCTTAACCCTAAACCTAAACCTAACCCAAACCCTAACCTTAAACCAAACTCTAACCATGACGCTAGTCCACCTCTAACCCTAAAACTAAGCATTACATTAGCCCTGAATCTAACCCCAGACCTAGTCCGAATTCTAACCGTGGACCTAATCCTAACACTAACCCAAACTCTAACCTTGATCCTAAATAGAACACTAACTCTAATTCGAAACCTGAACCGAAACCGAAATCTTACGCTACACCTAACCCTAAACCTAACCCTAACTCTAATCCTAAACATAACACTTACCCTAAACCCTCACCTTAACTGTGAAACCATAATAACCCTCACCCCAACCACAACGACTAACACAAGCCGTGACCCTAACCCTAACTGGAACACTAAACTTAACCCTAACCTAAAACCTAAAACTAACCCTAAAGCTAAACAGAACCCGTCAACTTTACCCTAACACGAAACACAACCTTAACACTAACCTGAAACCTAAACCAAACCTGAGCCATAACCCTAACCCTAACCCTTACCCTATCTTAAACTTCCCCGTATCCCTAACCTAAAGCTCACCCTAACTCTAAACCTGTCCCTACCCCGAAACCTAACCCTAATCTTAACCTTGGCCCACCTGTAACCCTAAAACTAACCGTTACAATAACTCTGGTCCTAACCCTCACCCTAAACCTAATCCTAATCCTAACCCTGACCGTAATCCTAACCCTGACCGTAACCCTAACCTAACCTTAACCCTAACTTTAACCCTGCCATAAACTCAAACCTAAACCTCACCCCTAACAATAACTCTAACCCTAACCCTAAAACGAACTCTCACTTTTAACCAAAATTTCACCCTACCCATAACCCTAAACCTACCCTAACTTCATGGCAATCGTAACCTTAACCTAAATTAAACCTAACCCTGAACCTACCTCTAACCCTAACCCTAAACCTAACCCCAACCCAAACCCTGACCCTAACGTGAACCCTAATCCCTAACCCTAACCCTAACTCTCACACTTAACATAAACTTCACCTTAACCGTAACCCTAAAACTAAACATAATACTAAATCTCCCCCAACTCTGACCCTGACCCTAATCCTAACCATAAACCTAACCCTAACCCTAAACTTAACCCTAACCCTGTCCCTAACTCTATCTCTAACCCTAATCCTAACCTTAAAATTTACCCTACACACTCAGCTTCAATGGAAACCTAGCACTAACCCTCACACTAACATCTAAACCTAAACCCTACCCTTAACCTAAGCCTATCTCTAACCTCAACCTAGCCCTAAACCTAACCATGACTTAACCCTAACACTTACCCTAACCCTAAAACTAATCTTAACCCTAAACCTAATCCTAACCTTAACCCTAACCCTAACGCCTAATGCTGAGGCTAAGCTCAACCCTCACCCTTAACTTCAACTTCACCCTAACACCTAACCCTAAACCGAACCCTAACCCTAAAGCTCACCCTAAACCTGACCCTAACATTAATCCAAACACCAAAACCTAACCCTAACACTAATACTAACCCTCAACCTAACCCTAACCTGATCCTAAGCTTCACTCAAACACCTAACTCGAATATTTACCCTAACCCTAATCTTATCCTTCACCCTAAACCTAAGCCTAACCCTAAAACTAAACCTAACCCTAAACAATTCCCTCACTCTAGCCAAAACCTAAACCTAACCCTAAGCCTCAATCTAACCCTGACCCTAACCGAGAAACCCTAAAACATCAGCTTAACCGGAAACCTAACACTAACCCTCACACGAACCCTAACCCTTTCCCTAAACCTAAGCCTATCCCTAATCCTAACCCTAACCCTGACCTAAACGTAACCCTTACCCTAACCCTAAACTTAACCCTAACCTTAACTCTACCCTAACCCTAACCTTTACAATTACTCTAAAGCTGACCCTAACCCTACACCCTAACTCTAACTCGAAACGTAACCCTAACCTAGCCCTACCTTTGACCGTAAACCAAGAAGTAACCCTAACCTTCTCCCTACCCTACCCTAACCCTAAACCAAATTCTAATACTAAGCTTAATCCTAACTCTAACCTTAACCCTAACCCTTACACTAACCCTCACTATTACCTGAAAATTCACCCTAACCCTAACTCTAACTCTAACCCTAACCACACACCTACCCTAAACCCTCATGTTAACTGTAAACCTGACCCTAACCCTCACCCTCACCCTAACCTCTAACCGCATCCCCAAATCTAAACCTAACGCTATCCCTAAACTTATCCCTAACCCTAACCCAAACACAAACACTAACCCTAATGTAACACTAACCCTAAACTTAACCCTACCCTAACCATAAACCTATCCCTAACGCCCTAAACCGAACCTCTAACACTAAGTATAATCCTCACCGTAATCCTAACCTTTTCTTAACCCTCACCCTGAACCTAAACGTCACTCTAACCCTGAACCTCAATCTAACATTAACACTAAAAGTAACTCCTAACCCTAACCTGAACCCTAAACCTAACCTTAACACTAACCTGAACACAAAATCAAACTCTAGCCCTAACCATAATAACCCTCGCCCCATCCTAAATTTCATCCAACCCTAACCTTAACCCTAAACCTAAACCTAACCCAAACCCTAACCTTAAACCAAACTCTAACCATGACGCTAGTCCACCTCTAACCCTAAAACTAAGCCTTACATTAGCCCTGAATCTAACCCCAGACCTAGTCCGAATTCTAACCGTAGACCTAATCCTAACACTAACCCAAACTCTAACCTTGATCCTAAATAGAACACTAAGTCTAATTCGAAACCTGAACCTAAACCAAAATCTTACGCTACACCTAACCCTAAACCTAACCCTAACTCTAATCCTAAACATAACACTTACCCTAAACCCTCACCTTAACTGTGAAACCATAATAACCCTCACCCCAACCACAACGACTAACACAAGCCGTGACCCTAACCCTAACCGTAATACTAAACTTAACCTTAACCTAAAACCTAAAACTAACCCTAAAGCTAAACAGAACCCGTCAACTTTACCCTAACACGAAACACAACCTTAACACTAACCTGAAAACTAAACCAAACCTCAGCCATAACCTTAACCCTAACCCTTCACCCTCACCCTATCTTAAACTTCCCCGTATCCCTAACCTAAAGCTCACCCTAACTCTAAACCTGTCCCTACCCCGAAACCTAACCCTAATCTTAACCTTGGCCCACCTGTAACCCTAAAACTAACCGTTATAATAACTCTGGTCCTAACCCTCACCCTACACCTAATCCTAATCCTAACCCTGACCGTAATCCTAACCCTGACCGTAACCCTAACCTAACCTTAACCCTAACTTTAACCCTGCCATAAACTCAAACCTAAACCTCACCCCTAACAATAACTCTAACCCTAACCCTAAAACGAACCCTCACCTTTAACCAAAATTTCACTGTACCCATAACCCTAAACCTACCCTAACTTCATGGCAATCGTAACCTTAACCTAAATTAAACCTAACCCTGAACCTACCTCTAACCCTAACCCTAAACCTAACCCCAACCCTAACCCTGACCCTAAAGTGAACCCTAACCCCAACCCTAACCCTAACTCTCACACTTAACATAAACTTCACCCTAACCCTAACCCTAAAACTAAAAATAATACTAAATCTCCCCCAACTCTGACCCTGACCCTAATCCTAACCATAAACCTAACCCTAACCCTAAACTTAACCCTAACCCTGTCCCTAACTCTATCTCTAACCCTAATCCTAACCTTAAAACTTACCCTACACACTCAGCTTCAATGGAAACCTAGCACTAACCCTCACACTAACATCTAAACCTAAACCCTACCCTTAACCTAAGCCTATCTCTAACCTTAACCTAGCCCTAAACCTAACCATGACTTAACCCTAACACTTACCCTAACCCTAAAACTAATCTTAACCCTAAACCTAATCCTAACCTTAACCCTAACCCTAACGCCTAATGCTGAGGCTAAGCTCAACCCTCACCCTTAACTTCAACTTCACCCTAACACCTAACCCTAAACCGAACCCTAACCCTAAAGCTCACCCTAAAACTGACCCTAACATTAATCCAAACACCAAAACCTAACCCTAACACTCATACTAACCCTCAACCTAACCCTAACCTGATCCTAAGCTTCACTCAAACACCTAACTCGAATATTTACCCTAACCCTAATCTTATCCTTCACCCTAAACCTAAGCCTAACCCTAAAACTAAACCTAACCCTAAACAATTCCCTCACTCTAGCCAAAACCTAAACCTAACCCTAAGCCTCAATCTAACCCTGACCCTAACCGAGAAACCGTAAAACATCAGCTTAACCGGAAACCTAACACTAACCCTCACACGAACCCTAACCCTTTCCCTAAACCTAAGCCTATCCCTAATCCTAACCCTAACCCTGACCTAAACGTAACCCTTACCCTAACCCTAAACTTAACCCTAACCTTAACTCTACCCTAACCCTAACCTTTACAATTACTCTAAAGCTGACCCTAACCCTACACCCTAACTCTAACTCGAAACGTAACCCTAACCTAGCCTTACCTTTGACCGTAAACCAAGCCGTAACCCTAACCTTCTCCCTACCCTACCCTAACCCTAAACCAAATTCTAATACTAAGCTTAATCCTAACTCTAACCTTAACCCTAACCCTTACACTAACCCTCACTATTACCTGAAAATTCACCCTAACCCTAACTCTAACTCTAACCCTAACCACACACCTACCCTAAATCCTCATTTTAACTGTAAACCTGACCCTAACCCTCACCCTCACCCTAACCTCTAACCGCATCCCCAAATCTAAACCTAACGCTATCCCTAAACTTATCCCTAACCCTAACCCAAACACAAACACTAACCCTAATCTAACACTAACCCTAAACTTAACCCTACCCTAACCATAAACCTAACCCTAACGCCCTAAACCGAACCTCTAACACTAAGTATAATCCTCACCGTAATCCTAACCTTTTCTTAACCCTCACCCTGAACCTAAACGTCACTCTAACCCTGAACCTCAATCTAACATTAACACTAAAAGTAACTCCTAACCCTAACCCGAACCCTAAACCTAATCTTAACACTAACCTGAACACAAAATCAAACTCTAGCCCTAACCATAATAACCCTCGCCCCATCCTAAATTTCATCCAACCCTAACCTTAACCCTAAACCTAAACCTAACCCAAACCCTAACCTTAAACCAAACTCTAACCATGACGCTAGTCCACCTCTAACCCTAAAACTAAGCATTACATTAGCCCTGAATCTAACCCCAGACCTAGTCCGAATTCTAACCGTAGACCTAATCCTAACACTAACCCAAACTCTAACCTTGATCCTAAATAGAACACTAAGTCTAATTCGAAACCTGAACCTAAACCGAAATCTTACGCTACACCTAACCCTAAACCTAACCCTAACTCTAATCCTAAACATAACACTTACCCTAAACCCTCACCTTAACTGTGAAACCATAATAACTCTCACCCCAACCACAACGACTAACACAAGCTGTGACCCTAACCCTAACCGTAGCATTAAACTTAACCCTAACCTAAAACCTAAAACTAACCCTAAAGCTAAACAGAACCCGTCAACTTTACCCTAACACGAAACACAACCTTAACACTAACCTGAAACCTAAACCAAACCTCAGCCATAACCCTAACCCTAACCCTTCACCCTCACCCTATCTTAAACTTCCCCGTATCCCTAACCTAAAGCTCACCCTAACTCTAAACCTGTCCGTACCCCGAAACCTAACCCTAATCTTAACCTTGGCCCACCTGTAACCCTAAAACTAACCGTTACAATAACTCTGGTCCTAACCCTCACCCTACACCTAATCCTAATCCTAACCCTGACCGTAATCCTAACCCTGACCGTAACCCTAACCTAACCTTAACCCTAACTTTAACCCTGCCATAAACTCAAACCTAAACCTCACCCCTAACAATAACTCTAACCCTAACCCTAAAACGAACCCTCACCTTTAACCAAAATTTAACTGTACCCATAACCCTAAACCTACCCTAACTTCATTGCAATCCTAACCTGAACCTAAATTAAACCTAACCCTGAACCTACCTCTAACCCTAACCCTAAACCTAACCCCAACCCTAACCCTGACCCTAACGTGAACCCTAACCCCTAACCCTAACCCTAACTCTCACACTTAACATAAACTTCACCCTAACCCTAACCCTAAAACTAAAAATAATACTAAATCTCCCCCAACTCTGACCCTGACCCTAATCCTAACCATAAACCTAACCCTAACCCTAAACTTAACCCTAACCCTGTCCCTAACTCTATCTCTAACCCTAATCCTAACCTTAAAATTTACCCTACACACTCAGCTTCAATGGAAACCTAGCACTAACCCTCACACTAACATCTAAACCTAAACCCTACCCTTAACCTAAGCCTATCTCTAACCTTAACCTAGCCCTAAACCTAACCATGACTTAACCCTAACACTTACCCTAAGCCTAAAACTAATCTTAACCCTAAACCTAATCCTAACCTTAAACCTAACCCTAACGCCTAATGCTGAGGCTAAGCTCAACCCTCACCCTTAACTTCAACTTCACCCTAACACCTAACCCTAAACCGAACCCTAACCCTAAAGCTCACCCTAAACCTGACCCTAACATTCATCCAAACACCAAAACCTAACCCTAACACTAATACTAACCCTCAACCTAACCCTAACCTGATCCTAAGCTTCACTCAAACACCTAACTCGAATATTTACCCTAACCCTAATCTTATCCTTCACCCTAAACCTAAGCCTAACCCTAAAACTAAACCTAACCCTAAACAATTCCCTCACTCTAGCCAAAACCTAAACCTAACCCTAAGCCTCAATCTAACCCTGACCCTAACCGAGAAACCCTAAAACATCAGCTTAACCGAAAACCTAACACTAACCCTCACACGAACCCTAACCCTTTCCCTAAACCTAAGCCTATCCCTAATCCTAAACCTAACCCTGACCTAAACGTAACCCTTACCCTAACCCTAAACTTAACCCTAACCTTAACTCTACCCTAACCCTAACCCCTACAATAACTCTAAAGCTTACCCTAACCCTACACCCTAACTCTATCTCGAAACCTAACCCTAACCTAGCCCTACCTTTGACCGTAAACCAAGCCTTAACCCTAACCTTTTCCCTACCCTAACCTAACCCTAAACCAAATTCTAATACTAAGCTTAATCCTAACTCTAACCTTAACCCTAACCCTTACACTAACCCTCACTATTACCTGAAAATTCACCCTAACCCTAACCCTAACCTTAACTCTAACTCTAACCCTAACCATAGCACCTACCCTAAACCCTCACCTTAACTGTAAAATTAACCCTAACCCTCAACCTCACCCTAACCTCTAAACGTATCCCCAAATCTAAACCTAACGCTATCCCTAAACTTATCCCGAACCCTAACCCAAACACAAACACTAACCCTAATCTAACACTAACCCTAAACTTAACCCTATCCTAACCATAAACCTAACCCTAAGGCCCTAAACCGAACCTCTAACACCAAGTATAATCCTCACCGTAATCCTAACCCTTTTCTTAACCCTCACCCTGAACCTAAACGTCACTCTAACCCTGAACCTCAATCTAACATTAACACTAAAAGTAACTCCTAACCCTAACCCGAACCCTAAACTTAACCTTAACACTAACCTGAACACAAAATCAAACTCTAGCCCTAACCATAATAACCCTCGCCCCATCCTAAATTTCATCCAACCCTAACCTTAACGCTAAACCTAAACCTAACCCAAACCCTAACCTTAAACCAAACTCTAACCATAACGCTAGTCCACCTCTAACCCTAAAACTAAGCCTTACATTAGCCCTGAATCTAACCCCAGACCTAGTCCGAATTCTAACCGTAGACCTAATCCTAACACTAACCCAAACTCTAACCTGATAATAAATAGAACACTAAGTCTAATTCGAAACCTGAACCTAAACCGAAATCTTACGCTACACCTAACCCTAAACCTAACCCTAACTCTAATCCTAAACATAACACTTACCCTAAACCCTCACCTTAACTGTGAAACTAACCATAACCCTCACCCTAAACCCTAACAATATCCCCCAACCATAAACCTATGCCTATCCCTAACCCGAACACTATCCTGAATCCCTAAGCCCTAACGATAACACTAACCCTAACCCAAACCCTAACCCCTAACACCAAAGCCTAACCCAAACCTTAACACTAACTCTCACCCTAACTCTAACACTAACCCTAAACCTAATCATAAACCTAACCCTAACCCTAACCCAAAACTAAGCATGACCAGAACCACAATGACTAACCGGAACCCTCACTCAAACCCTAACCCGAAACTAAAACTGTAACACCTAACACCTTACCAGAACCATAATCCTAACCCTACCCAAACCTAACTCTAAACCTCACCCTCACCCCAACCACAACGCCTAACACAAGCCGTGACCCTAACCCTAACCGTAACACTAAACTTAACCCTAACCTAAAACCTAAAACTAACCCTAAAGCTAAACAGAACCCGTCAACTTTACCCTAACACGAAACACAACCTTAACACTAACCTGAAACCTAAACCAAACCTCAGCCATAACTCTAACCCTAACCCTCACCCTCACCCTATCTTAAACTTCCCCGTATCCCTAACCTAAAGCTCACCCTAACTCTAAACCTGTCCCTACCCCGAAACCTAACCCTAATCTTAACCTTGGCCCACCTGTAACCCTAAAACTAACCGTTACAATAACTCTGGTCCTAACCCTCACCCTAAACGTAATCCTAATCCTAACCCTGACCGTAACCCTAACCTAAACTTAACCCTAACTTTAACCCTGCCATAAACTCAAACCTAAACCTCACCCCTAACAATAACTCTAACCTTAACCGTAAAACGAACCCTCACCTTTAACCAAAATTTCATTGTACCCATAACCCTAAACCTACCCTAACTTCATGGCAATCCTAACCTGAACCTAAATTAAACCTAACCCTGAACCTACCTCTAACCCTAACCCTAAACCTAACCCCAACCCTAACCCTGACCCTAACGTGAACCCTAACCCCTAACCCTAACCCTAACTCTCACACTTAACATAAACTTCACCCTAACCCTAACCCTAAAACTAAAAATAATACTAAATCTCCCCCAACTCTGACCCTGACCCTAATCCTAACCATAAACCTAACCCTAACCCTAAACTTAACCCTAACCCTGTCCCTAACTCTATCTCTAACCCTAATCCTAACCTTAAAACTTACCCTACACACTCAGCTTCAATGGAAACCTAGCACTAACCCTCACACTAACATTTAAACCTAAACCCTACCCTTAACCTAAGCCTATCTCTAACCTTAACCTAGCCCTAAACCTAACCATGACTTAACCCTAACACTTACCCTAACCCTAAAACTAATCTTAACCCTAAACCTAATCCTAACCTTAACCCTAACCCTAACGCCTAATGCTGAGGCTAAGCTCAACCCTCACCCTTAACTTCAACTTCACCCTAACACCTAACCCTAAACCGAACCCTAACCCTAAAGCTCACCCTAAACCTGACCCTAACATTCATCCAAACACCAAAACCTAACCCTAACACTAATACTAACCCTCAACCTAACCCTAACCTGATCCTAAGCTTCACTCAAACACCTAACTCGAATATTTACCCTAACCCTAATCTTATCCTTCACCCTAAACCTAAGCCTAACCCTAAAACTAAACCTAACCCTAAACAATTCCCTCACTCTAGCCAAAACCTAAACCTAACCCTAAGCCTCAATCTAACCCTGACCCTAACCGAGAAACCGTAAAACATCAGCTTAACCGGAAACCTAACACTAACCCTCACACGAACCCTAACCCTTTCCCTAAACCTAAGCCTATCCCTAATCCTAACCCTAACCCTGACCTAAACGTAACCCTTACCCTAACCCTAAACTTAACCCTAACCTTAACTCTACCCTAACCCTAACCTTTACAATTACTCTAAAGCTGACCCTAACCCTACAACCTAACTCTAACACGAAACGTAACCCTAACCTAGCCCTACCTTTGACCGTAAACCAAGAAGTAACCCTAACCTTCTCCCTACCCTACCCTAACCCTAAACCAAATTCTAATACTAAGCTTAATCCTAACTCTAACCTTAACCCTAACCCTTACACTAACCCTCACTATTACCTGAAAATTCACCCTAACCCTAACCCTAACCCTAACTCTAACTCTAACCCTAACCATAGCACCTACCCTAAACCCTCACCTTAACTGTAAACCTAACCCTAACCCTCACCCTCACCCTAACCTCTAACCGTATCCCCAATTCTAAACCTAACTCTAACCCTAAACTTATCCCTAACCCTAACCCAAACACAAACACTAACCCTAATCTAACACTAACCCTAAACTTAACCCTACCCTAACCATAAACCTAACCCTAACGCCCTAAACCGAACCTCTAACACTAAGTATAATCCTCACCGTAATCCTAACCTTTTCTTAACCCTCACCCTGAACCTAAACGTCACTCTAACCCTGAACCTCAATCTAACATTAACACTAAAAGTAACTCCTAACCCTAACCCGAACCCTAAACCTAACCTTAACACTAACCTGAACACAAAATCAAACTCTAGCCCTAAACATAATAACCCTCGCCCCATCCTAAATTTCATCCAACCCTAACCTTAACCCTAAACCTAAACCTAACCCAAACCCTAACCTTAAACCAAACTCTAACCATAACGCTAGTCCACCTCTAACCCTAAAACTAAGCCTTACATTAGCCCTGAATCTAACCCCAGACCTAGTCCGAATTCTAACCGTAGACCTAATCCTAACACTAACCCAAACTCTAACCTTGATCCGAAATAGAACACTAAGTCTAATTCGAAACCTGAACCTAAACCGAAATCTTACGCTACACCTAACCCTAAACCTAACCCTAACTCTAATCCTAAACATAACACTTACCCTAAACCCTCACCTTAACTGTGAAACTAACCATAACCCTCACCCGAAACCCTAACAATATCCCCCAACCATAACCCTATGGCTATCCCTAAGCCGAACACTAACCTGAATCCCTAAGCCCTAACGATAACACTAACCCTAACCCAAACCCTAACCCCTAACACCAAAGCCTAACCCAAACCTTAACACTAACTCTCACCCTAACTCTAACACTAACCCTAAACCTAATCATAAACCTAACCCTAACCCTAACCCAAAACTAAGCATGACCAGAACCACAATGACTAACCGGAACCCTCACCCAAACCCTAACCCGAAACTAAAACTGTAACCCCTAACACCTTACCAGAACCATAATCCTAACCCTACCCAAACCTAACCCTAAACCTCACCCTCACCCCAACCACAACGCCTAACACAAGCCGTGACCCTAACCCTAACCGTAACACTAAACTTAACCCTAACCTAAAACCTAA
Source organism: Loxodonta africana (assembly GCF_030014295.1). Taxonomy (NCBI): domain Eukaryota; kingdom Metazoa; phylum Chordata; class Mammalia; order Proboscidea; family Elephantidae; genus Loxodonta; species Loxodonta africana. The sequence goes on along the minus strand of NC_087370.1, from coordinate 3,293,784 downwards.
AAGTAACCCTAAAGCTAAACAGAACCCGTCAACTTTACCCTAACACGAAACACAACCTTAACACTAACCTGAAAACTAAACCAAACCTCAGCCATAACTCTAACCCTAACCCTCACCCTCACCCTATCTTAAACTTCCCCGTATCCCTAACCTAAAGCTCACCCTAACTCTAAACCTGTCCCTACCCCGAAACCTAACCCTAATCTTAACCTTGGCCCACCTGTAACCCTAAAACTAACCGTTACAATAACTCTGGTCCTAACCCTCACCCTAAACCTAATCCTAATCCTAACCCTGACCGTAACCCTAACCTAACCTTAACCCTAACTTTAACCCTGCCATAAACTCAAACCTAAACCTCACCCCTAACAATAACTCTAACCTTAACCCTAAAAGGAACCCTCACCTTTAACCAAAATTTCACTGTACCCATAACCCTAAACCTACCCTAATTTCATGGCAATCCTAACCTGAACCTAAATTAAACCTAACCCTGAACCTACCTCTAACCCTAACCCTAAACCTAACCCCAACCCTAACCCTGACCCTAACGTGAACCCTAACCCCTAACCCTAACCCTAACTCTCACACTTAACATAAACTTCACCCTAACCCTAACCCTAAAACTAAACATAATACTAAATCTCCCCCAACTCTGACCCTGACCCTAATCCTAACCATAAACCTAACCCTAACCCTAAACTTAACCCTAACCCTGTCCTTAACTCTAACTCTAACCCTAATCCTAACCTTAAAACTTACCCTACACATTCAGCTTCAATGGAAACGTAGCACTAACCCGCACACTAACATCTAAACCTAAACCCTACTCTTAACCTAAGCCTATCTTAACCTTAACCTAGCCCTAAACCTAACCATGACTTAACCCTAACACTTACCCTAAGCCTAAAACTAATCTTAACCCTAAATCTAATCCTAACCTTAACCCTAACCCTAACGCCTAATGCTGAGGCTAAGCTCAACCCTCACCCTTAACTTCAACTTCACCCTAACACCTAACCCTAAACCGAACCCTAACCCTAAAGCTCACCCTAAACCTGACCCTAACATTAATCCAAACACCAAAACCTAACCCTAACACTAATACTAACCCTCAACCTAACCCTAACCTGATCCTAAGCTTCACTCAAACACCTAACTCGAATATTTACCCTAACCCTAATCTTATCCTTCACCCTAAACCTAAGCCTAACCCTAAAACTAAACCTAACCCTAAACAATTCCCTCACTCTAGCCAAAACCTAAACCTAACCCTAAGCCTCAATCTAACCCGGACCCTAACCGAGAAACCCTAAAACATCAGCTTAACCGGAAACCTAACACTAACCCTCACACGAACCCTAACCCTTTCCCTAAACCTAAGCCTATCCCTAATCCTAACCCTAACCGTGACCTAAACGTAACCCTTACCCTAACCCTAAACTTAACCCTAACCTTAACTCTACCCTAACCCTAACCTTTACAATTACTCTAAAGCTGACCCTAACCCTACACCCTAACTCTAACTCGAAACGTAACCCTAACCTAGCCCTACCTTTGACCGTAAACCAAGCCATAACCCTAACCTTCTCCCTACCCTACCCTAACCCTAAACCAAATTCTAATACTAAGCTTAATCCTAACTCTAACCTTAACCCTAACCCTTACACTAACCCTCACTATTACCTGAAAATTCACCCTAACCCTAACTCTAACTCTAACCCTAACCACACACCTACCCTAAACCCTCACCTTAACTGTAAACCTGACCCTAACCCTCACCCTCACCCTAACCTCTAACCGCATCCCCAAATCTAAACCTAACGTCATCCCTAAACTTATCCCTAACCCTAACCCAAACACAAACACTAACCCTAATCTAACACTAACCCTAAACTTAACCCTACCCTAACCATAAACCTAACCCTAACGCCCTAAACCGAACCTCTAACACTAACTATAATCCTCACCGTAATCCTAACCTTTTCTTAACCCTCACCCTGAACCTAAACGTCACTCTAACCCTGAACCTCAATCTAACATTAACACTAAAAGTAACTCCTAACCCTAACCCGAACCCTAAACCTAACCTTAACACTAACCTGAACACAAAATCAAACTCTAGCCCTAACCATAATAACCCTCGCCCCATCCTAAATTTCATCCAACCCTAAACTTAACCCTAAACCTAAACCTAACCCAAACCCTAACCTTAAACCAAACTCTAACCATGACGCTAGTCCACCTCTAACCCTAAAACTAAGCATTACATTAGCCCTGAATCTAACCCCAGACCTAGTCCGAATTCTAACCGTAGACCTAATCCTAACACTAACCCAAACTCTAACCTTGATCCTAAATAGAACACTAACTCTAATTCGAAACCTGAACCTAAACCGAAATCTTACGCTACACCTAACCCTAAACCTAACCCTAACTCTAATCCTAAACATAACACTTACCCTAAACCCTCACCTTAACTGTGAAACCATAATAACCCTCACCCCAACCACAACGACTAACACAAGCCGTGACCTTAACCCTAACCGTAACACTAAACTTAACCCTAACCTAAAACCTAAAACTAACCCTAAAGCTAAACAGAACCCGTCAACTTTACCCTAACACGAAACACAACCTTAACACTAACCTGAAAACTAAACCAAACCTCAGCCATAACCCTAACCCTAACCCTTCACCCTCACCCTATCTTAAACTTCCCCGTATCCCTAACCTAAAGCTCACCCTAACTCTAAACCTGTCCCTACCCCGAAACGTAACCCTAATCTTAACCTTGGCCCACCTGTAACCCTAAAACTAACCGTTACAATAACTCTGGTCCTAACCCTCACCCTACACCTAATCCTAATCCTAACCCTGACCGTAATCCTAACCCTGACCGTAACCCTAACCTAACCTTACCTTAACCCTAACTTTAACCCTGCCATAAACTCAAACCTAAACCTCACCCCTAACAATAACTCTAACCCTAACCCTAAAACGAACCCTCACCTTTAACCAAAATTTCACTGTACCCATAACCCTAAACCTACCCTAACTTCATGGCAATCGTAACCTTAACCTAAATTAAACCTAACCCTGAACCTACCTCTAACCCTAACCCTAAACCTAACCCCAACCCTAACCCTGACCCTAACGTGAACCCTAACCCCAACCCTAACCCTAACTCTCACACTTAACATAAACTTCACCCTAACCCTAACCCTAAAACTAAAAATAATACTAAATCTCCCCCAACTCTGACCCTGACCCTAATCCTAACCATAAACCTAACCCTAACCCTAAACTTAACCCTAACCCTGTCCCTAACTCTATCTCTAACCCTAATCCTAACCTTAAAACTTACCCTACACACTCAGCTTCAATGGAAACCTAGCACTAACCCTCACACTAACATCTAAACCTAAACCCTACCCTTAACCTAAGCCTATCTCTAACCTTAACCTAGCCCTAAACCTAACCATGACTTAACCCTAACACTTACCCTAAGCCTAAAACTAATCTTAACCCTAAACCTAATCCTAACCTTAACCCTAACCCTAACGCCTAATGCTGAGGCTAAGCTCAACCCTCACCCTTAACTTCAACTTCACCCTAACAACTAACCCTAAACCGAACCCTAACCCTAAAGCTCACCCTAAACCTGACCCTAACATTCATCCAAACACCGAAACCTAACCCTAACACTAATACTAACCCTCAACCTAACCCTAACCTGATCCTAATCTTCACTCAAACACCTAACTCTAATATTTACCCTAACCCTAATCTTATCCTTCACCCTAAACCTAAGCCTAACCCTAAAACTAAACCTAACCCTAAACTATTCCCTCACTCTAGCCAAAATCTGAACCTAACCCTAAGCCTCAATCTAACCCTGACCCTAACCGAGAAACCGTAAAACATCAGCTTTACCGTAAACCTAACACTAACCCTCACACGAACCCTAACCCTTTCCCTAAACCTAAGCCTATCCCTAATCCTAACCCTAAACCTGACCTAAACGTAACCCTTACCCTAACCCTAAACTTAACCCTAACCTTAACTCTACCCTAACCCTAACCCTTGCAATTACTCTAAAGCTGACCCTAACCCTACACCCTAACTCTAACTCTAAACCTAACCCTAACCTAGCCCTACCTTTGACCGTAAACCAAGCCTTAACCCTAACCTTCTCCCTACCCTAACCTAACTCTAAACCAAATTCTAATACTAAGCTTAATCCTAACTCTAACCTTAACCCTAACCCTTACACTAACCCTCACTATTAGCTGAAAATTCACCCTAACCCTAAACCTAACTCTAACTCTAACCCTAACCATAGCACCTACCCTAAACCCTCACCTTAACTGTAAAGCTAACCCTAACCCTCACCCTCACCCTAACCTCTAACCGTATCCCCAAATCTAAACCTAACGCTATCCCTAAACTTATCCCTAACCCTAACCCAAACACAAACACTAACCCTAATCTAACACTAACCCTAAACTTAATCCTACCCTAACCATAAACCTAACCCTAACGCCCTAAACCTAACCTCTAACACTAAGTATAATCCTCACCGTAATCCTAACCCTTTTCTTAACCCTCACCCTGAACCTAAATGTCACTCTAACCCTGAACCTAAATCTAACATTAACACTAAAAGTAACTCCGAACCCTAAACCTCACCTTAACACTAACCTCAACACAAACTCAAACTCTAGCCCTAACCATAATAACCCTCGCCCCATCCTAAATTTCATCCAACCCTAACCTTAACCCTAAGCCTAAACCTAACCCAAACCCTAACCTTAAACCAAACTCTAACCATAACGCCACTCCACCTCTTACCCTAAAACTAATCTTACATTAGCCCTGAATCTAACCCCAGACCTAGTCCGAATTCTAACCGTAGACCTAATCCTAACACTAACCCAAACTCTAACCTTGATCCGAAATAGAACACTAAGTCTAATTCGAAACCTGAACCTAAACCGAAATCTTACGCTACACCTAACCCTAAACCTAACCCTGACTCTAATCCTAAACATAACACTTACCCTAAACCCTCACCTTAACTGTGAAACTAACCATAACCCTCACCCTAAACCCTAACAATATCCCCCAACCATAACCCTATGGCTATCCCTAACCCGAACACTAACCTGAATCCCTAAGCCCTAACGATAACACTAACTCTAACGCAAACCCTAGCCCCTGACACCAAAGCCTAACCCAAACCTTAACACTAACTCTCACCCTAACTCTAACACTAAACCTAAACCTAATCATAAACCTAACCCTAACCCTAACCCAAAACTAAGCATGACCAGAACCACAATGACTAACCGGAACCCTCACCCAAACCCTAACCCGAAACTAAAACTGTAACCCCTAACACCTTACCATAACCATAATCCTAACCATACTCAAACCTAACCCTAACCCTAAACCTCACCCTCACCCCAACCACAACGCCCAACACAAACCATGACCCTAAGCCTAACCGGAACACTAAACTTAACCCTAACCTAAAACCTAAAACTAACCCTAAAGCTAAACAGAACCCGTCAACTTTACCCTAACACGAAACACAACCTTAACACTAACCTGAAAACTAAACCAAACCTTAGCCATAACCCTAACTCTAACCCTCACCCTCACCCTATCTTAAACTTCAGCGTATCCCTAACCTAAAGCTCACCCTAACTCTAAACGTGTCCCTCCCCCGAAACCTAACCCTAATCTTAACCTTGGCCCACCTGTAACCCTAACACCAACCGTTACAGTAATTCTGATCCTAACCCTCACCCTAAACCTAATCCTAATCCTAATCGTGACCATAATCCTAACCCTGACCGTAACCCTAACCTAACCTTAACCCTAACTTTAACCCTGAAATAAACTCAAACCTAACCCTCACCCATAACAATAACTCTAACCTTAACCCTAAAACGAATCCTCACCTTTAACCAAAATTTCACCCTACCCATAACCCTAAACCTACCCTAACTTCATGGCAATCCTAACCTTACCCTAAATTAAACCTAACCCTGAACCTACCTCTAACCCTAACCCTATACCTAACCCCAAACCTAACCCTGACCCTAACGTGAACCCTAACCCCTAACCCCAACCCTAATTCTCACACTTAACATAAAATTCACCCTAACCCTAACCCTAAAACTAAACATAATACTAAATCTCCCCCAACTCTGACCCTGACCCTAATCCTAACCATAAACCCAACCCGAACCCTAAACTTAACCCTAACCCTGTCCCGAACTCTATCTCTAACCCTAATCCTAACCTTAAAACTTACCCTACACACTCAGCTTCAATGGAAACCTAGCACTAACCCTCACACTAACATCTAAACCTAAACCCTGCCCTTAACCTAAGCCTATCTCTAACCTTAACCTAGCCCTAAACCTAACCATGACTTAACCCTAACACTTACCCTAAGCCTAAAACTAATCTTAACCCTAAACCTAATCCTAACCTTAACCCAAACCCTAACGCCTAATGCTGAGGCTAAGCTCAACCCTCACCCTTAACTTAAACTTCACCCTAACCCTAACCCTAAACCGAACCCTAACCCTAAAGCTCACTCTAAACCTGACCCTAACATTAATCCAAACACCAAAACCTAACCCTAACACTAATACTAACCCTCAACCTAACCCTAACCTGATCCTAACCTTCACTCAAACACCTAACTCTAATATTTACCCTAACCCTAATCTTATCCTTCACCCTAAACCTAAGCCTAACCCTAAAACTAAACCTAACCCTAAACTATTCCCTCACTCTAGCCAAAATCTGAACCTAACCCTAAGCCTCAATCTAACCCTGACCCTAACCGAGAAACCGTAAAACATCAGCTTTACCGAAAACCTAACACTAACCCTCACACGAACCCTAACCCTTTCCCTAAACCTAAGCCTATCCCTAATCCTAACCCTAACCCTGACCTAAACGTAACCCTTACCCTAACCCTAAACTTAACCCTAACCTTAACTCTACCCTAACCCTAACCCTTACAATTACTCTAAAGCTGACCCTAACCCTACACCCTAACTCTAACTCTAAACCTAACCCTAACCTAGCCCTACCTTTGACCGTAAACCAAGCCTTAACCCTAACCTTCCCCCTACCCTAACCTAACTCTAAACCGAATTCTAATACTAAGCTTAATCCTAACTCTAACCTTAACCCTAACCCTTACACTAACCCTCACTATTACCTGAAAATTCACCCTAACCCTAACCCTAACCCTAACTCTAACTCTAACCCTAACCATAGCACCTACCCTAAACCCTCACCTTAACTGTAAACCTGACCCTAACCCTCACCCTCACCCTAACCTCTAACCGCATCCCCAAATCTAAACCTAACGTTATCCCTAAACTTATCCCTAACCCTAACCCAAACACAAACACTAACCCTAATGTAACACTAACCCTAAACTTAACCCTACCCTAACCATAAACCTAACCCTAACGCCCTAAACCGAACCTCTAACACTAACTATAATCCTCACCGTAATCCTAACCTTTTCTTAACCCTCACCCTGAACCTAAACGTCACTCTAACCCTGAACCTCAATCTAACATTAACACTAAAAGTAACTCCTAACCCTAACCCGAACCCTAAACCTAACCTTAACACTAACCTGAACACAAAATCAAACTCTAGCCCTAACCATAATAACCCTCGCCCCATCCTAAATTTCATCCAACCCTAAACTTAACCCTAAACCTAAACCTAACCCAAACCCTAACCTTAAACCAAACTCTAACCATGACGCTAGTCCACCTCTAACCCTAAAACTAAGCATTACATTAGCCCTGAATCTAACCCCAGACCTAGTCCGAATTCTAACCGTAGACCTAATCCTAACACTAACCCAAACTCTAACCTTGATCCTAAATAGAACACTAACTCTAATTCGAAACCTGAACCTAAACCGAAATCTTACGCTACACCTAACCCTAAACCTAACCCTAACTCTAATCCTAAACATAACACTTACCCTAAACCCTCACCTTAACTGTGAAACCATAATAACCCTCACCCCAACCACAACGACTAACACAAGCCGTGACCTTAACCCTAACCGTAACACTAAACTTAACCCTAACCTAAAACCTAAAACTAACCCTAAAGCTAAACAGAACCCGTCAACTTTACCCTAACACGAAACACAACCTTAACACTAACCTGAAAACTAAACCAAACCTCAGCCATAACCCTAACCCTAACCCTTCACCCTCACCCTATCTTAAACTTCCCCGTATCCCTAACCTAAAGCTCACCCTAACTCTAAACCTGTCCCTACCCCGAAACGTAACCCTAATCTTAACCTTGGCCCACCTGTAACCCTAAAACTAACCGTTACAATAACTCTGGTCCTAACCCTCACCCTACACCTAATCCTAATCCTAACCCTGACCGTAATCCTAACCCTGACCGTAACCCTAACCTAACCTTACCTTAACCCTAACTTTAACCCTGCCATAAACTCAAACCTAAACCTCACCCCTAACAATAACTCTAACCCTAACCCTAAAACGAACCCTCACCTTTAACCAAAATTTCACTGTACCCATAACCCTAAACCTACCCTAACTTCATGGCAATCGTAACCTTAACCTAAATTAAACCTAACCCTGAACCTACCTCTAACCCTAACCCTAAACCTAACCCCAACCCTAACCCTGACCCTAACGTGAACCCTAACCCCAACCCTAACCCTAACTCTCACACTTAACATAAACTTCACCCTAACCCTAACCCTAAAACTAAAAATAATACTAAATCTCCCCCAACTCTGACCCTGACCCTAATCCTAACCATAAACCTAACCCTAACCCTAAACTTAACCCTAACCCTGTCCCTAACTCTATCTCTAACCCTAATCCTAACCTTAAAACTTACCCTACACACTCAGCTTCAATGGAAACCTAGCACTAACCCTCACACTAACATCTAAACCTAAACCCTACCCTTAACCTAAGCCTATCTCTAACCTTAACCTAGCCCTAAACCTAACCATGACTTAACCCTAACACTTACCCTAAGCCTAAAACTAATCTTAACCCTAAACCTAATCCTAACCTTAACCCTAACCCTAACGCCTAATGCTGAGGCTAAGCTCAACCCTCACCCTTAACTTCAACTTCACCCTAACAACTAACCCTAAACCGAACCCTAACCCTAAAGCTCACCCTAAACCTGACCCTAACATTCATCCAAACACCGAAACCTAACCCTAACACTAATACTAACCCTCAACCTAACCCTAACCTGATCCTAATCTTCACTCAAACACCTAACTCTAATATTTACCCTAACCCTAATCTTATCCTTCACCCTAAACCTAAGCCTAACCCTAAAACTAAACCTAACCCTAAACTATTCCCTCACTCTAGCCAAAATCTGAACCTAACCCTAAGCCTCAATCTAACCCTGACCCTAACCGAGAAACCGTAAAACATCAGCTTTACCGTAAACCTAACACTAACCCTCACACGAACCCTAACCCTTTCCCTAAACCTAAGCCTATCCCTAATCCTAACCCTAAACCTGACCTAAACGTAACCCTTACCCTAACCCTAAACTTAACCCTAACCTTAACTCTACCCTAACCCTAACCCTTGCAATTACTCTAAAGCTGACCCTAACCCTACACCCTAACTCTAACTCTAAACCTAACCCTAACCTAGCCCTACCTTTGACCGTAAACCAAGCCTTAACCCTAACCTTCTCCCTACCCTAACCTAACTCTAAACCAAATTCTAATACTAAGCTTAATCCTAACTCTAACCTTAACCCTAACCCTTACACTAACCCTCACTATTAGCTGAAAATTCACCCTAACCCTAAACCTAACTCTAACTCTAACCCTAACCATAGCACCTACCCTAAACCCTCACCTTAACTGTAAAGCTAACCCTAACCCTCACCCTCACCCTAACCTCTAACCGTATCCCCAAATCTAAACCTAACGCTATCCCTAAACTTATCCCTAACCCTAACCCAAACACAAACACTAACCCTAATCTAACACTAACCCTAAACTTAATCCTACCCTAACCATAAACCTAACCCTAACGCCCTAAACCTAACCTCTAACACTAAGTATAATCCTCACCGTAATCCTAACCCTTTTCTTAACCCTCACCCTGAACCTAAATGTCACTCTAACCCTGAACCTAAAACTAACATTAACACTAAAAGTAACTCCGAACCCTAAACCTCACCTTAACACTAACCTCAACACAAACTCAAACTCTAGCCCTAACCATAATAACCCTCGCCCCATCCTAAATTTCATCCAACCCTAACCTTAACCCTAAGCCTAAACCTAACCCAAACCCTAACCTTAAACCAAACTCTAACCATAACGCCACTCCACCTCTTACCCTAAAACTAATCTTACATTAGCCCTGAATCTAACCCCAGACCTAGTCCGAATTCTAACCGTAGACCTAATCCTAACACTAACCCAAACTCTAACCTTGATCCGAAATAGAACACTAAGTCTAATTCGAAACCTGAACCTAAACCGAAATCTTACGCTACACCTAACCCTAAACCTAACCCTGACTCTAATCCTAAACATAACACTTACCCTAAACCCTCACCTTAACTGTGAAACTAACCATAACCCTCACTCTAAACCCTAACAATATCCCCCAACCATAACCCTATGGCTATCCCTAACCCGAACACTAACCTGAATCCCTAAGCCCTAACGATAACACTAACTCTAACGCAAACCCTAGCCCCTGACACCAAAGCCTAACCCAAACCTTAACACTAACTCTCACCCTAACTCTAACACTAAACCTAAACCTAATCATAAACCTAACCCTAACCCTAACCCAAAACTAAGCATGACCAGAACCACAATGACTAACCGGAACCCTCACCCAAACCCTAACCCGAAACTAAAACTGTAACCCCTAACACCTTACCATAACCATAATCCTAACCATACTCAAACCTAACCCTAACCCTAAACCTCACCCTCACCCCAACCACAACGCCCAACACAAACCATGACCCTAAGCCTAACCGGAACACTAAACTTAACCCTAACCTAAAACCTAAAACTAACCCTAAAGCTAAACAGAACCCGTCAACTTTACCCTAACACGAAACACAACCTTAACACTAACCTGAAAACTAAACCAAACCTTAGCCATAACCCTAACTCTAACCCTCACCCTCACCCTATCTTAAACTTCAGCGTATCCCTAACCTAAAGCTCACCCTAACTCTAAACGTGTCCCTCCCCCGAAACCTAACCCTAATCTTAACCTTGGCCCACCTGTAACCCTAACACCAACCGTTACAGTAATTCTGATCCTAACCCTCACCCTAAACCTAATCCTAATCCTAATCGTGACCATAATCCTAACCCTGACCGTAACCCTAACCTAACCTTAACCCTAACTTTAACCCTGAAATAAACTCAAACCTAACCCTCACCCATAACAATAACTCTAACCTTAACCCTAAAACGAATCCTCACCTTTAACCAAAATTTCACCCTACCCATAACCCTAAACCTACCCTAACTTCATGGCAATCCTAACCTTACCCTAAATTAAACCTAACCCTGAACCTACCTCTAACCCTAACCCTATACCTAACCCCAAACCTAACCCTGACCCTAACGTGAACCCTAACCCCTAACCCCAACCCTAATTCTCACACTTAACATAAAATTCACCCTAACCCTAACCCTAAAACTAAACATAATACTAAATCTCCCCCAACTCTGACCCTGACCCTAATCCTAACCATAAACCCAACCCGAACCCTAAACTTAACCCTAACCCTGTCCCGAACTCTATCTCTAACCCTAATCCTAACCTTAAAACTTACCCTACACACTCAGCTTCAATGGAAACCTAGCACTAACCCTCACACTAACATCTAAACCTAAACCCTGCCCTTAACCTAAGCCTATCTCTAACCTTAACCTAGCCCTAAACCTAACCATGACTTAACCCTAACACTTACCCTAAGCCTAAAACTAATCTTAACCCTAAACCTAATCCTAACCTTAACCCAAACCCTAACGCCTAATGCTGAGGCTAAGCTCAACCCTCACCCTTAACTTAAACTTCACCCTAACCCTAACCCTAAACCGAACCCTAACCCTAAAGCTCACTCTAAACCTGACCCTAACATTAATCCAAACACCAAAACCTAACCCTAACACTAATACTAACCCTCAACCTAACCCTAACCTGATCCTAACCTTCACTCAAACACCTAACTCTAATATTTACCCTAACCCTAATCTTATCCTTCACCCTAAACCTAAGCCTAACCCTAAAACTAAACCTAACCCTAAACTATTCCCTCACTCTAGCCAAAATCTGAACCTAACCCTAAGCCTCAATCTAACCCTGACCCTAACCGAGAAACCGTAAAACATCAGCTTTACCGAAAACCTAACACTAACCCTCACACGAACCCTAACCCTTTCCCTAAACCTAAGCCTATCCCTAATCCTAACCCTAACCCTGACCTAAACGTAACCCTTACCCTAACCCTAAACTTAACCCTAACCTTAACTCTACCCTAACCCTAACCCTTACAATTACTCTAAAGCTGACCCTAACCCTACACCCTAACTCTAACTCTAAACCTAACCCTAACCTAGCCCTACCTTTGACCGTAAACCAAGCCTTAACCCTAACCTTCCCCCTACCCTAACCTAACTCTAAACCGAATTCTAATACTAAGCTTAATCCTAACTCTAACCTTAACCCTAACCCTTACACTAACCCTCACTATTACCTGAAAATTCACCCTAACCCTAACCCTAACCCTAACTCTAACTCTAACCCTAACCATAGCACCTACCCTAAACCCTCACCTTAACTGTAAACCTGACCCTAACCCTCACCCTCACCCTAACCTCTAACCGCATCCCCAAATCTAAACCTAACGTTATCCCTAAACTTATCCCTAACCCTAACCCAAACACAAACACTAACCCTAATCTAACACTAACCCTAAACTTAACCCTACCCTAACCATAAACCTAACCCTAACGCCCTAAACCGAACCTCTAACACTAACTATAATCCTCACCGTAATCCTAACCTTTTCTTAACCCTCACCCTGAACCTAAACGTCACTCTAACCCTGAACCTCAATCTAACATTAACACTAAAAGTAACTCCTAACCCTAACCCGAACCCTAAACCTAACCTTAACACTAACCTGAACACAAAATCAAACTCTAGCCCTAACCATAATAACCCTCGCCCCATCCTAAATTTCATCCAACCCTAAACTTAACCCTAAACCTAAACCTAACCCAAACCCTAACCTTAAACCAAACTCTAACCATGACGCTAGTCCACCTCTAACCCTAAAACTAAGCCTTACATTAGCCCTGAATCTAACCCCAGACCTAGTCCGAATTCTAACCGTAGACCTAATCCTAACACTAACCCAAACTCTAACCTTGATCCTAAATAGAACACTAACTCTAATTCGAAACCTGAACCTAAACCGAAATCTTACGCTACACCTAACCCTAAACCTAACCCTAACTCTAATCCTAAACATAACACTTACCCTAAACCCTCACCTTAACTGTGAAACCATAATAACCCTCACCCCAACCACAACGACTAACACAAGCCGTGACCTTAACCCTAACCGTAACACTAAACTTAACCCTAACCTAAAACCTAAAACTAACCCTAAAGCTAAACAGAACCCGTCAACTTTACCCTAACACGAAACACAACCTTAACACTAACCTGAAAACTAAACCAAACCTCAGCCATAACCCTAACCCTAACCCTTCACCCTCACCCTATCTTAAACTTCCCCGTATCCCTAACCTAAAGCTCACCCTAACTCTAAACCTGTCCCTACCCCGAAACCTAACCCTAATCTTAACCTTGGCCCACCTGTAACCCTAAAACTAACCGTTACAATAACTCTGGTCCTAACCCTCACCCTACACCTAATCCTAATCCTAACCCTGACCGTAATCCTAACCCTGACCGTAACCCTAACCTAACCTTACCTTAACCCTAACTTTAACCCTGCCATAAACTCAAACCTAAACCTCACCCCTAACAATAACTCTAACCCTAACCCTAAAACGAACCCTCACCTTTAACCAAAATTTCACTGTACCCATAACCCTAAACCTACCCTAACTTCATGGCAATCGTAACCTTAACCTAAATTAAACCTAACCCTGAACCTACCTCTAACCCTAACCCTAAACCTAACCCCAACCCTAACCCTGACCCTAACGTGAACCCTAACCCCAACCCTAACCCTAACTCTCACACTTAACATAAACTTCACCCTAACCCTAACCCTAAAACTAAAAATAATACTAAATCTCCCCCAACTCTGACCCTGACCCTAATCCTAACCATAAACCTAACCCTAACCCTAAACTTAACCCTAACCCTGTCCCTAACTCTATCTCTAACCCTAATCCTAACCTTAAAACTTACCCTACACACTCAGCTTCAATGGAAACCTAGCACTAACCCTCACACTAACATCTAAACCTAAACCCTACCCTTAACCTAAGCCTATCTCTAACCTTAACCTAGCCCTAAACCTAACCATGACTTAACCCTAACACTTACCCTAAGCCTAAAACTAATCTTAACCCTAAACCTAATCCTAACCTTAACCCTAACCCTAACGCCTAATGCTGAGGCTAAGCTCAACCCTCACCCTTAACTTCAACTTCACCCTAACAACTAACCCTAAACCGAACCCTAACCCTAAAGCTCACCCTAAACCTGACCCTAACATTCATCCAAACACCGAAACCTAACCCTAACACTAATACTAACCCTCAACCTAACCCTAACCTGATCCTAATCTTCACTCAAACACCTAACTCTAATATTTACCCTAACCCTAATCTTATCCTTCACCCTAAACCTAAGCCTAACCCTAAAACTAAACCTAACCCTAAACTATTCCCTCACTCTAGCCAAAATCTGAACCTAACCCTAAGCCTCAATCTAACCCTGACCCTAACCGAGAAACCGTAAAACATCAGCTTTACCGTAAACCTAACACTAACCCTCACACGAACCCTAACCCTTTCCCTAAACCTAAGCCTATCCCTAATCCTAACCCTAAACCTGACCTAAACGTAACCCTTACCCTAACCCTAAACTTAACCCTAACCTTAACTCTACCCTAACCCTAACCCTTGCAATTACTCTAAAGCTGACCCTAACCCTACACCCTAACTCTAACTCTAAACCTAACCCTAACCTAGCCCTACCTTTGACCGTAAACCAAGCCTTAACCCTAACCTTCTCCCTACCCTAACCTAACTCTAAACCAAATTCTAATACTAAGCTTAATCCTAACTCTAACCTTAACCCTAACCCTTACACTAACCCTCACTATTAGCTGAAAATTCACCCTAACCCTAAACCTAACTCTAACTCTAACCCTAACCATAGCACCTACCCTAAACCCTCACCTTAACTGTAAAGCTAACCCTAACCCTCACCCTCACCCTAACCTCTAACCGTATCCCCAAATCTAAACCTAACGCTATCCCTAAACTTATCCCTAACCCTAACCCAAACACAAACACTAACCCTAATCTAACACTAACCCTAAACTTAATCCTACCCTAACCATAAACCTAACCCTAACGCCCTAAACCTAACCTCTAACACTAAGTATAATCCTCACCGTAATCCTAACCCTTTTCTTAACCCTCACCCTGAACCTAAATGTCACTCTAACCCTGAACCTAAATCTAACATTAACACTAAAAGTAACTCCGAACCCTAAACCTCACCTTAACACTAACCTCAACACAAACTCAAACTCTAGCCCTAACCATAATAACCCTCGCCCCATCCTAAATTTCATCCAACCCTAACCTTAACCCTAAGCCTAAACCTAACCCAAACCCTAACCTTAAACCAAACTCTAACCATAACGCCACTCCACCTCTTACCCTAAAACTAATCTTACATTAGCCCTGAATCTAACCCCAGACCTAGTCCGAATTCTAACCGTAGACCTAATCCTAACACTAACCCAAACTCTAACCTTGATCCGAAATAGAACACTAAGTCTAATTCGAAACCTGAACCTAAACCGAAATCTTACGCTACACCTAACCCTAAACCTAACCCTGACTCTAATCCTAAACATAACACTTACCCTAAACCCTCACCTTAACTGTGAAACTAACCATAACCCTCACCCTAAACCCTAACAATATCCCCCAACCATAACCCTATGGCTATCCCTAACCCGAACACTAACCTGAATCCCTAAGCCCTAACGATAACACTAACTCTAACGCAAACCCTAGCCCCTGACACCAAAGCCTAACCCAAACCTTAACACTAACTCTCACCCTAACTCTAACACTAAACCTAAACCTAATCATAAACCTAACCCTAACCCTAACCCAAAACTAAGCATGACCAGAACCACAATGACTAACCGGAACCCTCACCCAAACCCTAACCCGAAACTAAAACTGTAACCCCTAACACCTTACCATAACCATAATCCTAACCATACTCAAACCTAACCCTAACCCTAAACCTCACCCTCACCCCAACCACAACGCCCAACACAAACCATGACCCTAAGCCTAACCGGAACACTAAACTTAACCCTAACCTAAAACCTAAAACTAACCCTAAAGCTAAACAGAACCCGTCAACTTTACCCTAACACGAAACACAACCTTAACACTAACCTGAAAACTAAACCAAACCTTAGCCATAACCCTAACTCTAACCCTCACCCTCACCCTATCTTAAACTTCAGCGTATCCCTAACCTAAAGCTCACCCTAACTCTAAACGTGTCCCTCCCCCGAAACCTAACCCTAATCTTAACCTTGGCCCACCTGTAACCCTAACACCAACCGTTACAGTAATTCTGATCCTAACCCTCACCCTAAACCTAATCCTAATCCTAATCGTGACCATAATCCTAACCCTGACCGTAACCCTAACCTAACCTTAACCCTAACTTTAACCCTGAAATAAACTCAAACCTAACCCTCACCCATAACAATAACTCTAACCTTAACCCTAAAACGAATCCTCACCTTTAACCAAAATTTCACCCTACCCATAACCCTAAACCTACCCTAACTTCATGGCAATCCTAACCTTACCCTAAATTAAACCTAACCCTGAACCTACCTCTAACCCTAACCCTATACCTAACCCCAAACCTAACCCTGACCCTAACGTGAACCCTAACCCCTAACCCCAACCCTAATTCTCACACTTAACATAAAATTCACCCTAACCCTAACCCTAAAACTAAACATAATACTAAATCTCCCCCAACTCTGACCCTGACCCTAATCCTAACCATAAACCCAACCCGAACCCTAAACTTAACCCTAACCCTGTCCCGAACTCTATCTCTAACCCTAATCCTAACCTTAAAACTTACCCTACACACTCAGCTTCAATGGAAACCTAGCACTAACCCTCACACTAACATCTAAACCTAAACCCTGCCCTTAACCTAAGCCTATCTCTAACCTTAACCTAGCCCTAAACCTAACCATGACTTAACCCTAACACTTACCCTAAGCCTAAAACTAATCTTAACCCTAAACCTAATCCTAACCTTAACCCAAACCCTAACGCCTAATGCTGAGGCTAAGCTCAACCCTCACCCTTAACTTAAACTTCACCCTAACCCTAACCCTAAACCGAACCCTAACCCTAAAGCTCACTCTAAACCTGACCCTAACATTAATCCAAACACCAAAACCTAACCCTAACACTAATACTAACCCTCAACCTAACCCTAACCTGATCCTAACCTTCACTCAAACACCTAACTCTAATATTTACCCTAACCCTAATCTTATCCTTCACCCTAAACCTAAGCCTAACCCTAAAACTAAACCTAACCCTAAACTATTCCCTCACTCTAGCCAAAATCTGAACCTAACCCTAAGCCTCAATCTAACCCTGACCCTAACCGAGAAACCGTAAAACATCAGCTTTACCGAAAACCTAACACTAACCCTCACACGAACCCTAACCCTTTCCCTAAACCTAAGCCTATCCCTAATCCTAACCCTAACCCTGACCTAAACGTAACCCTTACCCTAACCCTAAACTTAACCCTAACCTTAACTCTACCCTAACCCTAACCCTTACAATTACTCTAAAGCTGACCCTAACCCTACACCCTAACTCTAACTCTAAACCTAACCCTAACCTAGCCCTACCTTTGACCGTAAACCAAGCCTTAACCCTAACCTTCCCCCTACCCTAACCTAACTCTAAACCGAATTCTAATACTAAGCTTAATCCTAACTCTAACCTTAACCCTAACCCTTACACTAACCCTCACTATTACCTGAAAATTCACCCTAACCCTAACCCTAACTCTAACTCTAACTCTAACCCTAACCATAGCACCTACCCTAAACCCTCACCTTAACTGTAAACCTAACCCTAACCCTCACCCTCCCCCTAACCTCTAACCGTATCCCCAAATCTAAACCTAATACTATCCCTAAACTTATCCCTAACCCTAACCCAAACACAAACACTAACCCTAATCTAACACTAACCCTAAACTTAACCCTACCCTAACCATAAACCTAACCCTAACGCCCTAAACCTAACCTCTAACACTAAGTATAATCCTCACCGTAATCCTAACCCTTTTCTTAACCCTCACCCTGAACCTAAACGTCACTCTAACCCTGAACCTAAATCTAACATTAACACTAAAAGTAACTCCGAACCCTAAACCTCACCTTAACACTAACCTCAACACAAACTCAAACTCTAGCCCTAACCATAATAACCCTCGCCCCATCCTAAATTTCATCCAACCCTAACCTTAACCCTAAGGCTAAACCTAACCCAAACCCTAACCTTAAACCAAACTCTAACCGTAACGCTACTCCACCTCTTACCCTAAAACTAAGCCTTACATTAGCCCTGAATCTAACCCCAGACCTAGTCCGAATTCTAACCGTAGACCTAATCCTAACACTAACCCAAACTCTAACCTTGATCCTAAATAGAACACTAACTCTAATTCGAAACCTGAACCTAAACCGAAATCTTACGCTACACCTAACCCTAAACCTAACCCTAACTCTAATGCTAAACTTAACACTTACCCTAAACCCTCACCTTAACTGTGAAACTAACCATAACCCTCACCCTAAACCCTAACAATATCCCCCAACCATAACCCTATGGCTATCCCTAACCCGAACACTAACCTGAATCCCTAAGCCCTAAGGATAACACTAACCCTAACGCAAACCCTAACCCCTAACACCAAAGCCTAACCCAAACCTTAACACTAACTCTCACCCTAACTCTTACACTAAACCTAAACCTAATCATAAACCTAACCCTAACCCTAACCCAAAACTAAGCATGACCAGAACCACAATGACTAACCGGAACCCTCACCCAAACCCTAACCCTAAACTAAAACTGTAACCCCTAACACCTTACCATAACCATAATCCTAACCCTACCCAAACATAACTCTAACCCTAAACTTCACCCTCACCCCAACCACAACGCCCAACACAAACCATGACCCTAAGCCTAACCGGAACACTAAACTTAACCCTAACCTAAAACCTAAAACTAACCCTAAAGCTAAACAGAACCCGTCAACTTTACCCTAACACGAAACACAACCTTAACACTAACCTGAAAACTATACCAAACCTTAGCCATAACCCTAACCCTAAACCTCACCTTCACCCTATCTTAAACTTCACCGTATCCCTTACCTAAAGCTCACCCTAACTCTAAACCTGTCCCTACCCCGAAACCTAACCCTAATCTTAACCTTGGCCCACCTGTAACCGTAAAATAACTCTGATCCTAACCCTCACCCTAAACCTAATCCTAATCCTGACCGTAATCCTAACCCTGACCGTAACCCTAACCTAACCTTAACCCTAACTTTAACCCTGAAATAAACTCAAACCTAACCCTCTCCCCTAACAATAACTCTAACCCTAACCCTAAAACGAATCCTCACCTTTAACCAAAATTTCTCCCTACCCATAACCCTAAACCTACCCTAACTTCATGGCAATCCTAACCTTAACCTAAATTAAACCTAACCCTGAACCTACCTCTAACCCTAACCCTATACCTAACCCCAAACCTAACCCTGACCATAACGTGAACCCTAACCCCTAACCCTAACCCTAACTCTCACACTTAACATAAATTTCACCCTAACCCTAACCCTAAAACTAAAAATAATACTAAATCTCCCCCAACTCTGACCCTGACCCTAATCCTAACCATAAACCTAACCCTAACCCTAAACTTAACCCTAACCCTGTCCCGAACTCTATCTCTAACCCTAATCCTAACCTTAAAACTTACCCTACACACTCAGCTTCCATGGAAACCTAGCACTAACCCTCACACTAACATCTAAACCTAAACCCTACCCTTAACCTAAGCCTATCTGTAACCTTAACCTAGCCCTAAACCTAACCATGACTTAACCCTAACACTTACCCTAAGCCTAAAACTAATCTTAACCCTAAACCTAATCCTAACCTTAACCCTAACCCTAACGCCTAATGCTGAGGCTAAGCTCAACCCTCACCCTTAACTTAAACTTCACCCTAACCCTAACCCTAAACCGAACCCTAACCCTAAAGCTAACTCTAAACCTGACCCTAACATTAATCCAAACACCAAAACCTAACCCTAACACTAATACTAACCCTCAACCTAACCCTAACCTGATCCTAATCTTCACTCAAACACCTAACTCTAATATTTACCCTAACCCTAATCTTATCCTTCACCCTAAACCTAAGCCTAACCCTAAAACTAAACCTAACCCTAAACTATTCCCTCACTCTAGCCAAAACCTCAACCTAACCCTAAGCCTCAATCTAACCCTGACCCTAACCGAGAAACCGTAAAACATCAGCTTTACCGTAAACCTAACACTAACCCTCACACGAACCCTAACCCTTTCCCTAAACCTAAGCCTATCCCTAATCCTAACCCTACCCCTGACCTAAACGTAACCCTTACCCTAACCCTAAACTTAACCCTAACCTTAACTCTACCCTAACCCTAACCCTTGCAATTACTCTAAAGCTGACCCTAACCCTACACCCTAACTCTAACTCGAAACCTAACCCTAACCTAGCCCTACCTTTGACCGTAAACCAAGCCTTAACCCTAACCTTCTCCCTACCCTAACCTAACTCTAAACCAAATTCTAATACTAAGCTTAATCCTAACTCTAACCTTAACCCTAACCCTTACACTAACCCTCACTATTACCTGAAAATTCACCCTAACCCTAACCCTAACTCTAACTCTAACCCTAACCATAGCACCTACCCTAAACCCTCACCTTAACTGTAAAGCTAACCCTAACCCTCACCCTCACCCTAACCTCTAACCGTATCCCCAAATCTAAACCTAACGCTATCCCTAAACTTATCCCTAACTCTAACCCAAACACAAACACTAACCCTAATCTAACACTAACCCTAAACTTAATCCTACCCTAACCATAAACCTAACCCTAACGCCCTAAACCTAACCTCTAACACTAAGTATAATCCTCACCGTAATCCTAACCCTTTTCTTAACCCTCACCCTGAACCTAAATGTCACTCTAACCCTGAACCTAAATCTAACATTAACACTAAAAGTAACTCCGAACCTTAAACCTCACCTTAACACTAACCTCAACACAAACTCAAACTCTAGCCCTAACCATAATAACCCTCGCCCCATCCTAAATTTCATCCAACCCTAACCTTAACCCTAAGCCTAAACCTAACCCAAACCCTAACCTTAAACCAAACTCTAACCATAACGCCACTCCACCTCTTACCCTAAAACTAAGCCTTACATTAGCCCTGAATCTAACCCCAGACCTAGTCCGAATTCTAACCGTAGACCTAATCCTAACACTAACCCAAACTCTAACCTTGATCCGAAATAGAACACTAACTCTAATTCGAAACCTGAACCTAAACCGAAATCTTACGCTACACCTAACCCTAAACCTAACCCTGACTCTAATCCTAAACATAACACTTACCCTAAACCCTCACCTTAACTGTGAAACTAACCATAACCCTCACCCTAAACCCTAACAATATCCCCCAACCATAACCCTATGGCTATCCCTAACCCGAACACTAACCTGAATCCCTAAGCCCTAACGATAACACTAACCCTAACGCAAACCCTAACCCCTAACACCAAAGCCTAACCCAAACCTTAACACTAACTCTCACCCTAACTCTAACACTAAACCTAAACCTAATCATAAACCTAACCCTAACCCTAACCCAAAACTAAGCATGACCAGAACCACAATGACTAACCGGAACCCTCACCCAAACCCTAACACGAAACTAAAACTGTAACCCCTAACACCTTACCAGAACCATAATCCTAACCCTACCCAAACCTAACTCTAACCCTAAACTTCACCCTCACCCCAACCACAACGCCCAACACAAACCATGACCCTAAGCCTAACCGGAACACTAAACTTAACCCTAACCTAAAACCTAAAACTAACCCTAAAGCTAAACAGAACCCGTCAACTTTACCCTAACACGAAACACAACCTTAACACTAACCTGAAAACTAAACCAAACCTTAGCCATAATCCTAACCCTAAACCTCACCTTCACCCTATCTTAAACTTCACCGTATCCCTTACCTAAAGCTCACCCTAACTCTAAACCTGTCCCTACCCCGAAACCTAACCCTAATCTTAACCTTGGCCCACCTGTAACCGTAAAATAATTCTGATCCTAACCCTCACCCTAAACCTAATCCTAATCCTGACCGTAATCCTAACCCTGACCGTAACCCTAACCTAACCTTAACCCTAACTTTAACCCTGAAATAAACTCAAACCTAACCCTCTCCCCTAACAATAACTCTAACCCTAACCCTAAAACGAATCCTCACCTTTAACCAAAATTTCTCCCTACCCATAACCCTAAACCTACCCTAACTTCATGGCAATCCTAACCTTAACCTAAATTAAACCTAACCCTGAACCTACCTCTAACCCTAACCCTATACCTAACCCCAAACCTAACCCTGACCATAACGTGAACCCTAACCCCTAACCCTAACCCTAACTCTCACACTTAACATAAATTTCACCCTAACCCTAACCCTAAAACTAAAAATAATACTAAATCTCCCCCAACTCTGACCCTGACCCTAATCCTAACCATAAACCTAACCCTAACCCTAAACTTAACCCTAACCCTGTCCCGAACTCTATCTCTAACCCTAATCCTAACCTTAAAACTTACCCTACACACTCAGCTTCCATGGAAACCTAGCACTAACCCTCACACTAACATCTAAACCTAAACCCTACCCTTAACCTAAGCCTATCTCTAACCTTAACCTAGCCCTAAACCTAACCATGACTTAACCCTAACACTTACCCTAAGCCTAAAACTAATCTTAACCCTAAACCTAATCCTAACCTTAACCCTAACCCTAACGCCTAATGCTGAGGCTAAGCTCAACCCTCACCCTTAACTTAAACTTCACCCTAACCCTAACCCTAAACCGAACCCTAACCCTAAAGCTAACTCTAAACCTGACCCTAACATTAATCCAAACACCAAAACCTAACCCTAACACTAATACTAACCCTCAACCTAACCCTAACCTGATCCTAATCTTCACTCAAACACCTAACTCTAATATTTACCCTAACCCTAATCTTATCCTTCACCCTAAACCTAAGCCTAACCCTAAAACTAAACCCAACCCTAAACTATTCCCTCACTCTAGCCAAAACCTCAACCTAACCCTAAGCCTCAATCTAACCCTGACCCTAACCGAGAAACCGTAAAACATCAGCTTTACCGTAAACCTAACACTAACCCTCACACGAACCCTAACCCTTTCCCTAAACCTAAGCCTATCCCTAATCCTAACCCTACCCCTGACCTAAACGTAACCCTTACCCTAACCCTAAACTTAACCCTAACCTTAACTCTACCCTAACCTTAACCCTTACAATTACTCTCAAGCTGACCCTAACCCTACACCCTAACTCTAACTCGAAACCTAACCCTAACCTAGCCCTACCTTTGACCGTAAACCAAGCCTTAACCCTAACCTTCTCCCTACCCTAACCTAACCCTAAACCAAATTCTAACACTAATCTTAATCCTAACTCTAACCTTAACCCTAACCCTTACACTAACCCTCACTATTACCTGAAAATTCACCCTAACCCTAACCCTAACCCTAACTCTAACTCTAACCCTAACCATAGCACTTACCCTAAACCCTCACCTTCACTGTAAACCTAACCCTAACCCTCACCCTCACCCTAACCTCTAACTGTATCCCCAAATCGAAACCTAACGCTATCCCTAAACTTATCCCGAACCCTAACCCAAACAAAAACACTAACCCTAATCTAACACTAACCCTAAACTTAACTCTACCCTAACCATAAACCTAACCCTAACGCCCTAAACCTAACCTCTAACACTAAGTATAATCCTCACCGTAATCCTAACCCTTTTCTTAACCCTCACCCTGAACCTAAATGTCACTCTAACCCTGAACCTAAATCTAACATTAACACTAAAAGTAACTCCGAACCCTAAACCTCACCTTAACACTAACCTCAACACAAACTCAAACTCTAGCCCTAACCATAATAACCCTCGCCCCATCCTAAATTTCATCCAACCCTAACCTTAACCCTAAGCCTAAACCTAACCCAAACCCTAACCTTAAACCAAACTCTAACCATAACGCCACTCCACCTCTTACCCTAAAACTAAGCCTTACATTAGCCCTGAATCTAACCCCAGACCTAGTCCGAATTCTAACCGTAGACCTAATCCTAACACTAACCCAAACTCTAACCTTGATCCTAAATAGAACACTAACTCTAATTCGAAACCTGAACCTAAACCGAAATCTTACGCTACACCTAACCCTAAACCTAACCCTGACTCTAATCCTAAACATAACACTTACCCTAAACCCTCACCTTAACTGTGAAACTAACCATAACCCTCACCCTAAACCCTAACAATATCCCCCAACCATAACCCTATGGCTATCCCTAACCCGAACACTAACCTGAATCCCTAAGCCCTAACGATAACACTAACTCTAACGCAAACCCTAGCCCCTGACACCAAAGCCTAACCCAAACCTTAACACTAACTCTCACCCTAACTCTAACACTAAACCTAAACCTAATCATAAACCTAACCCTAACCCTAACCCAAAACTAAGCATGACCAGAACCACAATGACTAACCGGAACCCTCACCCAAACCCTAACCCGAAACTAAAACTGTAACCCCTAACACCTTACCAGAACCATAATCCTAACCATACTCAAACCTAACCCTAACCCTAAACCTCACCCTCACCCCAACCACAACGCCCAACACAAACCATGACCCTAAGCCTAACCGGAACACTAAACTTAACCCTAACCTAAAACCTAAAACTAACCCTAAAGCTAAACAGAACCCGTCAACTTTACCCTAACACGAAACACAACCTTAACACTAACCTGAAAACTAAACCAAACCTTAGCCATAACCCTAACCCTAACCCTCACCCTCACCCTATCTTAAACTTCAGCGTATCCCTAACCTAAAGCTCACCCTAACTCTAAACGTGTCCCTCCCCCGAAACCTAACCCTAATCTTAACCTTGGCCCACCTGTAACCCTAACACCAACCGTTACAGTAATTCTGATCCTAACCCTCACCCTAAACCTAATCCTAATCCTAATCCTGACCGTAATCCTAACCCTGACCGTAACCCTAACCTAACCTTAACCCTAACTTTAACCCTGAAATAAACTCAAACCTAACCCTCACCCCTAACAATAACTCTAACCCTAACCCTAAAACGAATCCTCACCTTTAACCAAAATTTCACCCTACCCATAACCCTAAACCTACCCTAACTTCATGGCAATACTAACCTTACCCTAAATTAAACCTAACCCTGAACCTACCTCTAACCCTAACCCTATACCTAACCCCAAACCTAACCCTGACCCTAACGTGAACCCTAACCCCTAACCCCAACCCTAATTCTCACACTTAACATAAAATTCACCCTAACCCTAACCCTAAAACTAAACATAATACTAAATCTCCCCCAACTCTGACCCTGACCCTAATCCTAACCATAAACGTAACCCTAACCCTAAACTTAACCCTAACCCTTTCCCGAACTCTATCTCTAACCCTAATCCCAACCTTAAAACTTACCCTACACACTCAGCTTCAATGGAAACCTAGCACTAACCCTCACACTAACATCTAAACCTAAACCCTGCCCTTAACCTAAGCCTATCTCTAACCTTAACCTAGCCCTAAACCTAACCATGACTTAACCCTAACACTTACCCTAAGCCTAAAACTAATCTTAACCCTAAACCTAATCCTAACCTTAACCCTAACCCTAACGCCTAATGCTGAGGCTAAGCTCAACCCTCACCCTTAACTTAAACTTCACCCTAACCCTAACCCTAAACCGAACCCTAACCATAAAGCTCACCCTAAACCTGACCCTAACATTAATCCAAACACCAAAACCTAACCCTAACACTAATACTAACCCTCAGCCTAACCCTAACCTGATCCTAACCTTCACTCAAACACCTAACTCTAATATTTACCCTAAGCCTAATCTTATCCTTCACCCTAAACCTAAGCCTAACCCTAAAACTAAACCTAACCCTAAACTATTCCCTCACTCTAGCCAAAATCTGAACCTAACCCTAAGCCTCAATCTAACCCTGACCCTAACCGAGAAACCCTAAAACATCAGCTTTACCGAAAACCTAACACTAACCCTCACACGAACCCTAACCCTTTCCCTAAACCTAAGCCTATCCCTAATCCTAACCCTACCCCTGACCTAAACGTAACCCTTACCCTAACCCTAAACTTAGCCCTAACCTTAACTCTACCCTAACCCTAACCCTTGCAATTACTCTAAAGCTGACCCTAACCCTACACCCTAACTCTAACTCGAAACCTAACCCTAACCTAGCCCTACCTTTGACCGTAAACCAAGCCTTAACCCTAACCTTCTCCCTACCCTAACCTAACTCTAAACCAAATTCTAATACTAAGCTTAATCCTAACTCTAACCTTAACCCTAACCCTTACACTAACCCTCACTATTACCTGAAAATTCACCCTAACCCTAACCCTAACTCTAACTCTAACCCTAACCATAGCACCTACCCTAAACCCTCACCTTAACTGTAAAGCTAACCCTAACCCTCACCCTCACCCTAACCTCTAACCGTATCCCCAAATCTAAACCTAACGCTATCCCTAAACTTATCCCTAACCCTAACCCAAACACAAACACTAACCCTAATCTAACACTAACCCTAAACTTAACCCTACCCTAACCATAAACCTAACCCTAACGCCCTAAACCTAACCTCTAACACTAAGTATAATCCTCACCGTAATCCTAACCCTTTTCTTAACCCTCACCCTGAACCTAAATGTCACTCTAACCCTGAACCTAAATCTAACATTAACACTAAAAGTAACTCCGAACCCTAAACCTCATCTTAACACTAACCTCAACACAAACTCAAACTCTAGCCCTAACCATAATAACCCTCGCCCCATCCTAAATTTCATCCAACCCTAACCTTAACCCTAAGCCTAAACCTAACCCAAACCCTAACCTTAAACCAAACTCTAACCATAACGCCACTCCACCTCTTACCCTAAAACTAAGCCTTACATTAGCCCTGAATCTAACCCCAGACCTAGACCGAATTCTAACCGTAGACCTAATCCTAACACTAACCCAAACTCTAACCTTGATCCTAAATAGAACACTAACTCTAATTCGAAACCTGAACCTAAACCGAAATCTTACGCTACACCTAACCCTAAACCTAACCCTGACTCTAATCCTAAACATAACACTTACCCTAAACCCTCACCTTAACTGTGAAACTAACCATAACCCTCACCCTAAACCCTAACAATATCCCCCAACCATAACCCTATGGCTATCCCTAACCCGAACACTAACCTGAATCCCTAAGCCCTAACGATAACACTAACTCTAACGCAAACCCTAGCCCCTGACACCAAAGCCTAACCCAAACCTTAACACTAACTCTCACCCTAACTCTAACACTAAACCTAAACCTAATCATAAACCTAACCCTAACCCTAACCCAAAACTAAGCATGACCAGAACCACAATGACTAACCGGAACCCTCACCCAAACCCTAACCCGAAACTAAAACTGTAACCCCTAACACCTTACCAGAACCATAATCCTAACCCTACCCAAACCTAACCCTAACACTAAACCTCACCCTCACCCCAACCACAACGCCCAACACAAACCATGACCCTAAGCCTAACCGGAACACTAAACTTAACCCTAACCTAAAACCTAAAACTAACCCTAAAGCTAAACAGAACCCGTCAACTTTACCCTAACACGAAACACAACCTTAACACTAACCTGAAAACTAAACCAAACCTTAGCCATAACCCTAACCCTAACCCTCACCCTCACCCTATCTTAAACTTCACCGTATCCCTAACCTAAAGCTCACCCTAACTCTAAACCTGTCCCTACCCCGAAACCTAACCCTAATCTTAACCTTGGCCCACCTGTAACCCTAAAATAATTCTGATCCTAACCCTCACCCTAAACCTAATCCTAATCCTATTCCTGACCGTAATCCTAACCCTGACCGTAACCCTAACCTAACCTTAACCCTAACTTTAACCCTGAAATAAACTCAAACCTAACCCTCACCCCTAACAATAACTCTAACCCTAACCCTAAAACGAATCCTCACCTTTAACCAAAATTTCACCCTACCCATAACCCTAAACCTACCCTAACTTCATGGCAATACTAACCTTAACCTAAATTAAACCTAACCCTGAACCTACCTCTAACCCTAACCCTATACCTAACCCCAAACCTAACCCTGACCCTAACGTGAACCCTAACCCCTAACCCCAACCCTAATTCTCACACTTAACATAAACTTCACCATAACCCTAACCCAAAAACTAAACATAATACTAAATCTCCCCCAACTCTGACCCTGTCCCTATTCCTAACCATAAACCTAACCCTAACCCTGAACTTAACCCTAACCCTGTCCCGAACTCTATCTCTAACCCTAATCCTAACCTTAAAACTTACCCTACACACTCAGCTTCCATGGAAACCTAGCACTAACCCTCACACTAACATCTAAACCTAAACCCTGCCCTTAACCTAAGCCTATCTCTAACCTTAACCTAGCCCTAAACCTAACCATGACTTAACCCTAACACTTACCCTAAGCCTAAAACTAATCTTAACCCTAAACCTAATCCTAACCTTAACCCTAACCCTAACGCCTAATGCTGAGGCTAAGCTCAACCCTCACCCTTAACTTAAACTTCACCCTAACCCTAACCCTAAACCGAACCCTAACCCTAAAGCTCACTCTAAGCCTGACCCTAACATTAATCCAAACACCAAAACCTAACCCTAACACTAATACTAACCCTCAACCTAACCCTAACCTGATCCTAATCTTCACTCAAACACCTAACTCTAATATTTACCCTAACCCTAATCTTATCCTTCACCCTAAACCTAAGCCTAACCCTAAAACTAAACCTAACCCTAAACTATTCCCTCACTCTAGCCAAAACCTCAACCTAACCCTAAGCCTCAATCTAACCCTGACCCTAACCGAGAAACCGTAAAACATCAGCTTTACCGTAAACCTAACACTAACCCTCACACGAACCCTAACCCTTTCCCTAAACCTAAGCCTATCCCTAATCCTAACCCTACCCCTGACCTAAACGTAACCCTTACCCTAACCCTAAACTTAGCCCTAACCTTAACTCTACCCTAACCCTAACCCTTGCAATTACTCTAAAGCTGACCCTAACCCTACACCCTAACTCTAACTCGAAACCTAACCCTAACCTAGCCCTACCTTTGACCGTAAACCAAGCCTTAACCCTAACCTTCTCCCTACCCTAACCTAACTCTAAACCAAATTCTAATACTAAGCTTAATCCTAACTCTAACCTTAACCCTAACCCTTACACTAACCCTCACTATTACCTGAAAATTCACCCTAACCCTAACCCTAACTCTAACTCTAACCCTAACCATAGCACCTACCCTAAACCCTCACCTTAACTGTAAAGCTAACCCTAACCCTCACCCTCACCCTAACCTCTAACCGTATCCCCAAATCTAAACCTAACGCTATCCCTAAACTTATCCCTAACCCTAACCCAAACACAAACACTAACCCTAATCTAACACTAACCCTAAACTTAACCCTACCCTAACCATAAACCTAACCCTAACGCCCTAAACCTAACCTCTAACACTAAGTATAATCCTCACCGTAATCCTAACCCTTTTCTTAACCCTCACCCTGAACCTAAATGTCACTCTAACCCTGAACCTAAATCTAACATTAACACTAAAAGTAACTCCGAACCCTAAACCTCATCTTAACACTAACCTCAACACAAACTCAAACTCTAGCCCTAACCATAATAACCCTCGCCCCATCCTAAATTTCATCCAACCCTAACCTTAACCCTAAGCCTAAACCTAACCCAAACCCTAACCTTAAACCAAACTCTAACCATAACGCCACTCCACCTCTTACCCTAAAACTAAGCCTTACATTAGCCCTGAATCTAACCCCAGACCTAGTCCGAATTCTAACCGTAGACCTAATCCTAACACTAACCCAAACTCTAACCTTGATCCGAAATAGAACACTAACTCTAATTCGAAACCTGAACCTAAACCGAAATCTTACGCTACACCTAACCCTAAACCTAACCCTGACTCTAATCCTAAACATAACACTTACCCTAAACCCTCACCTTAACTGTGAAACTAACCATAACCCTCACCCTAAACCCTAACAATATCCCCCAACCATAACCCTATGGCTATCCCTAACCCGAACACTAACCTGAATCCCTAAGCCCTAACGATAACACTAACTCTAACGCAAACCCTAGCCCCTGACACCAAAGCCTAACCCAAACCTTAACACTAACTCTCACCCTAACTCTAACACTAAACCTAAACCTAATCATAAACCTAACCCTAACCCTAACCCAAAACTAAGCATGACCAGAACCACAATGACTAACCGGAACCCTCACCCAAACCCTAACCCGAAACTAAAACTGTAACCCCTAACACCTTACCAGAACCATAATCCTAACCCTACCCAAACCTAACCCTAACCCTAAACCTCACCCTCACCCCAACCACAACGCCCAACACAAACCATGACCCTAAGCCTAACCGGAACACTAAACTTAACCCTAACCTAAAACCTAAAACTAACCCTAAAGCTAAACAGAACCCGTCAACTTTACCCTAACACGAAACACAACCTTAACACTAACCTGAAAACTAAACCAAACCTTAGCCATAACCCTAACCCTAACCATCACCCTCACCCTATCTTAAACTTCAGCGTATCCCTAACCTAAAGCTCACCCTAACTCTAAACGTGTCCCTCCCCCGAAACCTAACCCTAATCTTAACCTTGGCCCACCTGTAACCCTAACACCAACCGTTACAGTAATTCTGATCCTAACCCTCACCCTAAACCTAATCCTAATCCTAATCCTGACCGTAATCCTAACCCTGACCGTAACCCTAACCTAACCTTAACCCTAACTTTAACCCTGAAATAAACTCAAACCTAACCCTCACCCCTAACAATAACTCTAACCCTAACCCTAAAACGAATCCTCACCTTTAACCAAAATTTCACCCTACCCATAACCCTAAACCTACCCTAACTTCATGGCAATACTAACCTTACCCTAAATTAAACCTAACCCTGAACCTACCTCTAACCCTAACCCTATACCTAACCCCAAACCTAACCCTGACCCTAACGTGAACCCTAACCCCTAACCCCAACCCTAATTCTCACACTTAACATAAAATTCACCCTAACCCTAACCCTAAAACTAAACATAATACTAAATCTCCCCCAACTCTGACCCTGACCCTAATCCTAACCATAAACCTAACCCTAACCCTAAACTTAACCCTAACCCTTTCCCGAACTCTATCTCTAACCCTAATCCCAACCTTAAAACTTACCCTACACACTCAGCTTCAATGGAAACCTAGCACTAACCCTCACACTAACATCTAAACCTAAACCCTGCCCTTAACCTAAGCCTATCTCTAACCTTAACCTAGCCCTAAACCTAACCATGACTTAACCCTAACACTTACCCTAAGCCTAAAACTAATCTTAACCCTAAACCTAATCCTAACCTTAACCCTAACCCTAACGCCTAATGCTGAGGCTAAGCTCAACCCTCACCCTTAACTTAAACTTCACCCTAACCCTAACCCTAAACCGAACCCTAACCATAAAGCTCACCCTAAACCTGACCCTAACATTAATCCAAACACCAAAACCTAACCCTAACACTAATACTAACCCTCAGCCTAACCCTAACCTGATCCTAACCTTCACTCAAACACCTAACTCTAATATTTACCCTAACCCTAATCTTATCCTTCACCCTAAACCTAAGCCTAACCCTAAAACTAAACCTAACCCTAAACTATTCCCTCACTCTAGCCAAAATCTGAACCTAACCCTAAGCCTCAATCTAACCCTGACCCTAACCGAGAAACCGTAAAACATCAGCTTTACCGAAAACCTAACACTAACCCTCACACGAACCCTAACCCTTTCCCTAAACCTAAGCCTATCCCTAATCCTAACCCTAACCCTGACCTAAACGTAACCCTTACCCTAACCCTAAACTTAACCCTAACCTTAACTCTACCCTAACCCTAACCCTTACAATTACTCTAAAGCTGACCCTAACCCTACACCCTAACTCTAACTCTAAACCTAACCCTAACCTAGCCCTACCTTTGACCGTAAACCAAGCCTTAACCCTAACCTTCCCCCTACCCTAACCTAACTCTAAACCGAATTCTAATACTAAGCTTAATCCTAACTCTAACCTTAACCCTAACCCTTACACTAACCCTCACTATTACCTGAAAATTCACCCTAACCCTAACCCTAACTCTAACTCTAACCCTAACCATAGCACCTACCCTAAACCCTCAACTTAACTGTAAACCTAACCCTAACCCTCACCCTCCCCCTAACCTCTAACCGTATCCCCAAATCTAAACCTAATACTATCCCTAAACTTATCCCTAACCCTAACCCAAACACAAACACTAACCCTAATCTAACACTAACCCTAAACTTAACCCTACCCTAACCATAAACCTAACCCTAACGCCCTAAACCTAACCTCTAACACTAAGTATAATCCTCACCGTAATCCTAACCCTTTTCTTAACCCTCACCCTGAACCTAAACGTCACTCTAACCCTGAACCTAAATCTAACATTAACACTAAAAGTAACTCCGAACCCTAAACCTCACCTTAACACTAACCTCAACACAAACTCAAACTCTAGCCCTAACCATAATAACCCTCGCCCCATCCTAAATTTCATCCAACCCTAACCTTAACCCTAAGCCTAAACCTAACCCAAACCCTAACCTTAAACCAAACTCTAACCGTAACGCTACTCCACCTCTTACCCTAAAACTAAGCCTTACATTAGCCCTGAATCTAACCCCAGACCTAGTCCGAATTCTAACCGTAGACCTAATCCTAACACTAACCCAAACTCTAACCTTGATCCTAAATAGAACACTAACTCTAATTCGAAACCTGAACCTAAACCGAAATCTTACGCTACACCTAACCCTAAACCTAACCCTAACTCTAATGCTAAACTTAACACTTACCCTAAACCC
Organism: Loxodonta africana; assembly: GCF_030014295.1. NCBI lineage: Eukaryota > Metazoa > Chordata > Mammalia > Proboscidea > Elephantidae > Loxodonta > Loxodonta africana. The sequence continues at coordinate 3,259,851 of NC_087370.1, read as the reverse complement.
TCACCTTAACTGTGAAACTAACCATAACCCTCACCCTAAACCCTAACAATATCCCCCAACCATAACCCTATGGCTATCCCTAACCCGAAAACTAACCTGAATCCCTAAGCCCTAAGGATAACACTAACCCTAACGCAAACCCTAACCCCTAACACCAAAGCCTAACCCAAACCTTAACACTAACTCTCACCCTAACTCTAACACTAAACCTAAACCTAATCATAAACCTAACCCTAACCCTAACCCAAAACTAAGCATGACCAGAACCACAATGACTAACCGGAACCCTCACCCAAACCCTAACCCTAAACTAAAACTGTAACCCCTAACACCTTACCAGAACCATAATCCTAACCCTACCCAAACCTAACCCTAACCCTAAACCTCACCCTCACCCCAACCACAACGCCCAACACAAACCATGACCCTAAGCCTAACCGGAACACTAAACTTAACCCTAACCTAAAACCTAAAACTAACCCTAAAGCTAAACAGAACCCGTCAACTTTACCCTAACACGAAACACAACCTTAACACTAACCTGAAAACTAAACCAAACCTTAGCCATAACCCTAACCCTAACCCTCACCCTCACCCTATCTTAAACTTCACCGTATCCCTAACCTAAAGCTCACCCTAACTCTAAACCTGTCCCTACCCCGAAACCTAACCCTAATCTTAACCTTGGCCCACCTGTAACCCTAAAATAATTCTGATCCTAACCCTCACCCTAAACCTAATCCTAATCCTAATCCTGACCGTAATCCTAACCCTGACCGTAACCCTAACCTAACCTTAACCCTAACTTTAACCCTGAAATAAACTCAAACCTAACCCTCACCCCTAACAATAACTCTAACCCTAACCCTAAAACGAATCCTCACCTTTAACCAAAATTTCACCCTACCCATAACCCTAAACCTACCCTAACTTCATGGCAATCCTAACCTTAACCTAAATTAAACCTAACCCTGAACCTACCTCTAACCCTAACCCTATACCTAACCCCAAACCTAACCCTGACCCTAACGTGAACCCTAACCCCTAACCCCAACCCTAATTCTCACACTTAACATAAACTTCACCCTAACCCTAACCCGAAAACTAAACATAATACTAAATCTCCCCCAACTCTGACCCTGTCCCTATTCCTAACCATAAACCTAACCCTAACCCTAAACTTAACCCTAACCCTGTCCCGAACTCTATCTCTAACCCTAATCCTAACCTTAAAACTTACCCTACACACTCAGCTTCAATGGAAACCTAGCACTAACCCTCACACTAACATCTAAACCTAAACCCTGCCCTTAACCTAAGCCTATCTCTAACCTTAACCTAGCCCTAAACCTAACCATGACTTAACCCTAACACTTACCCTAAGCCTAAAACTAATCTTAACCCTAAACCTAATCCTAACCTTAACCCTAACCCTAACGCCTAATGCTGAGGCTAAGCTCAACCCTCACCCTTAACTTAAACTTCACCCTAACCCTAACCCTAAACCGAACCCTAACCCTAAAGCTCACTCTAAGCCTGACCCTAACATTAATCCAAACACCAAAACCTAACCCTAACACTAATACTAACCCTCAACCTAACCCTAACCTGATCCTAACCTTCACTCAAACACCTAACTCTAATATTTACCCTAACCCTAATCTTATCCTTCACCCTAAACCTAAGCCTAACCCTAAAACTAAACCTAACCCTAAACAATTCCCTCACTCTAGCCAAAACCTCAACCTAACCCTAAGCCTCAATCTAACCCTGACCCTAACCGAGAAACCGTAAAACATCAGCTTTACCGTAAACCTAACACTAACCCTCACACGAACCCTAACCCTTTCCCTAAACCTAAGCCTATCCCTAATCCTAACCCTAACCCTGACCTAAACGTAACCCTTACCCTAACCCTAAACTTAACCCTAACCTTAACTCTACCCTAACCCTAACCCTTGCAATTACTCTAAAGCTGACCCTAACCCTACACCCTAACTCTAACTCGAAACCTAACCCTAACCTAGCCCTACCTTTGACCGTAAACCAAGCCTTAACCCTAACCTTCTCCCTACCCTAACCTAACTCTAAACCAAATTCTAATACTAAGCTTAATCCTAACTCTAACCTTAACCGTAACCCTTACACTAACCCTCACTATTACCTGAAAATTCACCCTAACCCTAACCCTAACTCTAACTCTAACCCTAACCATAGCACCTACCCTAAACCCTCACCTTAACTGTAAAGCTAACCCTAACCCTCACCCTCCCCCTAACCTCTAACCGTATCCCCAAATCTAAACCTAATGCTATCCCTAAACTTATCCCTAACCCTAACCCAAACACAAACACTAACCCTAATCTAACACTAACCCTAAACTTAACCCTACCCTAACCATAAACCTAACCCTAACGCCCTAAACCTAACCTCTAACACTAAGTATAATCCTCACCGTAATCCTAACCCTTTTCTTAACCCTCACCCTGAACCTAAATGTCACTCTAACCCTGAACCTAAATCTAACATTAACACTAAAAGTAACTCCGAACCCTAAACCTCACCTTAACACTAACCTCAACACAAACTCAAACTCTAGCCCTAACCATAATAACCCTCGCCCCATCCTAAATTTCATCCAACCCTAACCTTAACCCTAAGCCTAAACCTAACCCAAACCCTAACCTTAAACCAAACTCTAACCATAACGCCACTCCACCTCTTACCCTAAAACTAAGCCTTACATTAGCCCTGAATCTAACCCCAGACCTAGTCCGAATTCTAACCGTAGACCTAATCCTAACACTAACCCAAACTCTAACCTTGATCCGAAATAGAACACTAACTCTAATTCGAAACCTGAACCTAAACCGAAATCTTACGCTACACCTAACCCTAAACCTAACCCTGACTCTAATCCTAAACATAACACTTACCCTAAACCCTCACCTTAACTGTGAAACTAACCATAACCCTCACCCTAAACCCTAACAATATCCCCCAACCATAACCCTATGGCTATCCCTAACCCGAACACTAACCTGAATCCCTAAGCCCTAACGATAACACTAACTCTAACGCAAACCCTAGCCCCTGACACCAAAGCCTAACCCAAACCTTAACACTAACTCTCACCCTAACTCTAACACTAAACCTAAACCTAATCATAAACCTAACCCTAACCCTAACCCAAAACTAAGCATGACCAGAACCACAATGACTAACCGGAACCCTCACCCAAACCCTAACCCGAAACTAAAACTGTAACCCCTAACACCTTACCAGAACCATAATCCTAACCCTACCCAAACCTAACCCTAACCCTAAACCTCACCCTCACCCCAACCACAACGCCCAACACAAACCATGACCCTAAGCCTAACCGGAACACTAAACTTAACCCTAACCTAAAACCTAAAACTAACCCTAAAGCTAAACAGAACCCGTCAACTTTACCCTAACACGAAACACAACCTTAACACTAACCTGAAAACTAAACCAAACCTTAGCCATAACCCTAACCCTAACCCTCACCCTCACCCTATCTTAAACTTCAGCGTATCCCTAACCTAAAGCTCACCCTAACTCTAAACGTGTCCCTCCCCCGAAACCTAACCCTAATCTTAACCTTGGCCCACCTGTAACCCTAACACCAACCGTTACAGTAATTCTGATCCTAACCCTCACCCTAAACCTAATCCTAATCCTAATCCTGACCGTAATCCTAACCCTGACCGTAACCCTAACCTAACCTTAACCCTAACTTTAACCCTGAAATAAACTCAAACCTAACCCTCACCCCTAACAATAACTCTAACCCTAACCCTAAAACGAATCCTCACCTTTAACCAAAATTTCACCCTACCCATAACCCTAAACCTACCCTAACTTCATGGCAATCCTAACCTTAACCTAAATTAAACCTAACCCTGAACCTACCTCTAACCCTAACCCTATACCTAACCCCAAACCTAACCCTGACCCTAACGTGAACCCTAACCCCTAACCCCAACCCTAATTCTCACACTTAACATAAACTTCACCCTAACCCTAGCCCGAAAACCAAACATAATACTAAATCTCCCCCAACTCTGACCCTGACCCTAATCTTAACCATAAACGTAACCCTAACCCTAAACTTAACCCTAACCCTTTCCCGAACTCTATCTCTAACCCTAATCCCAACCTTAAAACTTACCCTACACACTCAGCTTCAATGGAAACCTAGCACTAACCCTCACACTAACATCTAAACCTAAACCCTGCCCTTAACCTAAGCCTATCTCTAACCTTAACCTAGCCCTAAACCTAACCATGACTTAACCCTAACACTTACCCTAAGTCTAAAACTAATCTTAACCCTAAACCTAATCCTAACCTTAACCCTAACCCTAACGCCTAATGCTGAGGCTAAGCTCAACCCTCACCCTTAAACTTCACCCTAACCCTAACCCTAAACCGAACCCTAACCCTAAAGCTCACCCTAAACCTGACCCTAACATTAATCCAAACACCAAAACCTAACCGTAACACTAATACTAACCCTCAGCCTAACCCTAACCTGATCCTAACCTTCACTCAAACACCTTACTCTAATATTTACCCTAACCCTAATCTTATCCTTCACCCTAAACCTAAGCCTAACCCTAAAACTAAACCTAACCCTAAACTATTCCCTCACTCTAGCCAAAATCTGAACCTAACCCTAAGCCTCAATCTAACCCTGACCCTAACCGAGAAACCGTAAAACATCACCTTTACCGAAAACCTAACACTAACCCTCACACGAACCCTAACCCTTTCCCTAAACCTAAGCCTATTCCTAATCCTAACCCTAACCCTGACTTAAACGTAACCTTTACCCTAACCCTAAACTTAACCCTAACCTTAACTCTACCCTAACCCTAACCCTTACAATTACTCTAAAGCTGACCCTAACCCTACACCCTAACTCTAACTCTAAACCTAACCCTAACCTAGCCCTACCTTTGACCGTAAACCAAGCCTTAACCCTAACCTTCCCCCTACCCTAACCTAACTCTAAACCGAATTCTAATACTAAGCTTAATCCTAACTCTAACCTTAACCCTAACCCTTACACTAACCCTCACTATTACCTGAAAATTCACCCTAACCCTAACCCTAACCCTAACTCTAACTCTAACCCTAACCATAGCACCTACCCTAAACCCTCACCTTAACTGTAAACCTAACCCTAACCCTCACTCTCCCTCTAACCTCTAACCGTATCCCCAAATCTAAACCTAATACTATCCCTAAACTTATCCCTAACCCTAACCCAAACACAAACACTAACCCTAATGTAACACTAACCCTAAACTTAACCCTACCCTAACCATAAACCTAACCCTAACGCCCTAAACCTAACCTCTAACACTAAGTATAATACTCACCGTAATCCTAACCCTTTTCTTAACCCTCACCCTGAACCTAAACGTCACTCTAACTCTGAACCTAAATCTAAATTTAACACTAAAGGTAACTCCGAACCCTAAACCTCACCTTAACACTAACCTCAACACAAACTCAAACTCTAGCCCTAACCATAATAACCCTCGCCCCATCCTAAATTTCATCCAACCCTAACCTTAACCCTAAGCCTAAACCTAACCCAAACCCTAACCTTAAACCAAACTCTAACCGTAACGCTACTCCACCTCTTACCCTAAAACTAAGCCTTACATTAGCCCTGAATCTAACCCCAGACCTAGTCCGAATTCTAACCGTAGACCTAATCCTAACACTAACCCAAACTCTAACCTTGATCCTAAATAGAACACTAACTCTAATTCGAAACCTGAACCTAAACCGAAATCTTACGCTACACCTAACCCTAAACCTAACCCTAACTCTAATGCTAAACTTAACACTTACCCTAAACCCTCATCTTAACTGTGAAACTAACCATAACCCTCACCCTAAACCCTAACAATATCCCCCAACCATAACCCTATGGCTATCCCTAACCCGAACACTAACCTGAATCCCTAAGCCCTAAGGATAACACTAACCCTAACGCAAACCCTAACCCCTAACACCAAAGCCTAACCCAAACCTTAACACTAACTCTCACCCTAACTCTAACACTAAACCTAAACCTAATCATAAACCTAACCCTAACCCTAACCCAAAACTAAGCATGACCAGAACCACAATGACTAACCGGAACCCTCACCCAAACCCTAACCCGAAACTAAAACTGTAACCCCTAACACCTTACCAGAACCATAATCCTAACCCTACCCAAACCTAACCCTAACCCTAAACCTCACCCTCACCCCAACCACAACGCCCAACACAAACCATGACCCTAAGCCTAACCGGAACACTAAACTTAACCCTAACCTAAAACCTAAAACTAACCCTAAAGCTAAACAGAACCCGTCAACTTTACCCTAACACGAAACACAACCTTAACACTAACCTGAAAACTAAACCAAAACTTAGCCATAACCCTAACCCTAACCCTCACCCTCACCCTATCTTAAACTTCACCGTATCCCTAACCTAAAGCTCACCCTAACTCTAAACCTGTCCCTACCCCGAAACCTAACCCTAATCTTAACCTTGGCCCACCTGTAACCCTAAAATAATTCTTATCGTAACCCTCACCCTAAACCTAATCCTAATCCTGACCGTAATCCTAACTCCGACCGTAACCCTAACCTAACCTTAACCCTAACTTTAACCCTGAAATAAACTCAAACCTAACCCTCACCCCTAACAATAACTCTAACCCTAACCCTAAAACGAATCCTCACCTTTAACCAAAATTTCACCCTACCCATAACCCTAAACCTACCCTAACTTCATGGCAATCCTAACCTTAACCTAAATTAAACCTAACCCTGAACCTACCTCTAACCCTAACCCTATACCTAACCCCAAACCTAACCCTGACCCTAACATGAACCCTAACCCCTAACCCCAACCCTAATTCTCACACTTAACATAAACTTCACCCTAACCCTAACCCTAAAACTAAACATAATACTAAATCTCCCCCAACTCTGACCCTGACCCTAATCCTAACCATAAACCTAACCCTAACCCTAAACTTAACCCTAACCCTGTCCCGAACTCTATCTCTAACCCTAATCCTAACCTTAAAACTTACCCTACACACTCAGCTTCCATGGAAACCTAGCACTAACCCTCACACTAACATCTAAACCTAAACCCTGCCCTTAACCTAAGCCTATCTCTAACCTTAACCTAGCCCTAAACCTAACCATGACTTAACCCTAACACTTACCCTAAGCCTAAAACTAATCTTAACCCTAAACCTAATCCTAACCTTAACCCTAACCCTAACGCCTAATGCTGAGGCTAAGCTCTACCCTCACCCTTAACTTCAACTTCACCCTAACCCTAACCCTAAACCGAACCCTAACCCTAAAGCTCACCCTAAACCTGACCCTAACATTAATCCAAACACCAAAACCTAACCCTAACACTAATACTAACCCTCAACCTAACCCTAACCTGATCCTAACCTTCACTCAAACACCTAACTCGAATATTTACCCTAACCTAATCTTATCCTTCACCCTAAACCTAAGCCTAACCCTAAAACTACACCTAACCCTAAACTATTCCCTCACTCTTGCCAAAACCTAAACCTAACCCTAAGCCTCATTCTAACCCTGACCCTAACCGAGAAACCGTAAAACATCAGCTTAACCGTAAACCTAACAGTAATCCTCACACGAACCCTAACCCTTTCCCTAAACCTAAGCCTATCCCTAATCCTAACCCTAACCCTGACCTAAACGTAACCCTTACCCTAACCCTAAACTTAACCTTAACCTTAACTCTACCCTAACCCTAACCCTTGCAATTACTCTAAAGCTGACCCTAACCCTACACCCTAACTCTAACTCGAAACCTAACCCTAACCTAGCCCTACCTTTGACCGTAAACCAAGCCTTAACCCTAACCTTCTCCCTACCCTACCCTGACCTAACCCTAAACCAAATTCTAATACTAAGCTTAATCCTAACTCTAACCTTAACCCTAACCCTTACACTAACCCTCACTATTACCTGAAAATTCACCCTAACCCTAACCCTAACTCTAACTCTAACCCTAACCATAGCACCTACCCTAAACCCTCACCTTAACTGTAAACCTAACCCTTACCCTCACCCTCACCCTAACCTCTAACCGTATCCCCAAATCTAAACCTAACGCTATCCCTAAACTTATCCCTATCCCTAACCCAAACACAAACACTAACCCTAATCTAACACTAACCCTAAACTTAACCCTACCCTAACCATAAACCTAACCCTAATGCCCTAAACCTAAGCTCTAACACTAAGAATAATCCTCACCGTAATCCTAACCCTTTTCTTAACCCTCACCCTGAACCTAAACGTCACTCTAACCCTGAACCTAAATCTAACATTAACACTAAAAGTAACTCCTAACCCTAACCCGAACCCTAAACCTCACCTTGACACTAACCTCAACACAAACTCAAACTCTAGCCCTAACCATAATAACCCTCGCCCCATCCTAAATTTCATCCAGCCCTAACCTTAACCCTAAGCCTAAACCTAACCCAAACCCTAACCTTAAACCAAACTCTAACCATAACGCCACTCCACCTCTTACCCTAAAACTAAGCCTTACATTAGCCCTGAATCTAACCCCAGACCTAGTCCGAATTCTAACTGTAGACCTAATCCTAACACTAACCCAAACTCTAACCTTGATCCTAAATAGAACACTAACTCTAATTCGAAACCTGAACCTAAACCGAAATCTTACGCTACACCTAACCCTAAACCTAACCCTAACTCTAATCCTAAACATAACACTTACCCTAAACCCTCACCTTAACTGTGAAACTAACCATAACCCTCACCCTAAACCCTAACAATATCCCCCAACCATAACCCTATGGCTATCCCTAACCCGAACACTAACCTGAATCCCTAAGCCCTAAGGATAACACTAACCCTAACGCAAACCCTAGCCCCTAACACCAAAGCCTAACCCAAACCTTAACACTAACTCTCACCCTAACTCTAACACTAAACCTAAACCTAATCATAAACCTAACCCTGACCCTAACCCAAAACTAAGCATGACCAGAACCACAATGACTACCCGGAACCCTCACCCAAACCCTAACCCTAAACTAAAAGTGGAACCCCTAACACCTTACCAGAACCATAATCCTAACCCTACCCAAACCTAACCCTAACCCTAAACCTCACCCTCACCCCAACCACAACGCCCAACACAAACCATGACCCTAAGCCTAACCGGAACACTAAACTTAACCCTAACCTAAAACCTAAAACTAACCCTAAAGCTAAACAGAACCTGTAAACTTTACCCTAACACGAAACACAACCTTAACACTAACCTGAAAACTAAACCAAGCCTCAGCCATAACCCTAACCCTAACCCTCACCCTCACCCTATCTTAAACTTCACCGTATCCCTAACGTAAAGCTCACCCTAACTCTAAACCTGTCCCTACCCCGAAACCTAACCCTAATCTTAACCTTGGCCCACCTGTAACCCTAAAACCAACCATTACAATAATTCTGATCCTAACCCTCACCCTAAACCTAATCCTAATCCTAATCCTGACCGTAATCCTAACCCTGACCGTAACCCTAACCTAACCTTAACCCTAACTTTAACCGTGAAATAAACTCAAACCTAACCCTCACCCCTAACAATAACTCTAACCCTAACCCTAAAACGACCCCTCACTTTTAACCAAAATTTCACCCTACCCATAACCCTAAACCTACCCTAACTCATGGCAATCCTAACTTTAACCTAAATTAAACCTAACCCTGAACCTAACTCTAACCCTAACCCAATACCTAACCCCAACCCTAACCCTGACCCTAACGTGAACCCTAACCCCAACCCTAACCCTAACCCTAACTCTCACACTTAACATAAACTTCACCCTAACCCTAACCCGAAAACTAAACATAATACTAAATCTCCTCCAACTCTGACCCTGACCCTAATCCTAACCATAAACCTAACCCTAACCCTAAACTTAACCCTAACCCTGTCCCGAACTCTATCTCTAACCCTAATCCTAACCTTAAAACTTACCCTACACACTCAGCTTCCATGGAAACCTAGCACTAACCCTCACACTAACATCTAAACCTAATCCCTGCCCTTAACCTAAGCCTATCTCTAACCTTAACCTAGCCCTAAACCTAACCATGACTTAACCCTAACACTTACCCTAAGCCTAAAACTAATCTTAACCCTAAACCTAATCCTAACCTTAACCCTAACCCTAACACCTAATGCTGAGGCTAAGCTCAACCCTCACCCTTAAACTTCACCCTAACCCTAACCCTAAACCGAACCCTAACCCTAAAGCTCACCCTAAACCTGACCCTAACATTAATCCAAACACCAAAACCTAACCCTAACACTAATACTAACCCTCAACCTAACCCTAACCTGATCCTAACCTTCACTCAAACACCTAACCTTAATATTTAACCTAACCCTAATCTTATCCTTCACCCTAAACCTAAGCCTAACCCTAAAACTAAACCTAACCCTAAACTATTCCCTCACTCTAGCCAAAAGCTGAACCTAACCCTAGGCCTCAATCTAACCCTGACCATAACCGAGAAACCGTAAAACATCAGCTTTACCGTAAACCTAACACTAACCCTCACACGAACCCTAACCCTTTCCCTAAACCTAAGCCTATCCCTAATCCTAACCGTAACCCTGACCTAAACGTAACCCTTACCCTAACCCTAAACTTAACCCTAACCTTAACTCTACCCTAACCCTAACCCTTGCAATTACTCTAAAGCTGACCCTAACCCTACACCCTAACTCTAACTCTAAACCTAACCCTAACCTAGCCCTACCTTTGACCGTAAACCAAGCCTTAACCCTAACCTTCTCCCTACCCTAACCTAACTCTAAACCAAATTCTAATACTAAGCTTAATCCTAACTCTAACCTTAACCCTAACCCTTACACTAACCCTCACTATTACCTGAAAATTCACCCTAACCCTAACCCTAACCCTAACTCTAACTCTAACCCTAACCATAGCACCTACCCTAAACCCTCACCTTAACTGTAAACCTAACCCTAACCCTCACCCTCACCCTAACCTCTAACCGTATCCCAAAATCTAAACCTAATGCTATCCCTAAACTTATCCCTAACCCTAACCCAAACACAAACACTAACCCTAATCTAACACTAACCCTAAACTTAACCCTACCCTAACCATAAACCTAACCCTAACGCCCTAAACCTAACCTCTAACACTAAGAATAATCCTCACCGTAATCCTAACCCTTTTCTTAACCCTCACCCTGAACCTAAACGTCACTCTAACCCTGAACCTAAATCTAACATTAACACTAAAAGTAAATCCTAACCCTAACCCGAACCCTAAACCTCACCTTAACACTAACCTCAACACAAACTCAAACTCTAGCCCTAACCATAATAACCCTCGCCCCATCCTAAATTTCATCCAACCCTAACCTTAACCCTAAGCCTAAACCTAACCCAAACCCTAACCTTAAACCAAACTCTAACCATAACGCTACTCCACCTCTTACCCTAAAACTAAGCCTTACATTAGCCCTGAATCTAACCCCAGACCTAGTCCGAATTCTAACCGTAGACCTAATCCTAGCACTAACCCAAACTCTAACCTTGATTCTAAATAGAACACTAACTCTAATTCGAAACCTGAACCTAAACCGAAATCTTACGCTACACCTAACCCTAAACCTAACCCTAACTCTAATCCTAAACATAACACTTACCCTAAACCCTCACCTTAACTGTGAAACTAACCATAACCCTCACCCTAAACCCTAACAATATCCCCCAACCATAACCCTATGGCTATCCCTAACCCGAACACTAACCTGAATCCCTAAGCCCTAACGATAACACTAACCCTAACGCAAACCCTAGCCCCTAACACCAAAGCCTAACCCAAACCTTAACACTAACTCTCACCCTAACTCTAACACTAAACCTAAACCTAATCATAAACCTAACCCTAACCCTAACCCAAAACTAAGCATGACCAGAACCACAATGACTACCCGGAACCCTCACCCAAACCCTAACCCTAAACTAAAACTGTAACCCCTAACACCTTACCAGAACCATAATCCTAACCCTACCCAAACCTAACCCTAACCCTAAACCTCACCCTCACCCCAACCACAACGCCCAACACAAACCATGACCCTAAGCCTAACCGGAACACTAAACTTAACCCTAACCTAAAACCTAAAACTAACCCTAAAGCTAAACAGAACCCGTCAACTTTACCCTAACACGAAACACAACCTTAACACTAACCTGAAAACTAAACCAAACCTTAGCCATAACCCTAACCCTAACCCTCACCCTCACCCTATCTTAAACTTCCCCGTATCCCTAACCTAAAGCTCACCCTAACTCTAAACCTGTCCCTAGACTGAAACCTAACCCTAATCTTAACCTTGGCCCACCTGTAACCCTAAAACCAACCGTTACAATAATTCTGATCCTAACCCTCACCCTAAACCTAATCCTAATACTAATCCTGACCGTAATCCTAACCCTGACCGTAACCCTAACCTAACCTTAACCCTGAAATAAACTCAAACCTAACCCTCACCCCTAACAATAACTCTAACCCTAACCCTAAAACGAATCCTCACCCTTAACCAAAATTTCACCCTACCCATAACCCTAAACCTACCCTAACTTCATGGCAATCCTAACCTTAACCTAAATTAATCCTAACCCTGAAGCTAACTCTAACACTAACCCTATACCTAACCGCAACCCCAACCCTAACCCTAACTCTCACACTTAACATAAACTTCACCCTAACCCTAACCCTAAAACTAAACATAATACTAAATCTCCCCCAACTCTGACCCTGACCCTAATCCTAACCATAAACCTAACCCTAACCCTAAACTTAACCCTAACCCTGTCCCAAACTCTATCTCTAACCCTAATCCTAACCTTAAAACTTACCCTACACACTCAGCTTCAATGGAAACCTAGCACTAACCCTCACACTAACATCTAAACCTAAACCCTGCCCTTAACCTAAACCTATCTCTAACCTTAACCTAGCCCTAAACCTAACCATGACTTAACCCTAACACTTACCCTAAGCCTAAAACTAATCTTAACCCTAAACCTAATCCTAACCTTAACCCTAACCCTAACGCCTAATGCTGAGGCTAAGCTCAACCCTCACCCTTAACTTCAACTTCACCCTAACCCTAACCCTAAACCGAACCCTAACCCTAAAGCTCACCCTAAACCTGACCCTAACATTAATCCAAACACCAAAACCTAACCCTAACACTAATACTAACCCTCAACCTAACCCTAACCTGATCCTAACCTTCACTCAAACACCTAACTCTAATATTTACCCTAACCCTAGTCTTATCCTTCACCCTAAACCTAAGCCTAACCCTAAAACTAAACCTAACCCTAAACTATTCCCTCACTCTTGCCAAAACCTAAACCTAACCCTAAGCCTCAATCTAACCCTGACCCTAACCGAGAAACCGTAAAACATCAGCTTAACCGTAAACCTAACACTAACCCTCACACAAACCCTAACCCTTTCCCTAAACCTAAGCCTATCCCTAATCCTAACCCTAACTCTGACCTAAACGTAACCCTTACCCTAACCCTAAACTTAACCTTAACCTTAACTCTACCCTAACCCTAACCCTTGCAATTACTCTAAAGCTGACCCTAACCCTACACCCTAACTCTAACTCGAAACCTAACCCTAACCTAGCCCTACCTTTGACCGTAAACCAAGCCTTAACCCTAACCTTCTCCCTACACTACCCTAACCTAACCCTAAACCAAATTCTAATACTAAGCTTAATCCTAACTCTAACCTTAACCCTAACCCTTACACTAACCCTCACTATTACCTGAAAATTCACCCTAACCCTAACCCTAACTCTAACTCTAACCCTAACCATAGCACCTACCCTAAACCCTCACCTTAACTGTAAACCTAACCCTTACCCTCACCCTCACCCTAACCTCTAACCGTATCCCCAAATCTAAACCTAACGCTATCCCTAAACTTATCCCTATCCCTAACCCAAACACAAACACTAACCCTAATCTAACACTAACCCTAAACTTAACCCTACCCTAACCATAAACCTAACCCTAATGCCCTAAACCTAACCTCTAACACTAAGTATAATCCTCACCGTAATCCTAACCCTTTTCTTAACCCTCACCCTGAACCTAAACGTCACTCTAACCCTGAACCTAAATCTAACATTAACACTAAAATTAACTCCTAACCCTAACCCGAACATTAAATCTCACCTTAACACTAACCTCAACACAAACTCAAACTCTAGCCCTAACCATAATAACCCTCGCCCCATCCTAAATTTCATCCAACCCTAACCTTAACCCTAAACCTAAACCTAACCCAAACCCTAACCTTAAACCAAACTCTAACCATAATGCTACTCCACCTCTTACCCTAAAACTAAGCCTTACATTAGCCCTGAATCTAACCCCACACCTAGTCCGAATTCTAACCGTAGACCTAATCCTAACACTAACCCAAACTCTAACCTTGATCCTAAATAGAACACTAACTCTAATTCGAAACCTGAACCTAAACCGAAATCTTACGCTACACCTAACCCTAACTCTAATCCTAAACATAACACTTACTCTAAACCCTCACCTTAACTGTGAAACTAACCATAACCCTCACCCTAAACCCTAACAATATCCCCCAACCATAACCCTATGGCTATCCCTAACCCGAACACTAACCTGAATCCCTAAGCCCTAATGATAACACTAATGCTAACCCAAACCCTAACCCCTAACACCATAGCCTAACCCAAACCTTAACACTAACTCTCACCCTAACTCTAACACTAACCCTAAACCTAATCATAAACCTAACCCTAACCCTAACCCAAAACTAAGCATGACCAGAACCACAATGACTAACCGGAACCCTCACCCAAACCCTAACCCGAAACTAAAACTGGAACCCCTAACACCTTACCAGAACCATAATCCTAACCCTACCCAAACCTAACCCTAAACCTCACCCTCACCCCAACCACAACGCCTAACACAAACCGTCACCCTAACCCTAACCGTAACACTAAGCTTAACCCTAACCTAAAACCTAAAACTAACCCTAAAGCTAAACAGAACCCGTCAACTTTACCCTAACACGAAACACAACCTTAACACTAACCTGAAACCTAAACCAAACCTTAGCCATAACCCTAACCCTAACCCTCACCCTCACCCTATCTTAAACTTCACTGTATCCCTAACCTAAAGCTCACCCTAACTCTAAACCTGTCCCTACCCCGAAACCTAACCCTAATCTTCACCTTGGCCCACCTGTAACCCTAAAACTAACTGTTACAATAACTCTGGTCCTAACCCTCACCCTAAACCTAATCCTAATCCTAACCCTGACCGTAATCCTAACACTGACCATAACCCTAACCTAACCTTAACCCTAACTTTAACCCTGAAATAAACTCAAACCTAACCCTCACCCCTAACAATAACTCTAACCCTAACCCTAAAACGAACCCTCACCTTTAACCAAACTTTTTATGGGTTTTCACTGTAGTGGCCTCATATTATATTTGTCCTTTCGTGAGTGACTTATTTCACTCAGCATAAACTCTTCCAGATGCATTCATATTATGAGATGCTTCACAAATTTATCTAAGGCTTTCTTTGTTCCTCTTAGTGTCCTGTGCTGAGTTCCTTTTGTTTTTTTGCATTCCTTTTTCATTTCTTTTGTTTTTGTAGATTTTGTTTTTATTGAGACTTTATGTTTTTCTTCTTTATTTTGACGAGTAGGTTTGTTAACCTTCTTTGTGATTACCTTGAAATTCACCCTTATTCAATGTTTGAACCAGCCTGTTATTACTTGGTACCACCTTGCCTTTCTCTCCATTACAAAGTTCTATACCTATACTGTTGATTCCCTCTTTTATTGTTCTGATGTTGTTGTCCCATACAGATTAACCCCTCTGGTTACCTGCTGCAAGTGTTTTGCTTTCGATAGTCCTTGAGAGTTCATTGCCTAGGTTGGTATCTGGCTGGTACAATCTTGCATCCTAGATTCAGGGTGTGGTCTGATGTTGTTTGCTCAGAGACTGAAGGATTCCTTTAATAATTCTTGTGAGTCTGGTTTGATTTTCATACATTCACTTAATTTCCGTTTATCTGAAAATGTCTGAATTTCACCATCATATTTGAACAAAAGATTTGCAGGATATATTATTCTTGGTTGGCAACTTTTTTTTCTTTCAAGGTTTCATATATGTCATCCCATTGCTTTTTGCCTGCATGGTTTCTGATGAATAATCAGAGCTTAGTCTTGTTTCTCCTGTGTATGTGGCTTTTGGTTTTCTCAAGCTGCTCAGAGGATTTTTTCTTTGTCTTTGGTTTTAGCGAATGTAATTCTGATATGTCTCAGTGTTCACTTGGGGACTATCCTATATGGGGTTTGTTGAGCTACTTGGATGATCAGCTTTTCATCATTCATTAGGGAAGTTTTCTGTCAGCAGTTCTTCAATGACCTTTTCTTAGTTTTCCGTTTTCTTTCCCTGCCGTAGAACTCTGATCACTCACAAATTTTTGCTTTTGATTGTATCCCACATAATTATCAGAGTTTCTTCATTTTCTTGGTTCTTTTTTTCCAGTTTATCCGCAAACCAAGTTGTATCGAAGTGTTTGTCCTCAATTTTGCTTTCTGTCTTCCATAGTTTCAAACCTGCTCCTCAGTCCTTCTATGACACTGTCCATTTCTGAAATCTTATTGTTTATCTTTTGGATTTCTAATTGTTGTTTTTGTATGACTTCTAGTTCTAAACTTAGTTTAGCATTTTATTCCTGTATTACTTGCCTGAATTATTCCATTTTTTGATTTGTATTTTCCATGAATTTGTCTGTCTTTTCCCAGAGTTTGTCTATTTTTTCCTCATTTCTGTCTGTTTTTTGCTTCAACTCTTGGATTCCTCTGAATGTTATCGACATTTGAATTCCTTGTCAGGTAGTTTTATTGCCTTTTCTTCTACTGAAAAGTCATCTGGTGTTTTATTTTGGATGCTTACTGGACTCATCCTGTCATCTTTTTTTCTGTGTTTTGATATCATCTGCTGTCTTCAGATATTCAGTAGTGATTTCTTTATTTCTTGTTTGTAGACTTGTTTGTTTCATCCTGCTTTTTTTTTTATTATTATTTGGTTGTGCCTGAGAAGGTGGGCTGTGTGTTCTTTGCTATTTGCTTATCTGTAGTCACGACACTTTTTACTTTCTTGTCCAACCAGCTATGGTGTAGCAGGGCAGGTCCAGCTGAAGCGGAGGGGCTGGGATGCGTTGTTTGTGGCAGGTATTAGGGCTGGCAGGGTGGCCAGGAATCAGTGCTGGGCAGGTTCCTGTAGGTAGTGCCTGTGCTGCTTAGAGGTATGATGTTCAGTGCATGGTGTGGGCAAGCAGGAAACAGGGAGGAGGCTGTGATTCTGGAACTAATAGGGGTATGGAAAAAAGAAGAGAAAATCAGGAACCAAAGAGAGATATGCAAACAAAGAAAGAGAAAAAAAAAGTGCTAAGAGAGCTTCCGGTTGGAGTGGAGAGATGAGGAACTGAGAAATGGAGAGAAGCAAAAATGAAAAAGAGAAAAGAAAAAAGATAAAGAGATAAAAGTTTGGAAAAGAAACCCCCCAGGAGTCCTGGAGACCCACCAGTGAGGTTGCTAAGACCAGGGAAGTGGTTCCCTGGCTGCACAGAATAGCCTGTCTAGAGGGGATATAGATATCACACAGCAACAGGTATTCAGGAGACCAGAAAAGAAGATAACTGTAGAAAGATAAGAACTGAGAAATGAAGACAGACTGAAAGGGAAAGAGAGAGAGAAAAGAATGAAGAAAATAAGAGAGAGCCCCAGGGACCCCACCTACTCAGCTGCACAGATTGGGGGAGTGGCTCCTAAACTGTGCAGTGCAGCCTGGCTAGAAGGGGCTCCCAACCTGCAAAAAGAAAAAGGAAAGAAACAAAAAGAAAAAAAAAAAAACCAGGGATCCCACCAGTGTGGTGTCACAGGCCGGAGGAATGGCTCCGAAGTCAAACATGGCTTCATAGCCTTTCAAGAAGAAGAATCAAAGATGGCACATTGAGTCAGGTGTTCCAGAGAAAGGAGGTGAAAGTGACGGGAGGCATGGTAGAAAACAAGAGAAACGGAAAGAACCAACACAAGCTCAGGGGCCCAGCCAGTGTGGGCAGAGCAAATCCAAGCAGCCTGAGGAGAAAACTGTTGCTTCCTGGCCAAGAGTCTGTGGGTGGAAAGAAGCAGAGGAGGTTGAAGTGGGGAGAGGAAGAAGTACAACCAGAATGTTCCTTAGAAGTAAGGATGGTGAGATTTTGTTTCACATACTTTGGACATGTTATCAGGATGAATCAGTCCCTGGAGAAGGACATCATACATGGTAAAGCAGAGAGTGAGCAAAAAAAGAGGAAGACAAGTTGGATTGACACAGTGGCTACAACAGTGGGCTCAAGGATAAGAATAATTTTGAGGATAGCACAGGACCAGGCAGTGTTTTGTTTTGTTGTATGTAGAGTCACTGTGAATCAGAACCTAACAACATCAAGAACAATAATAGTAGGGGGCTCTATACTCTCCTCTCTGTAAAGGACAGAATGTCTAGTAAGAAAGTCAACAAAGATACATAAGATCTAGAAGCCAAAATTAATCAACTTGACCTCAAAGTCATATATAGAACATTCTATCCAAAAGCATCAAAGTATATATTTTCCAACACACATGGAATATTCTTCAGAACAGACCACATTTTAGGTGAAAAAAAAAACAATAAAATACAAAACATTGAAATAATACAAAGGATTCTCTCTGATCACAATGGCATAGAAGTAGAAATCAGTAACAGGAAGAGCAAGGAAAAAAAAATACACAGAAACTGAATAACACCTTGCTTAAAAACAACTGGATAACAGAAGAAATCAAAGAGGGAATAAATAAAATAAAATAAATTCCTAGAATTAAATGAGAATGAAAACACATCATACCCATATCTTTAGGACACAGCAAAGATGCCACTCAGAGGTTAATTTCTAGCGATAAACACACACACCGAGAAACAATGAGGCAAAATCAAATTTCAACCCTACAACTCAAGCAAATAGAAAAAGAGTAGCAAAAGAAGCCCACGGTCACCAGAAAAAGGATATAATAACTATTACAGCAGAGACAGAGAATAGAAAAAAGAGCTAATGAACAAAACCAAAGTTGAACTAACAAAAGATAAAAGGGAGAGAAAACGAATAACCCAAATAACAATGAGATGGGTGACATTACAACAGACCTAGCTGAAATCAAAAGGATCATAACAGAATAATATGAAACGCTGTACTCCAACAAGTTTGAGAACCTAGAGGAAACGGACAAATTTCTAGAAAGATACAACCTACCTAAGCGAATACAAGCTGAGATAGAAAACCTGAACAAACCTGTAACAAGAGATGATATTGAAGAGGTAAAAAAAAAAAAAAAAATCCCCCCAAAATGTTCAGTAACAGTAGGTGGTCACTTTTCCATTCTTCTTGTCTTATGGCAAAAGAGGCAGTTGTTCCTGCTGGCAAATAGCCATGTATTCTATCTCCCCTTATTCCTGACTCTTTCCCTGGTTGCTCCAAGTGAATAGAGACCAACTCTAACATGGGTGGCCACTTCCAAGATTTTAAGAGTCCATATACTACACAGTAAACTAGGAGATACAACAGAAGCACTAAAAATGGTATTAGGCTAGTTAACTGGGATACCCCATAAACCATGACCCTAAACCTCCAAACCAAGAAACCAAATCCCTTAAGGTGTTTCCTTATACATAAGAAACTTCAGCAGCTACTTTCTTCTTTTTCCTCCTCATCCTTCTCCTCTTCTCCTCCCATCTTCTTCTAAAACTTTTTTGTCTTGAAAATATATCTCACGTATCTGCCAATTCATCTTTCTATAGATGTACAACTCAGTGGCATCAATGACACCAACTGGCTATGTTCAAAATTCCATCTCTCTGCTTCTATTTACCATTGGTTCTTGCTTGGTGCCCTCTTTTTCCATTAGAATACTAATCACAGTTTTTAAACTCGTGGTCTGATAATTCCAAAACCTGATCCTGATTCTGATACTTTTTCTCTTCAAAAAAAATTTTTAGCTCTTTAGCACGATTTGTAATTTTTGTTTTTGTTAAGACCGTGCAATACATATTGAATAAAAAAGAAAAGTAACTGAGGTAACTGTCTCTTTAATGTTCAATTTATTGTTTGTCTGATTAGCAGTGCCTAGCTGTGTTTATTGTTTGTGATAGCAGTAGGTGTCAGAGGGTGAAATGTCCTCTAGTGTCCTTGTTTTTGCCTCTCTTGTTCCATTTCAGTGTGGTAGAGAATGCTCCTGAGATAAGATCTAATCTTGCAGATCTTCTACCTGTAACTTCCTATTATTATACAGAAGCCTATTGAGGTAGTGGTGACATGTGGAAGGAAGGGAATAATTGTAAATTCCCCTTATCAGGTCTGTTTTTAATAAGACTGAGTCCCTAGGGTTTGACATTCACATGTGCTCCTAGTTTTTAATCCCTTAGGTGAGACATGAAGGAAATATGAGGATTGAATTGGGGTTGCCGCTGCCACCGTAAGAAAGGCTAGTCGTTGTTTCTGTTTTTTTAGGTGCTATCCAGTTGGTTCCAACTCATAGCAACACTATGTACAAGAGAATGAAATATTGCCTGGTCCTGCACCATCCTCAAAATCACTGTTATGCTTGAGCTCATTGTTGCAGCCACTGTGTCAGTCCATCTTTTTGAAGGTTTTCCTCTTTTTCATTACCCTCTATTTTACCACACAAGATTTCCTTGTTCTGAGAATCGTCCTGTCTGATAACACGTCCAAAGTATGTGAGACAAACTCTTGCCATCCTTGCTTCTACTGAGCACTCTGCCTGTAATTCTTCCAAGACAGATTTCTTCATTCTTCTGGCACTCCACTGCATATTCAGTATTCTTCACCAACAACGCTGTAATCAAAGGCATCAATTCTTTTCAGGTCTTCTTTATTCATTGCCCAGCTTTCACTTGCATACAAGATAATTAAAAAAAAAAACAGGGCTTGGGTAAGGTGCACCTTAGTCCTCAAAATAACATCTTAGCTTTTTAACACTGTAAAGAGGTCTTTTACAGCAAATTTCTGCAATGTAATACATCGTGCATTTTCTTGACTCCTGCTTCACAGGTATTGATTGTGGATCCAAGTAAAATGAAATCCTTGATAACTGCAATATTTTCTCTTTATCATGATGTTGTTTATTGCTTCAATTTTGAGGATTTTTATATTCTTTATGTCGATGTATAATCCACACTGAAGCCTGCAGTCTTTGATCTTCATCAGTAAGTGCTTCATGTCCTCGTTACTTTCAGCAAACAAGTTCGCATACTTTGCATATCACAGTTTGGTAAGGAGTCTTTCCTCCAATCCTGATACTGCATTCTTCATTGAATAGGTCAGCTTCTTGGATTATTTGCTCAGCATAGAGACTCAATAAGTATAGTGAAAAGATACAACCCTGACACACACCTTTGTCGGCTTCACACAGAATCTCCTTGTTCTCTTTGAAAAAAAAATCTTTGTCTAAATGCAGGTTCCTCATGAGCACAGTTAAGTGTTCTGGCATTCTCATTCTTTATAATATTATCCATAATTTGTTGTTATCCCCACAGTTGAATGCCTTTGCATAATCAATAAAACACAGGTAAACACCTTTCTGATATTCTCAATTTTCAGCTATGATCCAATCTGACATCGACAATGATATCCCTTGTTCCACGTTGTCTTCTGTATGTGGCTTGAATTTCTGGCAGTTCCTTTTCAGTGTTCTGCTGAAGCCGTTTTGGAATGATTTTCAGCAAAATTTTAGTTGCGTGTGATATTAAAAATATTGTTTGGCAATTTTCACATTCAGCTGGATCACCTTTATTTGGAAGAAGTACAACTATGGATCTCTTCAATCAGTTGGCAAGGTAGCTATCTTCCAAATTTCTTAGCATAGATGAGTGAGTGCTTCAAACACCGCATCTGTTTGGTGAAACATTTCATTTGTTATTCAGTCCATTCCTGGAGCCTTATTTTTCGCCAGTGCTTTCAGTGGAGCTTGGACTTCTTCCTTCAGTACAATTGGTTCTTGATCAGATGCTATGCCTTGAAATGTTTAAACATTGGCCAATTCTTCTTGCTACAGCAGTATCTTTGCATTTCTTCCATCTTCTTTTGATGTTTCATGCATGTCTAAAATTTCACCATGAAATCCTTCGATATTGCAACATGGGTCTGGAATTTTTTCCTTCAGGTCTTTCAGCTTGAGAAATGCTGAATGTATTCTTCTTTTTTGGATTTCTTTCTCCAGCTCTTTACATATCTCATTGTAATACTTTACTCCATTTCCTCAAGTTGCCCTATGAAATCTTCTGTTCAGCTCTTTTGTTTTATCATTTCTTCCTTTTGCTTTATTTACTGTATGTTCCAGAGCTACTTTCACAGTATCTTCTGACATCCATTTTGCTTTTTTTTTTTTCTTTCTTTACTCTCTTTTAAGGACCTCTTGTGTTCTTTATATACGCTGTGGTTGATGTCATTCCACAATTTGTCTGGCTAGGCTAGGGGGGTTCAAATTTTTGACAGTTTCCTTTTTTTACATTGTTTGTGCTTTAATTAAAATAAATCTTTCAGACACTAGTAAAATAATTTCCCTTTATGTCAACCCTAGTTAAGGAGAATAGAAATATCTGAAAGTATTTCAAAATGGTTACCTCCCTCTCACTTGTCAGAACCATGAAGGGGGTTTATTCCTAATCTTCAAGGCGATTACCTGCTGAAGGCAAAATACATAAAATGATGTGAACCGCACTCAGACTGTACCCTTAGAGAATTTTTCTCTCAGAGAGCCCACACTGAGTCTCAAAAGTAATATAAAAGCTAAAAGTATAAAACTCTTGCTAGAACACAGAAGGACAAATCTTCAAGGCCATTCATTTGGCAATGGAATCTTAGATACTGCACCAAAAGCATAAACAACAGAAGAAAATAAATAGATATATTGGACTTTATCAAACTAAAAACATCTGCCATTGTCAAGAATGACATGAAGCTACAAACTATGCACTTTTTATTTCCAGGAATTACCTGAAAATAATGTATCTGTTATGGGCTTGCTGTTGTTAGGTGCTGTCAGGTCAGTTCCAACTCATACCGAGCCTGTGTACAATAGGACAAAACACTGCCCAGTTCTGTACCATCTTCACAATAGTTGTTATGCTTGAGCCTGTTGTTGCAGCCAAACAGATTTGAGAAGCTGAACACTAACAACCGAAGACCAAACAAGTTGTGGAATGATATCAAGGACATCATACATAATGAGAGCAACAGGTTGCTAAAAAGACAGGAAAGAAAGAAAAGACCAAAATGGATGTCAAAGGAAAACATTAATTAGGAAAGCATAAACTTATTAGCTGAGATAAAAGAGACTACGCCTAGGTGCTTCCTGAGGAAATTCTTGAGGTAGTTCAAACAGTATGATAATCTATAGGCTCTAATTTACTTCTACAACAGTGAAGTTTTTCTAAGGCCAATTCTGGGACCAGTGTTAACATAACAAGGATGACTAAGCTTTGTTATTCACATAGCAACTTTAACAGAAGCTGATTTGTTATCAGGAGCATAGAAGTAACACTCTTAGTTTAATTTCTAAATAGAGTGCTTAATTTTGGTACTGAAATTTCCACAGTTACATCTGCTGGCACCTCCAAAATTCAGAGTTCCTCGCACATGCTAAAGGAGTAATTGAAGGACATTTGAGGGGTAATTAATGTGAATTTACTTCTTTCCTTCTGTAGAATTTGTAATATATTACAAATCAGTATAAAAAGGCTCTTGTAGAATGTGTACAACCTTGAAACAGCCTTAAAACCTTTCATTACTCTGGAAACCATAGTTATTATTATTTTTCTGGGCACCAGCCTCTGTCTTTACATTCTAAGTGGGCCAAGTGGAACACAGGCTCACTGATTTCCAGAGTTTGTACTGGTATTTTCCTAAATATAAGCCTTTATTTTCCATGCCCACAATAAAGTATTTCTTGTCTTTCTAGAGATTTGAATAACACAATACCATGAATTTTTTGGTTAAACAACATAGACGAATTTGATTGAGAAATACAGAAATAGTTTAACTGCACTTCAATAACAAAAAGGAAGAGCTCAGCAAAGACAGACAGTATTACAGATATATTTATGTGAAAATGGAGATAGACAATTATCAAGGAGATAAATATACAAATTCAGAGAGAGAGTTACAAATTCGCATAACAAAAGGGATAAATACAATCGTATGAACCAAAAATCCTGATTTCCAATGAAGAATAGCACCAGGATCCTGACAGACTGTGAAAAACACATAAGGTTCAGAGAGATTAATCTCCTGTGCTCAAAAACTGGTCAGGCGACCCTCTTAACAGAGAGGACTGGAGGGCCCTGGGTGTACTAATATCTAATGGAACAACACATTGGGAAAGTTATGTGCCCACTTTGGAAAACACAAATTTTGGGGCTCATGTGAAATCAAAACAAACTCAATTCCACCTTGGTCAATGCTTTCTGATCCAGGAGGGGGGAAAAAAAAACTGTTGTCCAACCCTGAGGTTAGACAACATGTTAAAGTAACCAGACAAGGCCACAGATCTCAGTAGGTGGTACAATTTCCTGTTTCTATTCAGAGTAGTAAAGACCTTGAGATGGGGGGAAAAAAAAAGGGAAGAACAAACTTGACACCTCACAAGCTGAAAGAACTGAAGGAAAACTTCAAGTCCTGGGTTCCAATATTTAGTTATTCTAAGTTTTTATGGAGAAAATATTCAATAGACTCATGAAACATCAGAAGAAGATGGAAAGGAGACTTCTGGCCAACATGGAGCCAGATAGAGGAGCACCACAATGTCCCACCACAGCAGAGACCCAAAAAAGTAAATAAAACAGAGACAAACATCATTTCTGGGACCTAAGTGTCAAATGAAGAAATAACTCAGCCAAACACTGAATGAAATAAGAAACCGATGGAGGACTGAGAGTGAGGAGAAATACGTGCCAAAGTTCCTTATCAGCTAACGCGGCATGGATGGTTCCAGTAGGCATCCAGTATAAAACACCAGATGATATTCTAGTAGAACAGGCACTAGAACTACCTCACAGGAAGTCAAATCTCTAATATTCAGAGCTATCCAAAAGTTGAGGAGAAAAGTAGACAAAAATGAGGGAAAAATACACAAATTTATGGAAAAGGCGGATAAATTCATGGAAAGTACAGAAAACAACATGGAAGAATTCAAGAAAATAATACAGGAAGAAAATGCCAAAAATAAACTCACAGCTAGAAACCACACAAAACCAAAAACTAGAAATCCAAAAAATAAACAAGATTTCAGAAATGAACAGTTACATACAAGTGCTGAGGAGCATGTTTGAAATCATGGAAGACAGGATCAGTGACATTGAAGACAAACACTTGAATACAACTCTGAGGAAAAGGAATGAAGAAAATGAGGAAACCCTAAGAATTCTGTGGGATACACTCAAAGGCAAAAATCTGTGAGTGACTGGAGTTCCAAAACAGTGAGAGAAAACAAGAAACACAGAAAGGATCATTGAAGACCTACTTACAGAAAACTTTGCAAATATCATGAATGATGAAAAGTTGACTATCCAAGAATCTCAAAGAACCCCATGTAGGATAGACCCCAAAAGAAAAACACCAAGGCATATCATCATCACACTCGCTAAAAATAAAGACAAAGAAAAAATCCTGAGAACAGCTCGAGAAAAATAACAAGTCACATACAAGGGAGAAACAATAAGACTATACTCTGATTATTCAGTGGAAACCATGCAGGCAAGAAGGCAAATGGGGTGATATATATATAAAACCTTGAAAGAAAAACATTTTGAACCATGAATAATATATGCTGCAAAACTTTTGTTCAAATATGATGGTGAAAGTAGGACATTTCCAAATAAACAAAAATTAAGGGAATATGAAAAAACTAACTTAAAAAATTATTAAAGGGAGCTCTTCGGTCTGAGAACAAACATCAGCCCACAGCATGAATCTAGAATGCAAGATTGTAACAGCCAGATATGAACACAGGAAACAAACCCTCAAAGACTATCCAAAACCAAAAGAATCATGACCGGGAAACAGAGCGGTTAATTTGTAAATTACAACAACATCAGTAAAAATAAAAGAAGGCATAAACGGTGAAGTTATAGAACTTTGTAATGGAGAGGAAGGCAAGGCAATACCAAGTATTTATAGACTGGTTCAAACCTAGGAAGATAAGGGTAAATTTCAAGGTAACCACAAAGAAAGTTAACAAAGTGACTCATCAAAATAAAAAAAAGAAAAACATAAAGTTTCAGTAAAAACAAAATCTACAAAAACAAAAGAAATGAAAAAGAAACCTAGAAACAAAAGGAACTCACTACATGAGAGTAAGAGGACCAAAGGAAGTATTAGCACTACACAAAAAGGGACTACAAAATGATAGCAATAAACTCACACCTATCAATAAGTACAATGAATGTAAATGGCCTGAATGCATCCGTAAAGAGACAGAGAGTGACGGAATGGATAAAAATAAAATAGGATCCATCAATATGCTGTCTACAGAAGACATACCTTAAGAACAAAGATGTAAGTTTATTAAAAATCAAAGGATAGAAAAAAAATTATCAAGCAAATAACTACCAAAAAAGAATAGGGTGGCAACACTAATCTTACATAAAATAGACTTTAAAAGAAAATCCACCACAAAAGACAAAGAAAGGCATGGTATGATGATTAAAGGGACAAACCGTCATGAAGACTTAACAATAATAAACACGTATGCACCCAATGACAGGACTCCAAGATACATAAACTACAATCTCTAATAGCACTGAAAAGAGAAATTGACAGCTCCACAATAATAGTAGCAGATTTCAACACAGCACTCAACAAAGATACAAAAGAACTAAAGAGCACAATCAGGCAACTTGACCTCATAGACATACATTCAGTGCTCCACCCTACAGCTGCAAAGCACACATTCTTTTCAACACTCTTGGAACATTCTCCAGAATAGACCACATCTTAGGCCACAGAGCAACCCTCAGCAAAATCCAAAACACTGAGATAATATAAAGTTTCTTCTCTGACTACAAGGCCATCAAAGTAGGTATTAACAACAGGAAGAGTAAGGGGAAAAAAACTAAATTACATGGAAACTGAATAATAGCTTCCTAAAAACCACTGGGTAATAGACAAAATCAGAGATGGAGTAAAAAAAAGAAATTCCTAGAATCAAACAAGAATGAAAATGCATCATACCAAAAACTTTGGGACATATCAAAGGCAGTCCTTAGAGGTCGACTTATAGCAGTAGATGCACACAGAACATTAGCTACATAACCTGAACAAAAAGAAAGAGGACAACAAAAGAAGACCACATCCACCAGAACAAAACGAAATACCAAATCCATTGCTGCAGAGTCAATTCCGACTCATAGTGACCCTAGAGAACAGAGTAGAACTGCCCCATAGAGTTTTCAAAGAGGCACTGGTAGATTAGAACTACTGAACTTTTGTTTAACAGCCATGGTACTTAACCAGTACACCACCACGGTTTCCAGAAGAAAGGAAATAATAAAGATCAGAGCAGAATTAAACGAAATAGAGAACAGAAAAGCCATTGAAAAAATCGACAAAAGCAAAAGTTGTTTCTTTGAAAGGGTCAGTAAAATTGACAAATCACTGGCCAAACTGATGAAAGAAAAACAGGAGAGGATGCAAACAATTGAAATAAGAAATGATATGGGGAACATTACAGCAGACCTGACTGAAATAAAAAGAAGCTTAACAGAGTATTATGAAAAACTATACTCCAACAATTTGAAAACCTACAAGAAATGGACAAATTTCTAGAAACACACTACCTACACAAACTAAGACAAAATGATGTTGAAAATCTGAACAGACACATTACAAGAGAAGAGATTGAAAAGGTAATTAAAAAACAAAAAACTCCAAAACACAGAAAAGCCCTAGAGCACGTGGCTTTACTGGAGAATTCAACCAAACATTCAGAGAAGAGCTTACACCAGCACTACTCAAACTACTTCAAAACATAGAAATGGAAGCGATACTTCTGAATTCATTTTATGAAGCAACCATAACTCTGATATCTAAGCCAGGCAAAGACTCCACAAAAAACGAAAATTACAGATCAATATCTCTCATGAACACAGATGCAAAAATTCTCAACATAATTCTAACCAAGAGAATTCAGCATAAAAAAAAAAAAAACAAGAACCACAGCCAAGTAGGACTCATACTAGTTATAGAAGGAAGGTTCAACATTAGGAAATCAATCAATGTAATCCACCACATAAATAAAAAGAAAGAAAAAAATCACATGATCATCTCAATCAATGCAGAAACAGAATTTGAAAAAGTCCAATACCTATTCCTGATTAAAAAGACAATCTCAGTAAAATAGATAATAAGGAAAATTTCTCAACACTATAAAGGGCACATATCCAAACATCATTCTTAATGTAGAGAGGCTGAAAACATTCCCCTTGAGAACAGGAGCAAGACAAGACTGCCCTTTATCACCACTCCTATTTAAAGTTGTTCTGGAAGTCCTAGACAGCGCAATAAGGCAAGAAACAGAAATAAAGGGCATCCAGATTGGTAGTGATGAAGTTAAACTCTTCCTGTTTGCAGATGATATGATACTCTACATAGGAAATCCAAAAGACTATGAGAAAATTACTGAAAATAATAAAAAGATTGAGCAGAGTAGCAAGCTACAATATAAACAAAAAAAAATTCAGTTGGAATCCTAGACAGCAATAAAGAGAATGATGCAAAGGAAATCAGGAAAACAATACCATTTATAATAGCCCCTAAAAAAAGTACTTGGGAATAAATCTATTCAGGGATGTAAAAGACCTATACGAAGAAAACTACAAAACCCTACTGGAAGGAACCAAAAGAAATCTACATAAATGGAAAAACATACCCAGTTCATGAGTAGGTAGATTCAACACTGTGAAAATGACAATTCTACCCATAGCAATTTATAAATACAGTGCAATACTGATCCAAATACCAACAACATTCTTTAAAGAGATGGACAAAATTATCATTAACTTTATACAGAAAGAGAAGAAGCCCCCGATAAGTAAAACACTACTGAAGAAGAGTTAAGTAGGAAGACACGCACTACCTGACCTAAGAACCTACTGTACAGCTACAGTAGTCAAAACAGCCTGGCGTGATATAAATCCATCC
Source organism: Loxodonta africana (assembly GCF_030014295.1). NCBI lineage: Eukaryota > Metazoa > Chordata > Mammalia > Proboscidea > Elephantidae > Loxodonta > Loxodonta africana. Next base: position 3,230,343 of record NC_087370.1, on the reverse strand, counting down.
CCCTATAGTCACTCATCTTCGACAAGGGCCCAAAGACCATCAAATGGGGACAAGACAGTCTTTTAAACTAAAGGCGTTGGCAAAACTGGATGTCCTTCTACAAAAAATGAAACAGGACCCATACCTCACACCATATACAAAAACTAACTCAAAATGGATCAAAAACCTAAACATAAAGCCAAAAACTGTGAAGTTCATGGAGTAAAGTAGGATCGACGCTACAGGCCCTAGCACACACCATTAACAGTATACAAACCACAGCCAACAACACACAGGCTCCAGCGGATAAGCTATGTAACTGGGATCTTCTAAAAATTACACACTTATGCTCATCAAAAGACTTCACCAAAAGAGTAAAAAGGTGAACCTAAAGGCTGGGAAAAATTTTGGCTATTACAAATCAGACAAAAGTCTAATCTCTAAAATCTACCAGGAAATTCAACATCTCTATGACAAAAAGACAAATAATCCAATTAAAAAATGGGCAAAGGAAATAAGCAGACAGTTTACCACAGAAGACATTCCAGAAGCCAACTGATGCCTGAAGAAAGTCTGACAATCTCTAAGCAATTAGAGAATTGCAAATCAAAACCACAGTGAGATACCATCTCACCCCCGACATTACTGGCACGAATCAGTAAAACAGGAAATAACAAATGTCGTAACTCTTATGAAGTCCTGGTGGGAATGCAAAATGATACAGCCATTTTGGAAAAGTATATGGCACCTTCCTTAGAAAGCTAAAAATAGAAATACTATATGATCCAGCAATCCAACTCCTAGGAATATATCCTAGAGAGAGAGGAGTCGTCACACGAATATACATAAGCCCACATATGTTCATTGCAGCATTGTTCACAATACCAAAAAGATGGAAACAACCTAGATGCCCATCAACAGATAAATAGAAAAACAAACTGTGGTGGAGACACATAGTGGCATATTAAGAAACAATAAAGAACAACAATGAATTTTTGAAGCATCTCATGACAGGGATGAATCCGGAAGGCATTAAGCTCAGTGAAATAGGTCAGTCAAAACAAAGACAAATGTTGTATGAGACCACTACTGTAAACACTCACGAAAAGGCTTATGTATACGAAAAGAAACAATCTTTGATGATTATGAGGGAGGGGAGGGCTTGGGATGGAAAAAAAACACTTAATAGAAATAGATAAGCAGAAACTTTCATGATGGGTAAGGCAATGCACAATACTGGGGAAGCCAGCACAACCTGCACAAGACAAGGACATGGTAGCTCCACAGACAGATCCAAACTCCCTGAGGGACCCAGTTGCTGGGCTGAGGGCTTTGGGGACCGTGGTCTCAGGGAACACCGAGCTCAACTGGTGTAACATAGATTATAAAGAATATGTTCTACATTCTACTTTGATGAGTAGCTTCTGGGGTCTTCAAAGTCAGTTAGTGGCCATCTAGGATATTCCACAGGTCTCACCCCTTCAAAGGAAAGGAAGAATGAAGAAAACTAAACACATAAGGGAAAGAGTTGTTCAGAGGACTAATAGCCACATCTATCACAGCCTCCACTAGCCTGAGTCCGGTACAATTAGATGGTGCCTGGTTACCACCACCTACTGCTCTGACAGGGATCACAATAGAGGGTCCCAGACAGAGCTGGAGAAAAATGTAGAACAAAATTCTACCTTAAAAAGAAAGACCAGACTTGATGGTCTGGTATGACCCAAGACACCCTTTCAGCTCAGTAATGACGTCACTCCTGAGGTTCACCCTTCAGCCAAAGACTGAACAGGTCCGGGGAACAAACAAGACTAAAGGGGCCCACCAGCCCAGGGGCAGGGACTGGAAGGCAGGAGGGAACAGGAAAGCTGGTAATAAGGAACACAGGGTTTAGAAGAGAGAGTGCTGACACGTCGTGGGTTGTTAACCAATGTTATAGAACAATTTGTGTATTGTTTGATGAGAAACTAGTTTGTTCTGTAAACCTTCATCTAAACTTCAATACAAAAAAAAAAGAAGACGACGGAAGGAACACACAGAGTCACGGTAGCAAAAAGAATTGGTTGACGTTCATCCGTTTCAGGAAGCAGCATATGACCAAAAAATGATGGTACCGAAGGAAGATGTCCAAGCTGCACTGAAGGCATTGGCAAAAATCAAGGCTCCAGGAGCTGATGAAAAACACGTTGAGAAGTTTCAACAAATGGATGCAGCACGGGAAGCACTCACTCATCTATGCCAAGAAATTTGGAAGATAGCTCCCTGTCCAACTGACTGGGAGAGATCCATACCTGAACCCACTCCAAAGAAAGGTAAAAATTATCAAATAATATAATTAATATCACACACAGGTAAAATTTTACTAAAGATCATTCAAAAGCAGTTTCAGCAACATTGAAAGGGAATGGCCAGAAATTCAAGTCAGGTTTAAAAAGAAGACATGGAGCAAGCGACACTGTTGCTGATGTCAGATGGATCGTGGCTGAAAGCAGAGACTATCAGAAAGATGTTCACCTGTGTTTTACTGACTATGCAAAGTATTTGACCATGTGGATAACAACCATTTTCAAATGCTTATCCTTGAAAAAGCTGCTGAGACACAGAGCATAGGATTTCTCCTAAGGACCTTGGTTGAGGAAGTCTGCATATGGTCAATATAAGAATGTCAGTGATAGAGATACTCATGTTGTAATTATTCACCTCAGAATAGAGGAAAAAATGTTCCAAGGAAAGTACTGGGATCTTTGTCCAGCGATGGGAGATTCAGACTCTTGTCTGTCCATAGATTAGCACTGTTTCTGGGAAGCAGCTATGCCTCAGGAAGGAGCACTATAAGTGAAAGCCACTTCTCAGGGAGCCTTTTAACACATGGGTGAGTCTACTGCAGTCCTCTCCCTTCCCTTAGCCTGAAGCAGGCCCATAAAATAGTGTGAGTGGTTTGACGGAGAAGTCCATATAACAGGACAGGGAAAATCATTCAGCAAGGTGCAGACATGCTCATTTTGATATTCCAAGAGCAAGAAACATGTTCAAATCAAATGTTAGCTAGTCTACAGTTTTGTGGCTGTTACCTGATTTGGCAACTTGGGCAAAAGGCTTAAGCTTGGCTACTGTGAATAGCATCTATATCTAGGGTCATCATGGAATAGAGCAAAATGGGTAAGTAGAACAAAGAACTCAACGGCCACCCATATTAAAAAAAAATACTTACAAAACCATTTACAAAAGTTGCTAGACAATCAAACACCAACAAACAAACAGCCCCATAATAAGCTAATCCCAAGAAGGGTTGTTGTTGTTGTTTTTAGGTACTGTCCAGCCAGTTCCTACTCATAGCATCCTTATGTACAACAAAACAGAACACTGCTAGGTCCTGTGCCATCTTAGAGCCCATTGTAGCAGCAATTTCGTCAATCTATCTTATTGTGTGTCTTACTCTTTCTCGCTGGCCCTCTACTTTACCAACCATGATCGGCTGCTCCAGGGATTATTCCTTTTTGATAACATGTCCAAATTATGCATGAAAACATCTCACCATCTTCCCTTCTAAGTAGCATGCTGGTACTACTACTTTCATTTGTTCATTCTTGTGGTAGTCCATAGCATATTCAATATTCTTCACCAACAGTGTAATTCAAAAGTGTCAATTCTTATTTGGTCTTCCTTATTCATTGCCCAGCTTTCACATCCATATGGGGCAAATGAAAACACTGTAGGTTGGGTTAGGTGCACCTTAGTTCCCAAAGTGACATCTTTGCTTTTCAATAGTTTAAAGAGATTTTTGCAACAGATTTGTGCGATACAATGTGTCATATAATTTCTTTACTGCTGCTCCTATAGGCATTGATTACGATCCAAGTAAAATGAAATCCTTGATAACTTCAATATTTTCTCCTTCTATCATGATCTCGCTTATTGGTCCAGTTGTGAGGATTTTTGTGTTCTTCATGTTGAGTTGTAACCCATACTGAAGGCTGTAGTCTTTGGTCTTCATCAGTAAGCACTTCAAGTCCTCTTCACTTTCCATAAACAAGGTTGTGTCATCTGCATACCGCAGGTTAACATGTCTTCCTCCCATCGTGATACACCATTGTTCTTCATGTAGTGCAGCTTCCTGGATTATTTTCTCAGCAGATTTAATAAATATGGTCAAATTATGCAACCCTGATGCACACCTTTGTTGACTGCAAAACATACAGAGTCTCCTTGTTCTGTTTGAGTAGCTGTTCCTTGGTCTAAGTTCAGGTTGCTCATGAGCACAGTTAAGTGTTCCAGAATTCTCGTTCTTCACAATGTTATCCATAATTTGTTGTTATCTGCACATTCAGATGCCTTTGCATACACGATAAAACACAGGTAAACCTCTTCTGGTATTCTCCACTTTCAGCCAAGATCCATCTGACATCAGCAATGATATCCCTTGATCCATGTCCTCTTCTGAATCTGGCTTAGATTTCTGGGAGTTCCCTTTCAATGTACTGCTGAAACCGCTTTGGACTGACCTTCAGCAAAAATTTACTTGCCCGTGATAAGAATGATATTGTTCAATGATTTCCGCATTCTCTTGGATTACCTTTCTTTGGAATGGGCACAGGTATGGATCTCTTCTGGTCAGTTGTCCAGGTTAGCTGTCTTCCAAACTTCTTTCCATAGACAAATGAGTGCTTCCAGGGATGCATCCATTTGCTGAAAAGTCTCAGTTTCTATCCCCTCAATTCCTGGGGCCTTGTTTTTCACCAATGCCTTCAGTGAATCTTGGACCTCTTCCTTCAGTACCATCGGTTCTTGATCATATGCTGCCTCCTGAAATGGGTGAACATCGACCAGTTTTTTTTGGTACGGTGACTATTTCTTCCTCTTTTTTTTGATGCTTCGTAAGTCATTAGATTTTTTTCCCTGTAGTATCCTTCAATATTGCACCTTGAGCTTGAAGTTTTTCTTAAACTGTTTCATCTTGAGAAATAACGAGCATTTTCTCACCTTTTGGTTTCCTATCTCCAGGTCTATGTACATGTGCTTGTAATATTTTGCCTTCTCTAGCTGCTTTTGTAATCTTCTGTTCAGCTCTTTTTACTTCATCATTTCTTCAGTTTGTTTTAGCTACCTTACATTTAAAAGCAACTTTCAGAGTCTCTTCTTATGTTCAATTTGGTCTTTTCCTTTTTTCCCATTTTTTTAATGACCATTTGCTTTCTTCATGTTATGATGTCCTTGGTGTTCTACAATTTGGTCTTCAGTCATTAGTTTTCAGTGCTTCAAATCTACTGTTGAGATGGTGTCTAAATTCAGGTGTAAAATACCCAAGGTCAAATTGTGGCTCTGTGGATGTGCTCTAAATTTCTTCACTTCAACTTCTACTTATATATAAGCAGTTGACAGTATGTTCTGCAGTTACCCTGGCCTTATTCTGATTGATGATATCTAGTTTCTCCATCATCTCTTTCCATAGGTATCAGTTTGATTCCTGTGTATTCTATCTGGTAAGGCCCACTTGTATGGTTCATCATTTATGTTGCTGAAAAAAGGTATCTGCAATGAAGAAGTCATTGGGCTGGCAGCATTCTAACATGTGATCTCTGGCATCTTTTGTGTCACCAAGGCCTTATTTTCCAACTACCAATCCTTCTTTGCTTCCAACTTTTTCATTCCAGTTGCCAGTAAATATCAACGCATCTTGATTGTACGTTTGATCAGTTTCAGGCTGCAGAAGCTGGTAAAAATTTTCATCTGTGGCTCAACTGATTGCTGCCTAAATTTGAATAATAATTTTAATAGCTGGTTTTCTTTGCAATCCCATGAATGTTATCATATCACTGACCACATTTCACTTTAGGAGAGACATTGAAATGCTTTTATGATAAGCTATAAGACACTGTTCATATTCAATTTTCATTCCTGAGTAGACCATGTGATTGTCTCATTCAAAATGGCCAATACCAGTCCATTTCAACTCACTAATGCCTAGGGTATTGATTTTTATGAATTTCATTCTGCTTTTGATGACTTCCACTTTTCCTAATTTGTACATTCCACTCTCGGATTATCACTGGAAGTTTGCAGCTGTTTCTTCTCAATTTAAGTCATGCCACATCAGCAAATTAATGTCCCAAAAGCTTGACTCCAACCACATCATTAAAATCAACCCTACTCTGAAGAATCAGCTCTTTCCCAGCATTATTTTGAACGCCTTCCAATCCCAAGGGCTCATCTTCTAACACTATATCAGACAATGAGATAAGATTTTCACTGGCCAGTTATTTCAGAAGTAGATCACCAGGTCCTTCTTCCTACTCTGTCTTAATCTGGAAGCTCCACTGAAACTTGTCCGTCCTGGCTGACCTGCTTTAACTTGAAATGCCAGTGACATAGCTTCCAGCATCACAGGAAAATTAAAGAAACCACAGCATGACAAACTGACATGAAAAGTGGTGCATTTTGCTCATAGAATCCTAGGATACTGCAAATGGAGAATTGATGATTTTCTTCTGTTCTTCAGCTTGAGAAATGCCAAGTGTGTTTTTGTCTTTTGGTTTTCTAATTCCAGTTCTTTGCACATTTCATTATAATACTGAATTTGCCTTCTTGAGGTGTCCTTTAAAATCTTTTTTTAAAATAATTTTTTTTGTGCTTTAAGTGAGAGTTTACAAATCAAGTCAGTCTGTCACATATAAGCTTATATACACTTTACTACATACTCCCATTTACTCTCCCCCTAATGAGTCAGCCTGCTCCCTCCTCCCAGTCTCTTTTGTGACTGTTTTGCCAGTTTCTAACCCTCTCTACCCTCCCATCTCCCCTCCAGACAGGAGATGCCAATACAGTCTCAAGTGTCCACCTGATACAAATAGCTCACACTTCATCAGCATATCTCTCCAACCCTTTGTCCAGTCCCGTCCTTGTCTGATGAGTGGTTTCAGGAATGGTTCCTCTCCTGGGCCAACAGAAGTTTTGGGGACCATGACCACTGGGATTCTTCTAGTCTCAGTCAGACCATTAAGTCTGGTCTTTTTATGAGAATTTTGGGTCTGCATCTCACTGTTCTCCTGCTCCCTCAGGGGTTCTCTATTGTGCTCCCTGTTAGGGCACTCATCGGCTGTGGCCGGGCACCACCTAGTTCTTCTGGTCTCAGGATGATGTAAGTCTCTGGTTCATGTGGCACTTTCTGTCTCATAGTTATCGTGTGACCTTGGTGTTCTTCATTCTCCTTTGATCCAGGTGGGTTGAGACCAGTTGATGCATCTTAAATGGCTGCTTGTTAGCATTTAAGACCCCAGACGCCACACTCAAAGTGGGATGCAGAATGTTTTCTTAACAGAATTTATTTTGCCAATTGGCTTAGAAGTCCCCTTAAGCCATAGTTCCCAAACCCCCGCCCTTGCTCTGCTGACCTTCGAAGCATTCAGTTTATCCAGGAAATTTCTTTGCTTTTGGTCTAGTCCAACTGAGCTGACCTTCCCTGTATTGAGTATTGCCCTTCCCTTCACCTAAAGTAGTTTTTATCTACTATCTAATCAGTAAATAACCCTCTCCCACCCTCCCTCCCCCGCCCCCCCCATAACCACAAAAGAATGCATTCTTCTCAGTTTGTAATGTTTCTCAAGATCTTATAATAATGGTCTTATACAATATTTGTCCTTTTACATCTGACTAATTTCACTCAGCATAATGCCTTCCAGGTTCCTCCATGTTATGAAATGTTTCACAGATTTGTCACTGTTCTTTATCGATGCGTAGTATTCCATTGTGTGAATATACCAAAATTTATTTAACCATTCTTCCATTGATGGACACCTTGGTTGCTTCCAGCTTTATGCTGTTGTAAACAGTGCTGCAATAAACATGGGTGTGCATATATCTGTTCATGGAAAGGCTCTTATTTCTCTAGGGTATATTCCAAGGATTGGGATTTCTGGGTTGTATGGTAATTCTATTTCTAGATTTTTAAGAAAGCACCAGATAGATTTCCAAAGTGGTTGTACATTTTTTAAATTCCCACCAACAGTGTATAAGAGTTTCAATCTCTCCGCAGCCTCTCCAACATTTACTATTTTGTGTTTTTTTGGATTAATGCCAGCCTTGTTGGAGCGAGATGGAATCTCACCATATTTTTAATTTGCATTTCTCTAATGGCTAACGATTGAGAGCATTTTCTCATGTATCTGTTAGCTGCCTGGATATCTTCTATACTGAAGTGCAAGTTCATATCCTTTACCCAATTTTTGATTGGGTTGTTTGTCTTTCTGTGGTTGAGTTTTAACAGAATCATATAGATTTTAGAGATCAGGCGCTGGTCAGAGATATCATAGCTGAAATTTTGTTCCCAATCTGTAGGTGGTCTTTTTACTCTTTTGGTGAAGTCTTTAGGTGAGCATAGGTGTTTCATTTTTAGGAGCTCCCAGTTATCTGGTTTTTCTTTGTCATTTTTGGTAATGTTTTGTATTCTGTTTATGCCTTGTATTAGGGCTCCTAACGTCCCTATTTTTTCTTCCATGATCTTTATCATTTTAGTCTTTATGTTTAGGTCTTTGATCCACTTGGAGTTAGTTTTTGTGCATGGTGTGAGGTATGGGTCCTGTTTCATTTTTTTGCAAATGGATATCCATTTGTGTCAGCACCATTTGTTAAAAAGACTATCTTTCCCCCAATAACTGACACTGGGCCTTTTTCAAATATCAGCTGCTCATATGTGGATGGATTTCTATCTGGGTTCTCAATTCTGTTCCATTGGTCTATGTGTCTGTTGTTGTACCAGTACCTGGCTGTTTTGACTACTGTGGCTGTATAATAGGTTCTGAAATCAGGTAGAGTGAGGCCTTCCACTTTCTTCTTCTTTTTCAGTAATGCTTTACATATCCGAGGCTTCTTTCCCTTCCACAGGAAGTTTGTGATTTGTTTCTCCATCATATTTAAAAATGTCATTGGAATTTGGATCGGAAGTGCATTGTATGTATAGATGGCTTTTGGTAAAACAGATATTTTTACAATGTTAAGTCTTCCTATCCATGAGTAAGGTATGTTTTTCCACTTATGTAGGTCCTTTTTAGTTTCTTGCGCTAGTACTTTGTAGTTTTTTTTTGTATAGGTCTTTTACATCTTTGTTAAGATTTATTCCTAAGTATTTTATCTTCTTGGGGGTTACTGCGAATGGTATTGATTTGGTGATCTCCTCTTCAATGTTCTTTTTGTTGATGTAGAGGAATCCAAGTGATTCCTGTATGTTTATCTTATAACCTGAGACTCTGCTAAACTCTTCTATTAGTTTCAGTAGTTTTCTGGAGGATTCCTTAGGGTTTTCTGTGTATAAGATCATTTCATCAACAAATAGAGATAATTTTACTTCCTCCTTGCCAATCCGGATGCCCTTTTTTTCTTTGTCTAGCCTAATTGCTCTGGCTAGGACCTCCAGCATAATATTGAATAAGAGTGGTGATAAAGGGCATCCTTGTCTGGTTCCCGTTCTCAAGGGAAATGCTTTCAGGTTCTCTCCATTTAGGGTGATGTTGGCTGCTGCCTTTGTATAGATGCCCTTTATTGTGTTGAGGAATTTTCCTTCAATTCCTGTTTTGCTGAAAGTTTTTACCATGAATGGGTGGTGGACTTTGTCAAATGCTTTTTCTGCATCAATTGATAAGATCATGTGGTTTTTGTCTTTTGTTGTATTTATATGGTAGGTTACACTCAGGGTTTTTCTAATATTAAACCAACCTTGCATACCTGGTATAAATCCCACTTGGTCATGGTGGATTATTTTTTTGATATGTTGTTGAATTCTGTTGGCTAGAATTTTGTTGAGAGTTTTTGCATCTATGCTCATGAGGGATACAGGTCTGTAATTTTCTTTTTTTGTGATGTCTTTACCTGGCTTTGGTATCAGGGATATGGCTTCATAGAATGAGGTAGGTAGCATTCCATCATTTTCTATGCTTTGAAATACCTTTAGTAGTAGTGGTGTTAACTCTTCTCTGAAAGTTTTGTAGAACTCTTCAGTGAAGCTGTCCAGGCCAGAGCTTTTTTAGTTGGGAGTTTTTTGATTACCTTTTCAATCTCTTTTTTGTTATGGGTCTATTTAGTTGTTCTACTTCTGATTGTGTTAGTTTAGGTAGGTAGTGTTTTTCTAGGAATTCATCCATTACTTCTAGGTTTGCGAATTTGTTAGAGTACAATTTTTCTTAGTAATCTGATATAATTCTTTCAATTTCCTTTGGGTCTGTTGTGATATGGCCCATCTCGTTACTTATTCGGGTTATTTGTTTCCTTTCCTGTATTTCTTTAGTCAGTCTGGTCAATGCTTTATCAATTTTGTTAATTTTTTCAAAGAACCAGCTTTTGGCTTTGTTAATTCTTTGAATTGTTTTCCTGTGCTCTAATTCATTTAGTTCAGCTCTAATTTTTATTATTTGTTTTCTTCTGGTGCCTGATGGATTCTTTTGTTGCTCACTTTCTATTTATTCAGGTCGTAGGGACAGTTCTCTGATTTTGGCTCTTTCTTCTTTATGTGTGCATGCATCCATTGATATAAATTGACCTCTGAGCACTGCTTTTACTGTGTCCCAGAGGTTTTGAGAGGAAGTGTTTTCATTCTCGTTGCAGTCCGTGAATTTCTTTACTCCATCCTTAATGTCTTCTATAACCCAGTCTTTTTTGAGCAGGGTATTGTTCAGTTTCCAAGTAGTTGATTTCTTTTCCCTGATTTTTCTGTTATTGATTTCCACTTTTATGGCCTTGTGGTCTGAGAAGATGCTTTGCAATATTTTGATGTTTTGGATTCTGCAAAGGTTTGTTTTATGACCTAAAGTATGGTCTATTCTAGAGAATGTTCCATGTGCACTAGAAAAAAAAAAAAGACTACTTTGCAGCTGTTGGGTGGAGTGTCTGGTTGTCTATGAGGTCAGGTTGGTTGATGTAGCAATTAGGATTTCGGTGTCTCTATTGAGCTTCTTACTGGAAGTCCTATCCTTCTTTGAAAGTGGTGTGTTGAAGTCTCCTACTATAATTGTGGAGGCGTCTATCTCACTTTTCAGTTCTGTTCAAGTGTGTTTTATGTATCTTGCAGCCCTGTCATTGGGTGCATAAATATTTAATATGGTTATATCTTCCTGGTCTACTGTCCCTTTAATCATTATGTAGCGTCCTTCTTTATCCTTCGTGGTGGTTTTAACTTTAAAGTCTATTTTGTCAGAAATTCGTATTGCTACTCCTGCTCTTTTTTGCTTATTGTTTGCTTGATATATTTTTTCCATCCTTTGAGTTTTAGTTCGTTTGTGTCTCTAAGTTTAATGTGTGTCTCCTGTAGGCAGCATATAGACAGATCGTGTTTCTTTATCCAGTATGAGACTCTCTGTCTCTTTATTGGTGCATTTAGTCCATTTACATTCAGTGTAATGATAGATAAGTATGTGTTTAGTGCTGTCATTTTGATGCTTTTGAGTGTGTGTTGTTGACAATTTCTTTTTTCCACTTACTTTTTTGTGCTGAGACATTTTCTTTGTAAATTGTGTTCCTCATTTTCACAGTAGTTGAATTTATGTTTGCTGAATCGTTATGTTTTTCTCGGTTTTTATTTTAAGTTGTGGAATTGTTAGACCTCTTTGTGGTTACCTTAATATTTACCTCTATTTTTCTGAGTAAAAACCTAGCTTGTATTGTCCTATATCACCTTGTTTTCCTCTCCATATGGCAGTTCTAGGCCTCCTGTATTTAGTCCCTCTTTTCGATTATTGTGATCTTTTACATAATGACTTCAATGATTCTGTTCTGAGCATTTTTTTCTTTTTCAAATTAATCTTAATTTGCTTTTGTGATTTCCCTATTTGAGATGATATCAGGATGCCTGTTCTGTGACCTTGTGTTGTGCTGGTATCTGATATTATTGATTTTCTGACCAAACAATTTCCTTTAGTATTTCTTGTAGCTTTGGTTTAGTTTTTGCAAATTCTCTAAGCTTGTGTTCATATGTAAAGGTTTTAATTTTACCTTTATATTTGAGAGAGAGATTTGCTGAATATATGATCTTTGGCTGACCGTTTTTCTCCTTCAGTGCTCTATGTATGTCATCCCATTGCCTTCTTGACTGTATGGTTTCTGCTGAGTAGTCTGAACTTATTCTTATTGATTCTCCTTTTAGGAGGCCTTTCTTTTATCCCTGGCTGCTTTTACAATTTTCCCTTTATCTTTAGTTTTGGCAAGTTTGATGATACTATGTCTTGGTGATTTTCCTTTTGGATCAATCTTATATGGGGTTCGACAAGCTTCTTGGATAGATATCCTTTCGTCTTTCATGCTGTCAGGAAAGTTTTCTGCCAACAGATCTTCAACTATTCTCTCTGTATGTTCTGTTATCCCTCCCTGTTCTGGAACTCCAATCACATGCAAGTTATTCTTCTTGATAGTGTCCCACATGATTCTTAGGGTTTCTTCATTTTTTAAAATTCTTTTTCCTGATTTTTCTTCAACTATAATAGTGTCAGTTGCCTTATCCTCCACCTCCCCCACTCTGAATTCCAATTGCTCGATTCTGTTCCTCTGACTTCCTATTGAGTTGTCTAATTCTGTAATATTACTGTTAATCTTTTGGATTTCTGAATGCTGTCTCTATGGATTCTTGTAGCTTATTAATTTTTGCACTATGTTCTTGAATAATCTTTTTGAGTTCTTCTGCTGCTTTATCAGTGTGTTCCTTGTTTTTTTCTGTAGATTGCCTTATTTCATTTATGAGGTCATCCCTGATGTCTTCAGCATTCTGTAAATTAGTTTTTTATATTCTACATTTGGCAATTCCAGGATTGTATCTTCATTTGGGAAAGATTTCAGTTCTTTAATCTGGGGAGTTGTAGAAGCAATCATGGTCTGCTTCTTTATGTGGTTTGATATCGACTGCTGTCTCCAAGCCATCTCTAAGATATTGTAGTGATTTATTTTATATTTGCTCACTGAGTCTTATCTTGTTTTGTTTTCTTTCAATATACATAGACGGGCTATTAGATTGTGCTGTCTTGATTGTTGTAGCCTTTGAATCACTTATGTCTTATTACCAGCTGGTTTGGGCTGTTACCAGATATATAAACCTAAGAGTCCATTCATTTTCTTGAGTAGAATCTGATTTTGGTGTAGACTATCACCTTTTCACTTAGAGGAGTAACGGTGATAGTCTTGTATACCAGATTCTAGTAGAGCAGGGTGTCACACTCCAGCGGGGGCAGGATGCTGACAGGCTTCCCCCAAGTGCCAGTGAGGTAGGTGTGTCTCTATTTCTAAAGGACTTTGGTGGGTGGGCTGTGCAGCTGTACCTTAGGCACCGAATGCTGGTACCCCTACAGATTGGTAGGTGTCACTATCCTCATATCCCTATGGCAGGAGGCTACGTGGTTTGGGTGGAGTTTCAGCCCTCAGTTCCCCATTGTGGGTCAGTGAGGGCTTTGTTTAATAGGTAGAGATATCAGACCTGGAGAACTTGTCTTTCCAGTAATCTGCTAAAACGATTACAGTCAGATCAGTATCAGAATTGCTTTTGCATTATAACATCCACCTTGTTCCCTGTAGGGATGAAAGTTCAAGACTGTGGATCTCATATGCTTGGCTGGAGCTGGTTCTGTATTTTTATTCCAAATTTGAGAAGTCAGGGAAGGATTTTTGGTCCCTGGTTTTTTTGTAGCTGCTTCTCTCAGGCCAGGAGAATGGGTTAGGAAAAGACCAAAAATAAAATAAAATAAAAACTGCAGAGCACTTCACTTTCTGGCCCAGGGAATTCCAATGTTAATGAAGCCGCTGGGAAGGGAGGGGAGGGATCAGATAGATAGGAGAGAGTAGCACCCAGGAATATAGACAAAGTTACTTATCTTGCTTGGTGATGCCTGTTTTATCTGAGATTCCCGAGGGGCATGTAGCCTGTGTGCACTGCCTGGGTCAAGATTAACCCCGAGATCAGGCCCGCGTCTTGTGCTTGTGCTGTCTCAGAAGCCGTGGTCAGCTCCTCCACTCCCTGTCCAAATCCCAGCACCAAGGCTCCCCAGCTGGGTCGCTGAACTCCAGGCTCCAAAACAGTTGCTGCCTCCCAGTGACTTTTCCTTCTGTCAGCTGAATCACTGTGCTGCCTGCAGGCACTGGCTGGGCTTCCCCTGAGGTCACTTCTGGGGGCTAGGGCTGCATCCTGTGTTTGCGCCATCTCAGGATGACTTGCTCAGCTCCCCTGCGCCCAGACCAAAGGCTGGCACCAAGGTTTTCTGACGGGGATGCTGGCTCCAGGCTCCAAAAACAGTCGCTGCTTCCCCGTGGTTTCTTGTTCTTCCATTAGCCACGTCAATGTGCAGCCTGTTTGCGCTGGCTGAGTCTCTATAGAGGTTAGGGGCTAAAGGTTAGGGCTGTGTCCCTGCCTGCCCCTCCTCAGCAAGCTGCAATCAGCCTCACCACTCGGCACCAGGGAACTGCAAGGGCTCAAGACTACGGTGCCAGTCACCGGCTTCAGAGGCAGTTGCTGTTTCAGGATGCAGTTTTTCGCTCACCTGTCACTCAGGTCAACTCTTTAGATCTGTGTTTGACGGTCAGCGTTCGTAGATTGTCAGGTATGTGATCAATTCACTTGTTTTTTGGAGTCTTTGTTGCAAGAGGGATCAGAGGTAGCGTCTACCTAGTCAGCCATCTTGGCCCCGCCCTCTGCCTCCTCTGTTGTGTTTTTATTATAAATAAACTTTATATTAAGGAATTTTCTACTATCCCTAGTTTGTTGAATACCTTTATTTTAAAAGAGTGTTAGATTTTGTCACTTGCCTGTTTTTAATCAATTAAGAGAATTATCATGTTTTTACTCAAATAATGCATGCCTTCTCTGCTTGTTTGCCATACATCTCTTCCTGCCACAAGGTATCCTTCAGTGCAGTATGCTATTTTTTACATGTTAATTAAGTTTGACATTGTGGTACTTATGGAAATACTTCACAGCAGGGAGGGCATGGGTGGAAAACAAGCATAGAAGGTGTGCATTGTTTGTATAAAAATATTACTGTTCTTATACTGAAAATTACCTTACATCCTAGGAGAAATCCTTCTTGGTCATGGTATAGAATCATTTTAATATGCTGTTGTATTTGTTTTCCTACTATTTCAGTGAGGATTTTGTATCTATAATCATGAAGACTATTTATTTTGCTGTACCTTTTCTCTTGAGGTAGGCATCTTTTTCTGTCTTTTTTTATCACAACAATGCTGGCCTCACAGGATAAGTTAAGAAGTGTTTCCTCTATTTTTAACAAGTGTTTGAGAAGGATTGTTTCTAATGCCTTAATATTTGGTAGAATTTATGAATGAAGCCTTCTTGTAAAGGTCTTTTCTCTGCTGGGATGTTTGATTGCAATTTTAACCTCTTTTCTGGTTATAGGTTAGTTTCTATTTCTTTTTAATCCAGTTTAGGTAGTGTGTATGTTTCTGTCAATTTAGTTATTCTGTTTAGGTTACCCAGGATTTTAGCATAGAATTGTTTATAGTATTGTTATAACGCCTTTAATTTCTTTAAACTTGATGGTAGTGTTGGCACTTTCAAAGAGACTCCTAGTGGTGCAGTGGTTAAACAATCAGCTTCTAACTAAAAGGTCAGTGGTTCAAATTCCACCAGCCACTGTGTAGGAGAGATGTGACAATCAGACTCTGTAAAGATTTCAGCCTTGCAAACTCTATGGGGCAGTTCTACTCCGGCCTGTTCGATCACCATGAGTCAGGGTTGGGTTTTGCATTATCAATTTAATTTCTGATTTTAGTTACGAACATCTCTCTTTCTTTTTTTTTTTTTTGCCAGTTTAACTACGACTTATCCATTTTGTTGCTCCTTTCAAAGAGTTAATTCTTGGTTTTATTGATTCTCTTGATTGCTTTTTTTTCTATTTCATTTATATCTGTGCTCTAGTATATTTTATTTCCTTCCTTATACTACTACTGATGATGAATTGCTATTTTTCTAGTTCCTCAAGACTTAAAGTTAGGGCCTTTTCTTCTTTTGTTGTTGTAGACATTTATAACTATAAATTTGCCCCTGAAAACTGCCCTTGTGGCACAGTGATTAAACACTCAGCTGCTAACTGAAATTTTGGTGGCTCAAACCCAACAGCTGCTCCACGAGAGAAAGATGTGGCAGTCTGCTTCTGTAAAGATTTACAGCCTTGACAAACCCTTTTACACAATTCTCCTCTGTTCTGTGAGGTCCCTATGAATAAAAATTAATTTAACTACAATGTGTTTGGTTTAGACCTTATGAGCCTGATGCTTAAGTTGGCTTGACACACTGCCAAATGTGTGTTTTTTCCCCAAAAATCATGTCCACTTAGACAACTTTTGTGGTGGATCATCTAAAAAAATAAGTGAATGAGTTTTTAACTTGAGTACTTTGGTTTTGACTTAGAAAGAATATTTAGTTTGGGATTTTTAATTTTTGTTTTTCTGAACAGCGTCATGAGCTTACTTCAACTCTGCTCTATAAAAAAGTGTTTCATATGCATGTCTTATGATCTGGGCTTTCAGTAGCTACCCTGAGAAATGTTGGTACAAGTTGGCTCATTTGAAAAGTGCACCGAAAAAGGAAAACTATGGGTTGTTTATTTTGACCGATATAACAAAGCCTCGAAATAATACAATTTATTCTAAATTTACTTCTATAAAGAACTATTTAAAGCACACGGATGATAGAGTTATGAAAATGGAATATTTTCTAACCTATGGATGGTATTGTTAGATTATAATATTCTGTTAAAGAGATTTATTTTGTTTTATCTAATGATAAATAAGTGGTTCTATATATTTAACAGTTCAAATATTCCCAGGAATTAATGAAAGTGAATTCTTACAAAACTTTATGTCAATTTCAAAGGAATTTCCAAGTACCTTAGAATAGTTTAAGATTATGGAGTATGTTTAAGTGAAAAGATAGTAACTTTGCACTGAAATGAAAGAAACTAGTTGGTCCAGAATTAGAAAGAGAAACACTGAGAAGGAAATTTGGGTGGCTACGGCAGGTTAAAAATGATTAAAAGAAGGTTATGAAGAGAAGGCAAAAGTGTTCACCAAGTGTCTTAGGTTGGGTTCTCTAGACAAGCAGAACCAGTGAAGAGTACGTACAAATAAGGGAGATTTGTCTAAGGAGATGGCTCATGCAACTGTGGACAGTGGCAAGTCCCAAGTCAGTGGGTCAGGCGTAACATACCTCCAGGGGCTGATGAGCCCAAAATTGGCAGGTCAGAGAGCGGGACACTGACTCACCGACTGTGAGGGCAGATGATTCCAAAGTTTTGCAGGCAATATGGTAGGCCACTATGTCAGTAGGACAGATGATGATGAATCAGATGAACGATACCAATGTGAACTTTCGCAGAGTGTCTATATACATACTGGATTCAGGCCACACCCCCAAGGAAGTTCCACTTACAACTGATTGACTGATTACATCAAAAAATATCATGGAGGATAACTACATCAATACATAACTGTCAAATTACATCATTACGTAATACAAAACTGCCAAACCACTGAGAATCACAGCCCAGCGAAGTTGACACACAACTGTAACCACCAAAGTTCATCTGCTGTCAACTTGGTACCTTTACACATCACCTAAAACCATACACAGCTCTAATAAACCTCTAAATAAAGACAATGACAATGTTATACTTGTGCCTAACATGATACAACAAACGTGTACAACCAGAGACACACTAGCCTAGTTTACATCTTATATTTTATAAGTGAAGACAAAAAAACTGATGCACACATATGAGAAAGACATATTCATAAAAAAATTACAGTTCTCATTTCTGTAGCTGGTTACGTGGTCATAACTGGTATTTAAAACTACCTTCATCTACCATCAGTTTTGTATTTCCTGTAACCTCTGCAAGCCTCATAGCTGTTTATGGTTCTTTGTCTGGTCGAGTGACCCAAACTTTCATTCCTGAAGCCCCTGAGCCATTAGTAATCATGTAGATATGAGATTGCTATAGCTTCCCATTGACCTTAATCACAGGGCATGATAGTACTAAGAGATACCCTAAGGGATCTTCTGTATTTCAGACATAATGTTCTTTACCTCATTAGGCAAGAGCAATCTGATTTCTTCTTGGTCATCTGGATGAATTACCCCACCTAACATTGTAAGTACTTAGCCTTTTCATCCACAGGCATGAGGGTCTAAAACTGTTCAGAGGGCATTCTTAACTTCCAGTTCCACTGAATCATGAATACCAGGTGGGAGCATTCTTCCCTTTGGAACTAAGACCTTTAGACCTGCAGAGCATAGGGTCACAGAGACAGGAAGCAAAACATTGTGAGTGGAAAGCTGGGGATAATAGTGACTAGTACCACTCCAGTTTCCACATCTTTATTCCTGGAACCATGAGTCCTCACAATGGGGGAAATAACATCACATATTGGATGCTGGTTTAGAGCATATACAGCCTCCTAGAGAACATTGCCCAACTCTGCAAAGTGTTGCTACATAGCTGACACTGTAATTGTGTCTTTAGAAAGCCATTCCATTGTTCTATCAAGCAGGTTGCTTCAGGATGAAAGGGAACATGGTAAAACCAGTTAATCCCATGTCATGTGCTCAGTGCTGCACTTCACTTTAGGTGAAGTGAGTCCTTTGATCAGAGGAAATGCTGTTTGTGATAACATGACTGTGCATAAAGCATTCTGTGTGTTCACGGATGGTAGTCTTGGCAGAAGCATTGTCTGCAGGGAAGGCAGACAGGTATCCAGAGTGTCTAACCCTGTAAGAATGAAATGCTGCCTTGGCACGATGGAAGCTGTCCAATGTAATCAACCTGCCACCAGGTTGCTGGCTGATCACCTCCAGGAATGGTGTCATGTCAGGAGCTCAGTGTTGGTCCCTGCAGTGACTGTAGCTAAGTTAGCATCAGTGAGTTGGACTCCATTTTGCTGAGCTCATGCATAACTCCAATCCCTGCTACCATGGCCTTTTTGCTCTTGAGACCATTGTGCAATGAATTGAGTGGCTGGTAAAGAGAATGACTGGTTTCCACAGAACACATCCTCAGATCCAATTGGTTGTTAAAATACTTCTCTGCTGATGTCAACCTTTGATGAGCATTCCCATAAGACACAAATAGCATCACTTCTTTGGCCCATTCAGGGGGGTGTGTCCACATATCCCTTCTCCATACACCCTTGTCATCAATTTTCCAATCAAGTTCCTTCTAAGTCTGTGATCATCCAGTCGAAGTATCGGCCACAGCCCTTGAAGAAGTATTCTATTGTGCATCTTGCCATTTCTCCTTCCGAGCAAAGTGCACTGCTCAAAGCCCTGTCCTTTGTAGGATTTTCCCTCACACTGCTCTTCAGGCAGGTCCAAGAAAGGGGTTGTAGTGCTCTAACCGTATGCATACAGGACCATCTGTAAACCAGATACAAGTTTTCCCTAACTTAGTCAAGTGACCATAACAAACTCCCATGGGGACATGAGCTAAAACCTGTCCTTAAATGGAAAGTGTTTATCTGCAGAGGATGTCTGTGCTTTGCTTCAAAATCCTAAGGGACTGTACTCTAATTCACTAATATGGGCTGGCCAAAGACTCCAAACAACCTCTCTATCTGCCACTGACACTTCAAGTACCATTGGATCAGCCAGATCATATGACCCAAGCCGCTGAGCCGCTTGCATGGCACCCTGAACTTTTTGCAGAAACTTCTCTTTGTGTGGCCCTACTCAAAACCAGGAGGTTTTAGAGTCCCTTGATAAATAGGCCAGAGTAACACACCCAAATTAGATGTATATTTCCTGAAAAATCCAAAAAGGCCCACTATGTGTTGTCCTTTCTTTTAACTGTATGAGGGACCAGGTTTGACAACTTACCCTTCACTTCTGAAGGAATATCTCAACATGTCCCACAACCAAGGACTCCTAGGAATTTCACTGAGGTGGAAAAGGTCTGAACTTTTGTGGGACAAATTTCCCACCCTCTGCAAAGCAGATGTGTCACCAATAAGTCCGTAGCCATTGACACTTCTTCCTTACTGGGCCCAGTCAGAAAAATGTCATCAATGTAATGGACCAGTATGACATATTGTGCAATGGGAAGGCAGTCAAGATCCCTGCAGACTAATTTATGACATGGGGCTGGAGAGTTGCTATACGGCTGATGAAGGACAGTGAAGGTGTATTGCTGGCCTTACCAGTGGAAGACACAGCTTCTGGTGTCTCTTCTTAAGGGGGAACAATGTATTAGCCAAATCAATAGCTGCATACCAGGAATCAGGAATGTGTGAATTTGTTCAAGCAATGAAAGCACGTCTGGAATAGCAGCTACAATTTCAGTCACTACTTGAATAAGTTTAAGTTAACCCACTGTCATTCTCCAAGATTCACCTATTTTTGTGTGTTTTATAGGGATGTGGTGGGAATCTACAGCCCTGCACCCTTTAAGTCCTTGACAGAGGCAGTAATTTTATCAATTCCTGCAGGAATGGAATATTTCTTTCATTTTACTATTTTCCAAGTAGAAGCAGTTCTCATGACTTCCACATTGTTTTTCCTACCATAATAGCCTTTACTCCACTTGTCAATTATCCAGTGTGAGGGTTCCGCTAGTGGTTGAGTATGTCTATTCCAATTATGAATCATTTAACATGGATAATCAGTACAGGATGGGTTCTTGGACCCTGAACTAAGATTTCATTATAATCTTATCTACATAGTGCGGTACTGTGTGTGTTGGCCCACAGTAATGTTTAGATCTTCTGGGATTAGTGTCAGTTCAGAGTCGGTATCCAGTAATTCCAGAAAAGTCTGATTATTTCCTTTACCTCAAGAGCAGTCACCATTGTAAGAAACAAACAAAAAAGTCATTGTTTATTTCTTTGGAAAGCTGGAAGGAAAATTAGAATTATATTTTTTGGCCATGCAGGGGAGTCCATCCTCAAGGGAACTGGGCCTCCCTTACATTTAAGTAGTACTGGCTGAAGTCTGGGAATTGATAAAGCCTATGTCTTAGGCTAGGTTCTCTAGAAAAGCAAAACCAGAAAAGCATATAAATATAAGTAGGCAGATTTATATCAAGGAAATGATTACATCATTGTAGAGGCTGGATCATCCCAAGTCCGCTGATCAGCATAGAGAATTCTGATTCATGTAGCCACAGGGGCTGGTGAAACCAGGATTGGCAAGACAGAGAGCAAGGCTGTTTCTCACAGGTTGTGAAGAACAATGAATCCCAAGATGAGCAGACAAGGCTGCAGGTAAGCTCCTTGCCCAAGTCCAAAGAGCTTGAGGTCAGATGAACAGGAGCCAGCTGCAGGATCCAGAGGGAGCAAAAGGCAATGAGCTTTGCCAGCTCAATGCAGGCCACATGCCCAAGAAAATTCCCTTTCAACTGATTGGCTACTCACAGCAGATGCCATCATGGAGGTGATTATGTATATCAAATCTCATCATGGAAACGCTCACAACATTATATAATAGCCAAAATGTAACTGCCAAACCACTGATAATCATGGTCCAGTCAAGTTGGCACACAACCTTAACTGTTACCATCCACCCTTTATCAACTTGGCACCTGTACACATCTCCGTAAGCCTTACATAATCACCGAATAAACACAATCATAAAGATACAGTTGCACCTAACATCATACAGTGAATACAGATACAACCAAAAATGCACTAGCACTATTTACATCTCATATTTTATAAGTGAAAAAAAAACTGATGAACACATACAAAGCACATATCCTCATGACAGTCTGCTGTCTGCAATTGGTCACATGGTCATAACTGGTATTTAGGACTACCTTCTTCCACAACCCATTCCATATTCCTTTTGGCCTCAGCAAGCACCTCACCTAGTCGTGTTTCTTTGCCTGGTGGGTGACCCAAACTTTCATTCCTGAAGTGTCCTGGTCATGAGTAGTCATGTCAGAATTGTGTTGCTGTAGTTTTTTGTTGACTTTAATCATGGGGCATGATAGTACTAAAAGACACCCTAAGGGATGTCCTGCATTCCAGACATACTCATTTTCACCTCCTTTATATAATATCAATGCTATTTCCTCTTGGGAACAAGGATAAATCACATCAGCCAGTATGGTAATTCCCTTCTTTGCCTGTTGATCTAGAGGCATAAGGACCCCAAAGTGGCAGGTGGTATTCTTTTTTTTTTTATTGTGAAAATTTACAGATCAAGTCAGTCTCTCATACAAAATTTATTTGCACCTTGCTTTGTACTCCTTGTTGCTCTCGCCCTAATGAGACAGCACACTTCTTACCTCCAGCCTCTGTTCCCTGTGTCTATTCAGCCAGCTTCTCTCCTCCTGTGCCATCTTATCTTCCTGCCACATAGAAGCTGCCCACACAGGTTCATGTGTCTACTTGAGCCACAAAGCTCACACCTCACGTTCCTTGTTATAGTCCAGTCCAATCCCTGTCTTAAGAGTTGGCTTTGGGAATTGTTCCAGCCTTGGGCTAACAGGTCTGAGGACCATGGCCTCTGGGGTCCTTCTGGTCTCAGTCAGACCATTAAGTATGATCTTTTTATGAGAATCTGAGGTCTGCATCGCACTGTTCTGCTCCATCAGGGATTCTCTGTTGTGTTTCCTGTCAGGGCAATCATCAGTAGTAGCCAGGCACCGTCTAGTTCTTCTGGTCACAGGATGATGGAGTCTCAGATTTATGTGGCCCTTTCTGTTTCTTGGGCTGATAATTACCTTATGTCTTTGGTGTTCTTCATTCTCCTTTGCTCCAGGTGGGTTGACACCAATTGATGCATCTTAGGCGGCAGCTTGGTAACGTTTAAGACCCCAGATGCCACTCACCAAAGTGGGATGCAGAATGATTCCTTAATAGATTTTATTATGCCAATTGACCTAGAAGGCCCCTGAAACCATGGTCCCCAGACCCTCGTCCCTGCTATGCTGGCATTGGAAGAATTTGATTTATTCAGGACACTTCTTTGCTTTTGTTTTAGTCAAGTCGTGCTGACCTCTCCTGTATTGTGTTTTCTTTCGCTTCACATGAAAGAGTTCTTGTCTACTATAGAATTAGTGAATACACCTCTTTCTCTGTCCTCCCCACCTTGTAACCTTCAAAGCATATTTTATTCTGTGTTGAAACTATTTCTTGAGATCATATAACAGTGGTCTCATATAATATTTGTCCTTTTGCAAGTGACTAATTTCACTCAGCATAATGCCTTCCAGATTCATCCATGTTATGAAATGTTCCATGGATTCATCATTGTACTTCATCATTGCATACTATTCCATTGTGTGAATATACCATAATTCATTTATCCATTCATCTGTTTTTGGGCACCTTGGTTATTTCCATCTTTTTGCTATTGTAAACACTGCTGCAATTAACATGGGTGTGCATATATCTGTTGGTGTAAAGGCTCTTATTCCTCAGGGATATATTCCCAGAAGTGGGATTGCTGGAACACATGGTAGTTCTATTCCTAGCTTTTTAAGGAAGAAAAAAATCTATTTCCAAAACAGTTAAACCATTTTTCGTTCTCACCAAACCTATTTACAAAGCAGTTATAGCATTTTACATTCCCACCAGAAGCGTACAAGTGTTCCAGTCTCTCCACAACCTCTCCTTTTTTTTTTTTTTTTTTGGATTAATACCAGGCTTGTTGGAGTGCGGTGGTATCTCATTATACTTTTCATTTATGTTTCTCTAATGGCCAATGATCATGAGCATTTCCTCAGGTATCTGTTAGCTGCTTGAATGTCTTCTATGGTGAAGTTCCTGTTCATATCATTTGCCCAATTGTTAATTGAGTTATTTGTCTTTTTGTTGTTGAGCTTTTACAGTATTATGTAAATTTTTGAGATCAGATGCTAACTGGAAATGTCACAGCTAAAAATTTTTTCCCAGTCTGTAGATAATGTTTTCACACTTTTGGCAAAATCTTTTGATGAGCATAGGTGTTTGATTTTTAGGAGCTCCCAGTTATCTAGTTTCTCTTCTGGTGTTTGTGCATTGTTAGTAACGCCTTGTATACTGTTGATGCCATGTATGAAGGCTCCTAGCATTGTCCCTATTTTTTTCTTCCATGATCTTTATCATTTTAGCATTTATATTTGGGTATTTGATCCATTTTGAGTTAGTTTTTGTGCATAGTGTAAGGTCTGGGTCTTGTTTCATTTTTTTGCAGATGGATATGCAGTTATGCCAGCACCATTTGTTAAAGAGACTGTCTCTTCCCCGAATAACTGATTGTGAGCCTTTGTGAAGTATAAGTTGCTCAAATGTGGATGAAGTGTATTGACTACTGTGGTGGTATAATACGTTCTAAAATCAGGTAGTGTGAGGCCTCCGACTCTGCTCTTTTTCAGTAATGGTTTACTTATCTGGGGCCTCTTTCTCTTCCATATGAAGCTGGTGATTTGTTTCTCCATCTCAATAAAAAATGCCTTTGGAATTTGGATTGTAATTGCCTTGTATCTATTGATCGTTTTTTGTACAATAGACATTTTTACAATGTTGAGTCTTCCTATTCATGAACAAGGTGTGTTTTTCCACCTATGTTTCTTGCAGTAATTTCTTCTAGTTTTCTTTGTGTCTTTTATTTCTGTGATCACATTTACTCCTAATAGTTTTATCTTCTTGGGAGCTATTCTAAATGGTTTTGATTTGGTGGTTTCTTCTTCGATGTTCTCTTTGTTTGTTTAGAGGAATCCAACTGATTTTGTACATTTAACTTTTATTCTGATACATTGCTGAACTCTTCTACTAGTTTTAGTAGTTTTCTCGAGGATCCCTTATGGTTTTCTGAGTATAAGGTCATGTCATCTGCAAACAGAGATACTTTGACTTCTTCCTTACCAATCTGGATGCTGTTTATTTCTTCATCTACGCTAATTTCTCTGGTAGGACCTCCAGCGCAATGTTGAATAAGGATGGTATTAAAGGACATCCTTGTCTGGTTCCCATTCTCAAGGAGAATGCTTTCAGACTCTCTCCATTTAGGATGATGTTGGCTGTTGGCTTTGCATAAATGCCCTTTATTATGTTGAGGAATTTTCCTTCTATTCCTATTTTGCTGGGAATTTTTATCGTGAATGGGTGTTGGACTTTTAAAGATGCCTTTTGTGCCCCAATTGATAAGATCATGTGGTTCTTGTCTTTTGTTTTATTTCTGTGATGGATTACATCAGATTTTTTCCTAATGTTGAGCTGTTCCTGCATAGCAGGTAGCATTTTTAGCTTCCATTTCAATGATGTGTCTCCAGGTGGGAATATTCCTCCCTTTGGAACTGTGTGCTCTAGACCACCAGAGCACAAGGTAGTGGAAACAGGAAGCAAAAGTTTTGCTAGTGAGTCACTAGGGGAGTCTTAGTCATCTAGTGCTGCTGTGACAGAAATAGCACAATTGCATGGCTTTAGGAAACAGATATTTATTTTCTCACAGTCTAGTTGGCTAGAAGTCCAAATTCAGGGTGTCAGCTCCAGGGGAAGGTTTTCTCTCTCTGTCTGCTCTGGAAGAAGGTCCTTGTCATCAATTTTCACTTGTTCTGGGGGCATCGTAGCACAGGAAACTCAGTTCCTAAGGACATACTCTGCTCACGGTGGTGCTTTCTTGGTAGTATGAGATCCCCTTGTCTCTCTGCTTGCTTCTCTCTTTTATACATCAAAGAAATTGGCTTAAGACACTATCTCATGTTGTAGATCTCATCAATATAACTGCCACTAATCCATCTCATTTCATCATAGTGACAGGATTTACAACACATAGGAAAATCACATAAAATGGTGAACAGTCACACAATACTGGGACTCATGGCCCAGCCAAGTTGACAGATATTTTCAGGGGACACAATTCCATCCAAGACAAGGGGTAATCATGAGTGATGCCACTCCCATTCCTACCCCTTGATCCTGGACCCATGAATTGGAGCTATGGAGGAAAGAGCACCATATATTGGGGGCCGGTTTAAAGTATATATAGCCTCCTAGAGAACATTCCCCCAACCCTACAAGGTATTGACACTCAGCTCGCCCAATAATTGTGTCTTTAGGAGGCTGTCCGATCATTCTATCAGAGCAGCTGCTTCACAGTGATGGGGGACATGGTAAGACCAGTGAATTCCATGAGCATGGGCCCACTGATGAACTTCATTCACTTGAAGTGAGTCCTTTCATCCAAGGTAATGTTGTGTGGGATACCATGAGAGTGGATAAAGCATCCTGTAAGTCTATGGGTGGTAGTTTTGGCAGAAGCATTGCATGCAGGGAAAGCAAACCCATATCAGATATGTGTCTATTCTGATAAGAATAAAATGCTGCCATTTCCATGATGGAAGTACTCCAATGTAAACACTTGTCACCAGGTTTCTGGCTAATCACCTCAAGGGATGGTGCCATATCTGGGAATCGGTGTTGGTCTCTGTTGCTAGTAGACTGGACACTCAGCAGTGGCAGTATATAAGTCATCCTTGGTGAGTGAAAATCCATGTTGTTGAGCCCATAAATAATCTCCATCTCTGCCACCATGGCCACTTTATTCATGAGCTAATTGAGCAAGGATGGGAGTGGCTAGGGAAAGAGGATGACTGGTTGTCCAAGAACGCGTCATCCTACCCAATTAACTGTTAAAATCATCCTTTGCTGAGGTCACCCTTCGGTGGGAATTCACATGAGACATGAATACCATTACTTCTTTGGCCCATTCATAGAGCTCTATCTGTAAACCTGTTCCCCATACTTTCTTGTCTCCAGTTGTCCAATCATGTTCCTTCAAAGTCCCTGGCCATCCAGCCGAAAAACTTCCACAAATCAGTGTACAGTCACACAACTGGCCATTTATCCTTCCAAGCAAAGTGGACAACCAGGTGAACTGCTCAAAGTTCTGTCCATTTGGGGGATTCCCCTGCACCACTGCCCTTCAGGGAGGTCCCAGAAAGGGACTGTAGTGCTGCTGCTGTCCACTTTCGAGTGGCGCTGACATAGAATCACTTGTAACTAGACACAAGTGTTCTCTTCCTTAGTCAACTGAACACAAGGAACTCCCAGTGAGGCCATAGTGTAGACTGGGAAATGTAAGGTTATGACCCAGAAGTGGACACCATGGGCATATAGGTCACTTCCTCATGCAACTTGTGCCTTCTGGTCGTGCTCTGACCTGATCTTGTATATACCATTTCCATTTAATGATGGAGTGCTGCTGTGCGTGTACAACTTTAACGCTCTCTGTGTCAGGCAACACCCAGTTCATGGTGTGCAGCTCAGGCCACATGGTGACTTGGTGGCCCATGGATGAGCTAAGGATGAATAACAAGACAAAAACTGTTTCTTAATATCAGATAGTGGCCATAATCTTCATAACCCCTCCAGGAATGCAGTATTGCTTTCGATTTATTATTTTCCTACATAGAGCCAATTCATTGGCTTCCACTTGGCTTCTCCTACCATAATAGCCCCGCTCCACTTGTCAGGATGCAATGTGGAGGTGCTGCGGGTTGTTGAGTGTATCTATTCCAATTATGCATTCTGGAACCGGGAAAATCACTACAGCATGAGTTCGGGGAACCACTGGAACTACTGTGAGATAGGCATGAGCTAAGATTCCATTAATAACCTGACCTCCATACACCCCCACTCTGACTGGTGAGCCACACTGATGTTTTGGGTCTCCTGGAGTTAGTGTCAGTTCAGAGCCAGTATACGAATCCCTGAAAAGTCTCATTATTTTCTTTTCTCCAACAAAAAGTCACTCTCTCAAAGGCCATAGATCCCTTTGGGGAAGGCTGGAAGATTTCCAGTATACATTTTTGTCGATGTACTGGAGTCCTTCCTCGAGGGGATCTCACCTCCCTTCATTCAAGGGATTCTGAGCTTTTAAACTCGCTCAATCTGGGAATGAATTGAGGAGCTATGACTCTCTATTCTGGATATTTGAGTTAGATTGCTGTCACCTTGACTTAGAATTCATCTGCTTCTACAGATCAAGTAAACATTTAGTAATTTCCTATGTTTTTCACTCTTAAGGTCACCATGACTAGCCAATACCATAGACCGTAGGAGTCAGATTATTCTGATGACAACTTCCACTCTGCTGTCCATTACGAAACCCATACCCACCTTTCGGCTGCTACTACCACAGGGTCCGATCAGCTCCATACTATTTAGGAGTCTTAATTTAGTTAGGGCAATTCCCATGTCAAATCTTACTGACATAAAACAGGAATCACAGCAGTCTTCATGGATCCTGGAGTCTTGTGACAAACTTTTTTCTCACATTTGCGATAAAAGGTGCACTCTCTGTGCACTCTGTGTTTGTCTCTGGATGAATCCATTGATAAATCTGATAAGTCTATTCTAATTTGCCTATTTCCCTAAACCTTTGGATACCCTCTTCTCTAGTGTACTAAGGCAGGTCTGATACTTCAGCTTGATTTACTGTAGGTCACCCCATAATCCATGCTTCAGAAACTGATTAAATAAACTATTAGATCCTTTCCTAACTTCTGAGCTGAAACATTGAATGAAGAATCTGTGCTTAGAGGGTCCATATCAATAAACTCAGACTGATCCAACTTTATGTTCCTCATACCTTATCCCAAACCTTGGTAGCCATTCTCACACTTATTCTCCAAGTTTCTGTTTGTACATATTAGAAAAACCAAACAGTTCTTTTGGAGTGTAGCATACCTCCTCCTGGGTCACATTTTATACTTCACCTTTGGAGTCTGACAGGGACATAAGCCTAGGTATAGGTCTAGAAATAAAAATGGGTGGCTAGTGTAGGTCTTGGGAACATTCATCAATGTCATGCAAGGCATGTACCTCAGGCAATGTCCCAGGCCATGTCTCAGATGCTGCCCCAGTTGATATCTCAAAGGCTTTTCAGACTCACCTGGGTTAATGTAATCAGATAGGAATTTAGGGGCTAACGATTTTACTGGGGTAGGTGGTTTAGCAGACAAAAATTGAGTAATCTCTTTAGATGGGAGTGACAGGGTTGGCTTTGTAGGCCGGAGCGATTCAATGGAATTTAGGGGCTCCATGTCTACAACTTCCTGATTATCTGCCCATATGTCCCCATTCCAAGTTGCAGGGCAGTATTTCTTTGGAATCATTGTCCTCACTTTAGACACCATTGAAGGCTGGGAATTCAGCTGGCCTTGTAATTCAGTCAGTTTTACAATATGACCCTGGGTTTGGTTTTTCAGCGTATCAACACTGTTGCTATAAGAACTATGGCTTTCCTTCAGGGCACACACGGCAACTTTCAGATTTTTTATATGGCGCTTGATTCTGAAGCTGTGATTCTGAAGCCCTGATCTCATCTCTTTTTTCAGTACTTTGCCTTTTTAAAGTAAGATCAGTCAACTAGCTTGCCTGTACTCCTCATTCTGACAAACTGCAGAAGAGCATCAAACATGCAATCACCCATAGCCTCACTTCTAATATCACTTGATCTATTGGTAATATTTTGACTATTAATATTGTCAAATATTACTCCATGGATTATCAGCACCCTTTTTACTATTGGGGTTAGAGACATCAGCACCTTTAAGACCTGTCAGCACTGAAAACTATTATGTGTTTATTAGTTTTTGATGTTTATTATATTTATCTGTTTTAAATGGCTCATGCAATTTTAGAAGCTAGCAGTATTCGAACTTTCAGGCTATAGGCTTCTCCTGACTCTCATAGCTGCAGGTGTCAATGAGTCCAGGATTAGTAGGTCAGACAACAGTCTGGTGGTTTATGCACTGTGGAAGATGACAAATCCAAGATCTGCAGGCAACATAATAAGTAGGCTGCTGTCTTAAATCCCAAGAACTGGACATCGGAGGATAATGAGCTGTATGCAGAATCCAGAGCTACAATGTGAGCTTTGCCAGAATGTCCATACATACATTGGATGCATGCCACATCACCCAAAGAAACTCTCCTTACAACTGATTTCCTGATCACATCTCAGAGACATCATGGATGATAAATACATCCTTACATAACTGTCAAAATATGTCATTACAAAACTACCTAACTATATACTTACAGAACTCCTAAACCACTGAGAATCATGACACGGCCAAGCTGACACACAACCTTAACTATCACACAAGAGCATAATAAAGAAAAAGAAAAGAAATTGGTGTCTGAAAATAACCTGAGGTATTAAAGTTTCTTTTGTCTTCCAAAATACCTACGTTAATTTAAATGTATGTAAATTATTTGAGATTTCCATATCCTTTTTGAGAATTAGCCTCAGAAAAGGAAGAGTTTTAGGATCAGGCCTCAGCACACAATACCCTTTGAGGCCTGAGGTTTGCAGGTGGAGCCCCAGGGAAACTTTTGAAGATAGAATTCCTCACAACAGAGTGAATAACTTTAAAGAGATAAAAGAAAACAGGATAAACAATGTGGACATTGATGACGTTTAAAATAAGAAAAAATGATTTCTTACTACAGTTTTCTGGCCACTAACTGAAAAGCTGGCATGTCATACTTGCCAGCCATTCCACAGAAGTAGTCCGTGTCCAAAAAGATAATAGCCTTAGACACCATATGGGTCAATTCTGCTTTGTCCATTAGGGTCGCTATGAGTTAGAATCAACATGATGTCAACATAAGTTTGGTTTTTGATAATACAGATATCAGAAAATAAATGAACCATAAACAAGCACTCTCTATGGTGGTGAAATTTTAAGTCAAAAGACAAAAATCACAATGAAAAAATCTGCCCCTCAATTTTCTGTATGTAATAGAACTACTTTCCTTAAAAGTTATGAAATTTGATAGGGGATGAGACTATGCTGAGAAGAAAACAGTTTCAGAGGAATACAACCATGTACTGACTTCTCTTCCGCAGCCCCAGAAAATGACTAGGTGTTTTTTCAAAACAATGTTTATTTTATTCAATCATATACTTATTTTTTTTCAAAATTCCTTGGCACTCTTCAAGCTTCAGAATTAAAGAGTTTGAGAGTTCATTGAGGGAGTGGGAGGGTAACTATAAACATTAAGCACATTAGAAATGAAAATTCAAGATCATTTAACTAAAATGCTCATTTGTTAATTCATTTGGAGATAGCAAGAATGAGTGCATTGCATGTTGATAGCCACTTCAAAATATCATCAAATTAGTAGTGACCTATGTAAAAGAACTGCATAGGATGGCAACAAAGTTCAAAATAGTGCTAGGGATTTATTATTTTATCATACAATTCGTGAATTGGATAACAAACAGCATGAGAATGTGTGTTGTACAAAAGGTGAAGCAATACGGAGTCCTTACAGTCCGAGGAACAAAGAAAGTCAGGGAAATCCAAGAGGTTTCGATAAGTCTTTCAGATATTCATCCAAATGTCTTTTGAAATCCTTTCTTCCTCAGAACTGTGTTTGGCTAAGAAGACAAATGACAAAGGTCTGAGGGGTCAATGCCTAACTAAGCCAATTTATGTGGAATGCAGAGCAAGTCTAATAGGGTTCATTACAAATTAACTTAAAGAAACTAGCTAGTTGTTAACTCTAAGGTTTAGGTTTCTTATTGTCTTAAAACACTTGCTCCATGATACCAGGTTTCTCCATATTCTCCAGACTAGGCAGAAATGTCCTCAGTTTTCCATTTTTAGACTCTACATAGATTTCTAGCTTCCACAGTTTCCTCCTTTTGGTCAAGCCCCTCCAGGAGGTGCTGTCACTCACAATGCAGTAGCCTTCTGCGAGGATTTTTACCACTTATTGTTGATTGCTCCATCATTTCTTCTTATTTGCTGGTTCCTATGGTATTTCCACTTGTAGCAAATCTTGAAGGATTCTGTAGGCGAAACACTGAATGATGCAGGAAGAACTAAAAGAAGATGGAAGGAACACACAGTCACTGTACCAAAAAGAACTGGCCAATATTCAACCATTTCAGGAGGTGGCATATCATCAAGAAATTAAGATACTGAATGAAGAAGTCGAAGCTACACATCTGTGAAGAAACAAGCTTCCAAGAAGTGTCAGAACACCCATTCAGGTGTTTCAACAAATTGATGAAGCACTGGAGGTTCTCACTTGTCTATGTCAAGAACTTTGGAAAGAGGCGGGGGCCAAGATGCTGGAGTAGTCAGATGAATCCTGTGGTCCCTCTTACAGCAAAGGCCTGAAAAAAATTGAATCAATTATATATGACAATCTAGGGACCCTGAATTTCAAAGGCAAAGTTGAGGAATCAGACTGAGAGGCATGGTGACTGAGAAACAGTACAGAAGCAGCAAGGAGATACCAGACCTGATCTTGTGGGAACCAGTAGCCTACAAGCCAGATCTGCTGGCCTGAGTGCAGTGAGGCAAGCAGTGGCATTTGGGACATGTTTTCCAAGTCAGCAGAGACCTAGTGGTAGAGAATCCACACATGTGACAAAATCAGCAAAAATCACTGTCCCCAGAAAGTGGTAAGAACTTGCCCCCAATGTACAATGTGGACCAAAAAACAGCCCTTTGGAAAAAAAAAAAAAAACTCTCTCAACTGACCCCTTCCTGTTCTGCACAGATACAAAGCTGTCTTCAGTGGTAGCTGCTTCCCCTGGGATAGAAGAAGGAACTCTCACATGCCCTGAGTCATCCTCCCAGCCTTAGAGAAGGAATAAATTAACAAACAGGGGGAAAAATAATCTGCTGGGTCCCCTAAGCTGGGAACTCAGGGGAGAAACAGCTCATTTGCCTAGGCACAGGCATATGCAGTCCACAGACTTTCAATGCCTTTCATTCCTGCATAGACCTATGTGGGTCCTTTTCAACAGCCTATGCCCTCATTATCACAGTACAACAAGGTATATACCTGAAGTCTAACTTCAACTGTTTCAGCTATATGGTGCAGAGGTAGGTTTGTGACATTTGACACTGCTCTGCCTATTAAGTGGGGTCCTCACCTACACACATCAGGAGCATGCGAACTGGTGGCTTCACCCAGGCCACCTAGCCACTACGGTGACAGGGGTCCAAGGATAAGTGGTGTCTCCCAGGCATATAGCCAACAGCACTGAGTGTCCATAGTGGGGCTGGAAAACACACCCACCTAGGCACTCTAGGGAATAGAAACATGCATTCCTAACAGACATGCAGGGGCGATTGTCAGTCACCAGCTTTTCTTAGTGTGTGACACCTTTCTACAGCCAGATACCTGTGCCTACACCAATCACACCTGCTTGTCTAAGACTGTAGGTGAGAGATTGCTCCACAAACTTGGTGACCTACTACCTGGACACCTGAGCTGAATCCATACATGAAAAGAAATGAATTCCAAGACTCGCAAACCTAGTGAAAGATCTAACTACCTGGTGACAGGATGTTAGAGCTTCAAAGGCACCAATAATCAAACTATTCACTCAAGCAGCCTATTTTGGCATGTCAAAACAAGACAAAACAAGAAGTTAGGACACAGTAAGCAAACCTAAAATAAATAAATACAATAACTTATTGATGGCTTGGAGACAACAGTTAATATCACACAACTTGAAGAGGCAGACCATGTTGGCTTCAGCAAGCTCCAAAAACAAAGAATCAAGAAATCTTCCAGATGAAGAGAATTTCCTAGAATTACCAGGGGTAGAATACAAAAGGTTAATAAATGCAGTTCTACAAGCAGTCAAGAAGGAAATCAGGAAACATCCAAAATAATCCAAGGAACACACAGACATAGAATTAGAGGAAATTAAGACTATTAGAGAAGAGCATAATGTCAAACTTAACAGGCTGCAAGAACGCACAGAGAGACAGCAATCAGGAATTCAGAAGATTAACAATAAAATTTCATAATTAGTTCAATAGTGATAGGAGCAGAAGTGAGTAAATGGAAGTCAGAGTTAATGAGACTGATGATAAAGCACTTGACACCAACATATTTGTGGAAAAATCAGGTAAAAGAATTTTTAAAAAATGAAGAAACCCTAAGAATTATGTGGGATTGTATCAAGAGAAATAACCTGCAAGTGATTGTAGTACCAGAAAGGGTGGGATGAGAGAAAATTGTTGAAGATTTGTTGGCAGAAAATTTCCCTGATATCATGAAAGATAAGAAGATATCTATCAAATATGCTCATTGAACTCCACATAAGGTAGATCTTAAAAGAAAGTCACCAAAACATATTATAATCAAACTTGCCAAAACCAAAGATAAAGAGAGAATTTTAAGAGCAGCTAGGGATACACGAAAAGTCAACTACAGAAGAGTAAGCTCAGAGTACTCAGAGGAAACCAAGCAGACCAGAAAGCAATGAAACAACATATTTAAAGACTTAAAGGAAAAAATAAAATTGCCAGCCAAGACTTATATATCCAGCAAAACTGTTTCTCAAATATGAAGACAAAATTAGGACATTTTCAGACAAACAGAGGTTTAGGGAATTTGAAAACCAAATCAAAATTACAGGAAATACTAAAGGGAGTCATCCAGCTAGAAAATCAATAACATCAGATAACAATCCAGGACTAGAACACAGGACAGAGCAACAAGATATCAACCCAGATAGGGAAATTACAAAAATAAATCAAAGCTAAAATGCTCAAAAGAGGGAAACAGCGATGCCATTTTGTAAAAGATTACAACAATAAATAAGAAAAGAGGAACTATAGTCATGTATCTTTCACACAGAGAGGAAGTCAAGGTGGTATCAATAATTATGATTGGTTTAGAAAAGTAGGGGAAAATATATTATAATGGCAACCACAAAGGAAATTAAGAATCCTAAACATCAAAATAAAAAACAAGAAAAACATAAAGACTCAGCAAATACAAAAGCAACAACAATGAAAAAGATGAAAAGACAAAACATAAAGAAAAACTGGTTGACACAGAAAACTAACTAGAAAAAAGAAACTGTCAACAACACACTCACAAAGACATGAAAATGATTGCGGTAAATTCATACCTATCCATAATTATGCTGAATGCAAATGGACCAAATGCACCAATAAAGAGACAGAGAGTGGGTTAAAATAAATAAATAAAATAAACAAAAATGTTCCACCTACTCGCTGCCTACAGGAGACACACCTTAAAGACATACACAATACACAAACTAAAACTCAAAGGATGGAAAAAATATACATATCAAGCAAAGAACAATCAAAAAAGACCAGAACTAGCAATATTAATTTCTGACAAAATTGACTTTAAAGTAAAATCTATCACAAAAGATAAGGACACTATATAATGATTAGATGGTCAATATGCCAATAGGATACAACCATAATAAATACTTATGCACCCAACAACAGGGTTCCAAAATACATAAAACAAACTCTAACAGCAATGAAGAGAGACAGAAATCTCCACAATAATAGTAGAAGACTTCAACACACCATTTTCAATGAAGGACAGAACATCCAGAAAGCAGCTCAACAACGACATGGAAGATCTAAATGCCTCAATCAATCGACCTGACCTCATAAACATATACAGAACACTCTACCCAACAACAGCCAAGTATACTTTTCTTTTCCAATGCACATGGTACATGCTCTAGAATAAACCACATATTAGCCCATAAAGCAAGCCGTAACAGAATGCAAAACATTGAAATATTACAAAGAAGCTTTTCTGAATTAAAACCATAAATGTAGAAATCAATAACCGAAAAAGCAAGGAAAAAATCAAACACATAGAAACTGAACAGCATCTTGCTAAAGACTACAGGGTTATAGAAGAAATTAAAGACAAAATAAAGAAATTCATAGAATCAAATAAGAATGAAAACACTTTCTAGGAGAACCTTCAGGACACAGCAAAAGCAGTTCTCAGAGATCAATTTATAACATCACAAGCACACTTCCAAAAAGAAGAAAGGGCCACAATCAAAGGATTATGCCTACTACTTGAAAAAATAGTGATCAGCAAAAGTAGCCCTCAGAAGAAGAAAGCAAATAATAAAAAGAAGAGCAGAATTAAATGAAACAGAGAACAGAAAAACAATGAGTTAACAAAAACAAAAGCTGGTTCTTTGAGAAGAGCAACAAAATGATAAAGGACTGGCCAAGCTGACAGAAGAAAAACAGCAGAGGACGCACAAAACCTGAATAAGAAATGAGACAGGTGATATCACAACAGAACCAATTGATATTAAAAGAATCATAACAAAGCACTATGAAAAATTGTCCTGAACAAATTTGAAAACAGAGGAAATGGACAAATTTCTAAAAACACATTGCCTACCTAAACTAAGACAGATTTGTTAGAATCTGTCTTAGAAGAAGTACAGCCAGAATGCTCCTTAGAGGCAAGGATGGCGAGACTGCATCTTACATACTTTGGACGCGTTGTCAGGAGGGATCAGTCCCTGGAGAAGGACATCATGCTTGGCAGAGTATAGGGTCAGCGGAAAAGAGGAATATCCTCAATGAGGTGGATTGGCACAATGACTGCAACAATAAGCTCAAGCATAACAATGACTGTCAGGATGGCTCAGGACAGGGCACTGTTTCGTCCTGTTGTGCATAGCGTCACTATGAGTCGGAACCGACTTGACGGCACCTAACGACAACAACAACAACCTAAACTAACACATAGGTAGAGCAACTACATAAATCTATAACAAAAGAAGAGATTGAAAAGGTAGTTTAAAAACTCCCAACAAAAACACAGAGCACCTACCCTGACAATTTCACTGAATAATTCTACCAAACTTTCAGAGAATAATAATACGACTTCTACTAAAGGTATTTCAGAACATAGAAAAGGAGGAAATGCTCCCAAACTCATTCTTTTAAGCCAGCATAACGCTTTATACGAAAATCATGTAAAGACATCACAAAAAAAGAAAAAAAAATTACAGACCAATATCCCTCATTAACTTAGATGCAAAAATTCTCAATAAAATTCTAGCCAATACAATTGAACAACATATCAAATAAATGATTCATCATGACCAAGTAGGCTTCATACCAGGTATACAGCGATGGTTTAACATTAGAAAAACAATCAGTGTAATCCATCACATAAATAAAAGAGAAGAACAATATCATCTCCACAATTGATACAGAAAAGGCATTTGAGAAAATCCAACACCCATTCGTGATAAAAACTCTCAGGAAAATAGGAATAGAAGGGATATTCCTCAACATAAAAATTGCATTTACGCAAAGCAAACTGCTGACATCCTTCTAAATGGAGAGAGTTTGAAATCGTTTTCCTTGAGAATGGGAAAAAGACAAGGATGCCCTTCATCTCCGCTCTTATTCAACATTGTTTTTTGGATAGCAAAATAAATAAAGTTCATCCAAATTGGTAAGGAAGGAGTAAAATTATCTCTATTTGCAGATACGATCTTACACACAGAAAACCCTAAAGAATCTATAAGGCGAACTACTGGAAGTGATTGAAGAGTTCAGCAAAGTATCAGGATACAAGATAACCACACCAAGCAGTTCAGTTCCTCTACACCAACAAAGAGAATGTCGAAGAGGAAATCCCCAAACCGAAATAATTTTTCAATAGCCCCCAAGAAGATTAAATACTTGGGAATAAATCTAACCAGAGAAGTAAAAGACCTATACAAAGAAAACTACAAGGTACTACTGCAAGAAAGCAAGAGACTCACATAAGTGGAAAAACATACTTTGCTTATGAATAAGAAGAATCAGCATTGAGAAAATGTCTATTCTACCCAACCAAAGCCATCTATAGGTACAATGCAATCCCAATCCAAAACACAATGGCATTTTTTGATAAGATGGAGAAACAAATCACAGACTTGATATAGAAAGGGAAGAGGCTCCGGATATGTAAAGTATTACTGAAAAAGAAGAACAAAATGGGATGCCTGATTTTAGAAACTATTATACCACAACAGTAGTCAAAACAACCTGGAACTGGTACAACAACACATACGTAGACCAATGGAAGAGAACTGAGAATCCAGATATAAATTCATTCACCTATGAACAGCTGATATTTGACAATGGCCCACAGTTCCTTAAATGGGAAAAAGGCTGTCTATTTAACAAATGGTTCTGGCATATTGGATGCCCATCTGCAAAAAAATGAAACAAGACCATACTTTACACGATGCACAAAAACTAACTCTAAATAGATCGAAGACCTAAATATAAAATCTAAAATGATGAAGATCGTGGAAGGAAAAATAGGAACACTAGGAGTCCCAATACATGGCATGAACAGTATACAAAACATGACTAACAATGTACAAATATCCAAAGAGAAACTAGATACCTGGGAGCTCCTAAACATCAAACACCTATGCTCATTCAAAGGCTTCAGCAAATGAGTAAAAAGACAACCTACAGACTGGGAAAATATTTTTGGCTATGACACATCTGATCAGTATCTACTCTCTAAAAATCTACATGATACTGCAAGAACTCAACAACAAAAAGACAAATAACCCAGTTAGAAAATGGGCTACGGATATGAACAGACACTTCACCAAAGAGGACATTTAGGGGACTAACAGATACATGAGGAAATGCTCACCATCATTAGCCACTGGAGAAATGCAAATCAAAGCTACAGTGAGATGCCCTCTCACCCCAACAAGGCTAGCATTATTCCAAAAAACAGAAAATAATAAATGTTGGAGAGGTTGTAGAGAAACTAGAACACTTACACACTACTGGTAGAATGTAAAACAGTACAACCACTTTTGAAATCAATTTGATGTTTTCTTAAAAAGCTAGAAATAAAAGTGCCATACAATCCAGCAATCTCACTCCTTGGAGTATATCATAGAGAAATAAGACCCCTCACACAATAGATATATGGACATCCATGTTCACTGCAGCACTGTTTACAATAGTGAAAAGATACATACAAACAAGGTGCCCATCGTCGAATGAATGGATAAACGTATTAGATTATATTCACACAATGGAATAATATGCAGTGATAAAGAATATAGACGAATCCATGAAAAATCCCATAACATGGAGGAAACTGGAAGGTATTTTGCTGAGTGTAGCTCGTCACTTGCAATAGGATAAATATTGTATGATACCACTATTATAAGAACTCGAGGAAAGGTTTAAACACAGAAGAAAACATTCTTCAGTTGTTATGAGGGTAGGGAGGGAAAGCAGGGGGCACTCGCTAATTAGATACTAGACAAGAATTATTTTAGAGGAAAGGAAGAAGAATGCATAATACAGGGGAAGTTAGCACAACTGGAGTAAACCAAAAACTAAGAAGTTTCC
Source organism: Loxodonta africana (assembly GCF_030014295.1). Classification (NCBI taxonomy): domain Eukaryota; kingdom Metazoa; phylum Chordata; class Mammalia; order Proboscidea; family Elephantidae; genus Loxodonta; species Loxodonta africana. The sequence continues at coordinate 3,191,233 of NC_087370.1, read as the reverse complement.
TGAATACAACCAAAGACTTTGAGCATCAAAGCAGCAGGGGTGGGGTCTGGGGAACATGGTTTCAGGGGTCACCTAGGTCAAGTGGCATAACAAAGTGTATTAAAAAAATATTCTGCATCCCACTTTGGTGAGAGGGATCTGGGGTCTTAAAAGCTAGTAAGCAGCCATCTAAGATGCATCAATTGGTCTCAACTGACCTGCAGCAAAGGAGAATGAAGAACACAAAACACAAGGAAAATATGAGCCCAAGAGACAGAAAAAGCCACATAAAGAAGAGACTCCATCAGCCTGAGACCAGAAGAAGTAGAGGGTGCCTGGCTACCACCAAGGACTGCCCTGACAGGAAACAAAACAGAGAGTCCCTGATGAAGTAGGAGTAAGGTGGTGTGTACCACTCAAATTCTAGTGAAGATTCCAGACCTAATGATCTGAAGGAGACTGGAGGGAACCCAGAGGTCATGGCCTCCGGGCTTTCTTTTAGCCCCAAACTAAAACCATTCCCAAAACCAACTCTTCAAAGATTAGGCTGGACTATAAGACATAAAATGACACCGCTGAGTAGTGTGCTTCTTAGCTGAAATATACACGTAAGGCTATGTTGGAAGCTCTGACCCGTGGTGAGATAAGAAGGCGGAGGAGGACAGGAGCTGGTTGAATGGACACGGGAGATACAGGGTGTAGAGAAGGAGTGTGCTGTTACATTGTGGGGAGACCAACTAGGGTCCTATAATAATGTGCGTTTAAGTTTTTGTGTGAGAAACTGACTTGAATTGTAAACTTTCACTTACAGTGCCATAAAAAGATATGAATATTGGAGAACTACCCAGCCACTGAGTGGAAGAGATCCATCTTTGTGCCTATTCCAAACAAAAGTGATTCAGCTGAATGCAGAAATTACCAAACAATATCATTAATGTTACATACAAGTAAAATTATGCTAAAGATAAATCTAAAATGATTTTAACAGTACATGGACAGGGAACTGCCTGAAATTTAGGCCAGATTCAGATAAGGACATGAAATGAAGGATATCATTGTTGATGTCCGATGGATTTTGGCTGAAAGCAAACAGCAGAAAGAGGGCTTTATAAACTATGCAAAGGGATTTGACTGTGGATCATAACAAACATTGGATAAGACTGAGAAGAAAGGGAATTCCAAAATGCTTAACTGTGCTCCTGAGGAACCACTACTTAGACCAAGAAGTGGTCATTCTACCAGCACAAGGGGATACTGCATGATTTAACGTCAGGAAAGATGAGCATCACTGTGTACCTTTCACCATATTTATTCAATCTCCATTTCAGCAAGTTATCCAAAAACGTGGACTATGTGAAAAAGAATGCAGCATCAGGAGGGGAGCAAGCTCATTAACAACCTGTGTTATGCAGGTGACACAACCTCACTTCCTAAAAGTGAAGACGACTTGAAGCACTTACTGACAAAGATCAAAGTCTACAGATTTCAGCATTACACCTCAACATGAAGAAAACACAAAACCTCGCATGTGAACCAATAAGCAACATCATGATAAATGGAGAAATGTCTGAGGCTGTCAAGGATTTCTTCTTACTTGGATCCACATCGACAGCTATGGAAGAAGCAGTTAACCCAAAAGATGCATTGCCTGTGGACAAATCTTCTGTAAAAGATCTCTTGAAAGTGTTGAAAAGCTAAGGTGTCACTTTAAGGATTAAGGTGTGCCTGACACAAGCCGTGGTGTTTTCTATGGCCACCTATACACATGAAAACTGGATAATGAATCAGGAAGATGAGAAAAATTGATGCCTTTCAACTGTGGTGTTGGCGAATAATACTGACTGTACAATGGACTTCCAGAAGAATGAAACAAAATCTGTCCTGGGAGAAGTAGAGCCAGAATTCTCCTTAGCAGCAAGGATGGTGAGACTTCTTCTCACGTACTTTAGATATGTTATGGGAGGGAGCAGTCCCTAGAGAAAGATATCATGCTTGGTAAAGTGGAGGGTTAGTGAAAAACAGGAAGACCCTCAATGAGATGGATTGACATAGTGGATGCAAAAATGGTCTCAAACATAGCAGCGATTGTGAATGGCACAGGACCAGGCAGTGTTTCATTCTATTGTACACAGGGTGACTATGAGGTGGAACTGACTCAACTGCACCGAAGGAGAACGTCTGCTTTAAATAGAGCCCAGGTTAAATGCTTACATTCTCTTCTTGTCAGGTGAGCCCAGTCAGCCAACACATACCTTTTGAGTAAAACATCCTGGTCCCAGGCCCTAGCATTGTAGAGAAAATCTGAAGAAGACTAGAGACCCACCTTCAATGAGACAGACACTCCCAGTCAGACAGGTGGTAGGTAGTACACAAAGGGACTTGCAATGGTGTATACCAAAGATATCCTTGAACACCTGGAAAATCATGTTGTTTTCTTGGGGCCGTAATATTCAGTGTTCTCATTGTGTTCCCTACCTTCTTTCTACTTCCTTTAAGATTACAACCCTTTGGGGGTCATAATCAAAATTGCGTATTTGTTTTTAAGATTTTATTATCTGAGTACTCTCTAGCCCAAATGTAATAAATGATCTATGTTTTCAGGAACCTGCCAAAAAACAAAGCAACAGATGACACTCAAAATATGTTCCAGCTAAAGTAGCAACAGGTAGTTTGGGTTTCTATCGCTGAATTAACATGTAAGATCCACCTAGCCATTTTCTCAGTGATGTTCTTAAAAGAACAATTAGGTCTATAATCCTGAATCAAGATTTGTGGAAATCCCAAAAGCAATTATTTGGTGCTTCACTGCAAAAGAGCCTTTTGGGGTTGGGGAAACAGCAAAAGACACAGAAAGCACACAAATATGCCAGAGAACCCCTTTCAAAATAAGGGTTATGCATATATAGCTTGGGGTTTATTCTGTTTACTTCCTTCTCTGTCTTTTACCAAAAATGCACCAAAATGTCAAGGGTATGAGAAAATTCTCAACCCTGGGCTCAGGATGCTGTAGGCCACAAACTTCTGCTCCCGTTTCCTCTGAAAGGAAGAGCGTGCACCAGTGTATGCACACTTCAGAGATTAAGTAGTTGGTTGGAGAAGAGGATGAGGTTGTGTGTGTGTCTGTGTGTGTGTGAAGGTGTGGATAGCAGAGGTTATTATACAAGCACACCCAGACTTGAACCAGTAAACCAAATGTCAATCTCTCTTTAGATATCTAGACTCAGCATCTACATTCCTGGGAAAGACAAAACCCTACAATTTTTCCATATGTCATGTTTATCATCACAAAAGTACAGTAGAACTTGAGTTCCCAGGTCACCAAATCATACGTGTGATATTGAATATTGAAAACCCAGGATTTTTAAACGTGCTCCCCCTACCCCTGGCCCTCAGCCAGAAATTTCCTGGTACAGATGGTGGGTTTCAGCGCCAGCCACTTGCCGCTCTCCTGTAGGACAGAGAAAGCAACAAGAACGGATAGGGGTAAACAAGCACTGGGTTCTCAAAGTGGAATTAAATTACACTTTTCTCTCTGCTTTCAGAACACACCTTCAGAACAATTAATGTCTTTAATGAACATAATACATTTTTAAAATAATTTTTACTGTGCTTTAAATGAAAGTTTACAAATGAAGTCAGTCTCTCACACAAAAACCCATATACACATTGTTACACACTCCCAATTACTCTCCCTCTAATCAGATATCAGCTCTCTCCCTCCAGTCTCTCTTTTCGTGTCCATTTTGCGAGCTTCTAATCCCCTGCACTCTCTCATCTCCGCTCCAGGCAGGAGATGCCAACATAGTCTCAAGAGTCCACCTGATCCAAGAAGCTCACTCCAACCAACATCCCTCTCCCACCCATGGTCCAGTCCAATCCATGTCTCAAGAGTTGGCTTCAGGAATGGTTCCTGTCCTGGGTCAACAGAAGGTCTGGGTGCCATGACGACCAGGGTCCTTCCAGTCTCAGTCAGGCCAGTAAGTCTGGTCTTTTACTGAGAATTTGCGGTCTGCATCCCACTGCTCTCCTGCTCCCTCAGTGGTTCTCTGTTGTGTTCCCTGTCAGGGCAGTCATCTAGTTCTTCTGGTCTCAAGATGATGTAGTCTCTGGTTCATGTGGCCCTTTCTGTCTCTTGGGCTCATAATTGCCTTGTGTCCTTGGTGTTCTTCATTCTCCCTTGACCCACGCGGGTTGAGACCAATTGAGGCATCTTAGATGGCTGCTTGCTAGCGTTTAAGACCCCAGACGCCACTCTTCAAAGTGGGATACAGAATGTTTTCTTAATAGATTTTGTTATGCCAGTTAACTTAGATGTTCCCTGAAACCATGGTCCCCAGACCTCTGACCCTGCTACGCTGGCCTTCAAAGCATTCAGTTTATTCAGGTAACTTCTTTGCTTTTGGTTTAGTCCAGTTGTGCTGACCTCCCCTGTATCGTGTGCTGTCCTCCCCTTCACCTAAAGTAGTTATTATCTACTATCTAATTAGTGAATGCACCCTCCCACTCTCCCTCCCTCCCCCGCTCAGAACCTCAAAAGAATGTTTTCCTCTCAGTTTAAACCATTTCTCAAGTTCTTATAATAGTGGTCTTATACAATATTTCTCCTTTTTTAACTAATTTCACTCAGCATAATGCCTTCCAGGTGTGGTTTCCTGCTTTCTGATTTGCTTAGAAATGCCTTTGATATGTGGAGATTGTTCAAGAAATATTTTCTGACCCCTACTAGTCTGTGCGCTTTTTACTCTTTTGAACTTTAATCTTTGAAACATGTACCATTTATTTTGTTAGAAGGACTGAGATAGATATTCATCTTTGCTTCTCCCCTCAAACCTTCATTTAGTTGACCCAATGCCATACATGGGGAGATTTGTGTGTTTGACTCTGGTTTGAAATGCTGTTTTTATTAAAACAAACTTTTCATATGTATTGGGGCACTTTCATGATTTTATGTTCTCCTACTCATCTGTCTATTCATGTAGTAATAAGCTCAAACATATCAAAGATTGTGAGGAGGGCAGAGGACTTGGTAATGTTTCCTTCTGGTATGCATCAAGTTGTCATGAGTTAGAGCCACTCTGATGATATCTAACAATAAGGAAAATTGATCTATCTTTTCATGGGGAGCCCTGGTGGCACAGTGCTTAAGACCTTGGCTGCTAACCAAAAGGCTGGCAGTGCAAATCCACCAGCTGCTCCTTGGAGACTCTAGGGGTCAGTTCTTCTGTGTCCTCTAGTGTCACTCTGAGTTAGAATCGACTCGACGACAATGGGTTTGGTTTTGGTTTTAACAGAACATTATACCCCCACCATGGGAGCCTGGGTGGTGTAAGCAATTTGTGACCAGCTGTTAAAGGTTAACAGTTTGAGCCCTCCCAGTGGCTCTGCAGAAGAAAGGCCTGGCAACTTTCTTCTGTAAAGATTACATCCAAGAAAACCATACTCAGCTCAGTTTTACTTTGTATATAGAACTGTTATATGGTCATGATGACTTGGAATCCACTTGATGGCAACAGATTTTGTTTTCTGGTTTTGTCATGAACCCATACACAACTTTTATAAACATTACTGAATACCATGTTTCAATATCAAATGGCCTAGCCATGCCCCCTTATCTTTTTTAGAAATTTTAAAATTAAAAGTAATTCTCATATTTGTTTTTCCAGATCAACTTAATACCTATGAACTTGTACAGCATAATATTATAAATGTGTATGCATATACATATATGAATATATATATTGTTGTTGCGGGGCATCTAGTTGATTCCAACTCATAGTGACCGTATATAACTGCCCCACAGGGTTTTCTCTGCGGTAATATTTATGAGTACAGACTGGCAGGTCTTTTTTCCCTGGGAGTGCCTGGGTTGGTCTGAAATACTTACCTTTTGGTTACAGCTGAGCACTTAACCATTGTGCCACCAGGGCTCCATATAGATATATGTATGTATATATATATCAAACAAAGAACACCAAATCTATTGCTGTTGAGTCTATTCCAACGCATAGCCACCCTTTAGCAGTGGCATCACTAGAGAAAATGAGACAAATGAAGGTCATAGGAAGGAAGGCAGGCTCATAATTGTGAACTTAGTAAAGATGAAAATGGATTATGGGTCACGTTTCTAGGTGGAAAGGGGAGGGGTGTTTTCTGTGACAAGCATGCAGAAGGCATTGGGAAGGAAGGTATCTATTGAGAAAAGGGTTCCTGCCACTGTTGATGCTCTGAGGATTGCGTGTAGTACAACAGTGAGGATAACCTTGCAAGTCTGAATATGCCAAAGTTTACTGAAACACCGGGACTTTTATAAAAGGACAATAGAATATTCCTTCTGCAAGAGAAAATGTCCCCTCTGAATGGGGGGAGATGCAAAGTTACACTGGAAAGGGGCCGGGGTAGAGGAAAGGAAATAACTGCAATCATTTCTGCAATCTACCATCATGTGTCACAAAACAGCCCCATCAGAATCGTCCACAGCAGGGGTCAGCAAACTAGGGCCAACCCCAAGGAAGCCAGGTTTGGTAAATAATGTTCATTGTGTGCCCTGTTTGCCTTGATTTGCACTATCTTACGTGCGTATTAAGCATTTTTGAAAACAAATGTAGACATTTTTACTCTTTTCCTGTGAGACAGGAAGCTGTAAGTGTAGATTCAAATTGCCATAACAGGTATAACTGTTCAAATCATGGTGACACTAACCGGTTTAGGTAGTTTCTATGGTAACAGCCAGGTTTTCTTCTTAATTAAACAAAAAACAAACAAACAAACAAAAAACCCGTTGCCCTTGAGTGGATTCTGACTCATAGCAACCCTATAGGACAGAGTAGAACTGCCCCATAGGTGCTGATTATGTAAATATTCATATGCAAAATACAGCACATTGAGAGAATGAAGGGCAAATTTACATCATCTCAGTGCAGAAACAACTGGACACAACCCAACAGCCTTTCATGATGAAAACCCTTGAACCAGAAATAGAAGGATGCTTAACCTCAAAAGGAAATTTATTAAAAACCCCAAACTAGCATCACATTCAATACAGAAATACTAGAAGCACCCCACTAGCACCAAGAACAAAGGTAGGATGCCTGCTTTTGCCATTTATATTCAACAGTACGCCCAAAGCTCTAGCCAGAGAAATTTAGCAAGATATAGATGGCATCAAATCAGAAGTGAAAAAGCAAAACTATCTCCTTCCACATATAGCATAAACTTATGATAAAAAAAAAATTCTACAAAATCCACAAAAAAGAAGAACAACAAAAAGCATCAGAGACAGTAAATAAGTTAAAATTGTAGGACACAATATCAAAATGAGCTAAGTCCAGTGTATTTCTCTGTACCAGTAATATACATTCTGAAAGGAAATCATTAAAACATTTGCACTTAAAACTGATTCAATACAAAATAACTTTACATTGACGTAAGTATAAAACAAACTGGTCACTAATTTACTAGTAATGTCTTTCTATGCTCTTTTTTCAGAGGAATGCTGGCCTCATGGAATGAGGTGACAAGTGATCCCTCTTCTTCAGTTTTCTGAAACATTTTAGAAGGATTTGTGCTAATTCTTTAACTGTTTGGTAGAATCCATCCATGAAGCCATATGGTCATGGGCTCTTCTTGGTGGATCAGTTTTGATTAGTGAGTCAATCTCCACTTTTCATGTTGTTATCAATAGATGGCTTCGTGTCCCTTCCACCTCAGGGCAACTCCATGCACAACAGAATGAAATTCTCACCTGCTCATCACCTGTTCTCTCCAGTACCTCTCCTGCTTCCTTCCTCCCTCAGATGGTACTTTAGGGAATTAATGCATAGGTCCTCAATGATGATCTGATAGTAGAAACAGGACAGATTATGCCAGGTTCAGCCCTCATTTCCAAAGCAGCTAGGAACATACCAAAGCCATTTCTGACCCTACCTACAGAGGCCCACCTGAGCAATCCTGATATACCTTGAGAAGTTCAGACCAGAGAACCAGCAGAAGAAGTTAAGACTGCTGTCATGATTCCTGCAGCTCTGAGCCTCATGTTCACAGTCCTGGAACTACTGGGTTAGAGTGGAATGAGATGGTGTACACCTTGGAGGAAAAGGAGATTGTAGCGAAGTGGCTGGGTCGTACTGACTCTCTCCTCTACCCATCAAGGAAGCCACTTCTTACCAGCGATGTTAAGGTCATGCTCTTTGATGATGACTTCATTCTGAAAATAGGGGTTGCTTTTGCATTGGTTATTAGGATGGATGAGCTTTTCCACCCAGGAGGAAGGAGTAGATGGGGACAGCAAAAACATCTTTTTAGGAGACCTGCCTTTCAGGGAGCCCTTCCCTTGCCTGTTTTCATGGATGAATCCTTTCTCGCTCTCCTCCCCCACCTGACCTCTGGCCTGACCTCCAAGTTGATCACGTAGCTGAGCATGTCTTCCTCTTCCTCACTGATCAGGGCTGACATCTGGGGGTGGTTCATAATCTGCATGGGGTCAAGGAGCTTTCCAAGGCCAGGAACAGCAGAGGTCACAACAGATGAGCACACCTGGACAGCAACCAGTGGTTGTCTCCCAGACCTCCTGTCATTGCCACACCCACCCACACTCCCCATCAACTGTGGTCCACCATCATATGCATCTTGGGGACTGGTGTTGCCCTGGTCTTTGTGCTCATGTGAAGCTATCTTCAGGCTCACACATAGTCTGTCTCCTGAGACTCCTGATACCTGTCTCTCTACATGCTGTGATCTAGGCTGACACTGCTACTGTTTGCATGTGGGGTGTCCTGGCTCTCCTGTGGCTGCCTCTGGTCCTCAGTCAGGATGCTGGGGGCAAACCCTTGATACCATGTGTCCTACATGAGCCCCAGGCACTATCCATGGGTGCTTGGCTCTGTTTGGAGCTCTGACGGATTTCTACGAGGCAATGAGAAGGCACATATGTAGGGGCTATGGAGAGGGGGCTGTGGATGCAGAGGCTGGAGCTGGCTGGTGTGTTCTGAGGTGGGGTGCTACGGTCGTATAAACAACAACAGCTGCTCAGCAAAGAAAACCTCAGTAAGAAGAACTTCACCTTTTGGAGATGAGGAACTTGTAGTGGCTGACTACAAACCTTGGTGGTGGGGTGGTTAAGTGCTAGGGCTGCTAACCAAAGGGTTGGCAGTTCCAATCCACCAGGTGCTCCTTGGAAGCTTTATGGGGCAGTTCTACTCTGTCCTCTAGAGCTCCTATGTGTAGGAATCGACTACCCGACACTAGGTTTGTTTTTTTTTAGTGACTGGCTGGCATGGACATTCAGGTCCTCAAAGGTATTCTTATGTTCCCTGTGGCCTCTGGTCCTAGGCCCCGAGAAGGTATGCCCTGCTCAGGACAGAGCCAAAACATTCACCTGCAGTCCCCACCTCAGGATTCTCTTAGTGGGGATGCTGCCCTGGCTCTATTCCCCCACCTGTGTACCCTCTGGACACCATGCACCCTCCCCACCCACATTTCTGCTCTTTCAACCCTCTTCCCTCACCCACCTCCCACCCGTCGGAGCTCCCACTGAAAAGATACTGCTTTGACTCAGAATCCTGGGATGCCCTGGATGATGGCGCTTCTGCGGTCGAGGTGTGGCTTACAACTCTGCACCAGCTTACTCCTCAGGCGAAAGTAGGCCCTGCTGGCCTTGGTGTTCACAGGCCATATCTCCATTTGAAGGGCCTCCAAGGCCTGCAGGGCCTCCAGGTAGCGCTGGGTGCTGGAGGGTCCAGGCGAAGACAGGGCCTGCTCGGCCTGGGGCTGTTCGCGCTGCTCCTGCTCCTCCGCCTGTTCCTGTTCTTCCTCGTCCCCCACGGTCACGACCTCCACCTCCTCAATTATGTCCTCCACCACCACCACCTCCTCCTCCTGCGCCTCCGTTCTCTTCCCCCCAGGCCCCGCTCTCCTCTACCAGCACCCCACAGAAGATGGCGGCCTCCTCGGGCGTCTCGTCCTTCGCCTGCGCACCCGCTGCGGCCTGCTCCATCTTGGGGCTACAGCTCTCCGGGGGCTGCTCCCGGGGACACCCCGGGTTCCGTCTTTTTAAAGGGCCACTTCGCAGGCCGCTGTCCTCCCAACCTCCCCGGGCAGCCCTGCCTTCCCCAGGCCGCGCCTCGCTCGCCATGGGGTCTGGTGGCCGCTGGGGCAGGTGTCAGGGGGCTGGGGGAGGAGACCTCCTGGGGACAGTAGACGCACCTGGCCCTGGTCGTTCCCTCTTCTCAGAATTCTCTGCTCGTGGAGAGCGACGCTGGGCGCCGGCAGGTCTCTCTGGAGAGAATCTCGGCACTTGGCCGGAACGGGCCTTTTTCCCGGCACTGGCGACGTCACCAAACACAACCAATCAGTGACGGCCAGGGGCGAGACTGCTCCTACTCCTACCCTGCCCCTTGCCTCGCTCAGACTCAGGGCAGCCTCTGCACTACCGGGGCCAGCCTGCAGAGGGCGCCCTGCACAGGACAGAGGGGGTCATCTTGGCCTTCCAGCTGGAACGTGGCTGGACCCTGGTCATTAGCGCTGCAGGAGGTCCAGGCTGCACCTACAGGCACATGGTGGCGCCATTCTATTGTGCCTACCTCCAGAGGTACTCATTTGTCTCTCCGTCCTCAGTTGGATACCCTGGTGGCGTAGTTTCTAAAGGCTGCTGCTGCTCACCAAAGGCCCGGCAGTTCAAACCCACCAGGCGCTCCTTGGAAACTCTATGGGGCAGTTCGACTCTGTCTTTTAGGGCCGCTATGAGTGAAAATCAACTGGAGGGCAACAGGTTTTGTGCATGGCTCCTCAGCTGGGGACAACCCATGACGTGGCTGAAATCGGTGTCCTATACAGGGAGCCTGCACCATGCGTTTCCTCACTCCACCCAGGCAGAAACGCTCCTTTCACATCTGATCTCCAGAACTGCTTGCAGGCAATCTCGCGTTGATGGCTGTGGCTGGAAGCATCTTCTTTCCAAGCTCTCCCCATCATGTTCCCTTTGGAGCCTCAAGACCACCTACCGCAATCGTGAAGCCCCTCCGCCATGACCTGCTTGTTAAACAAACGGTGGCAGTAAGGGTGGCTGAGAACCCAAACCAAACCCCCTGAAGTCCCGTCGATTCAATCCTTAAACCTGAGAGAAGCTCAGTCATATTTCTTTCTTAGATCTGACGCAGCAAGCCCAGTATTTTGAAGTCTGGATCAACACACCCCGCTAATTATCCTCAGGAAAACTAGCCAGAGGGACCGCTTTATTACCTTTCAGTCAGAACCCTTAGAAGGACTTGGGTTTCCACATTAGCATTTAAAATGCTTGTTCGTTTTCTCTGTCTGCCCTTTTCATTTTCTTTTCTTCTCTAAGTTCTTTTATCTTTCTTTTTGTTTTCCCATTTTTTTTTTATTGCCGAGTAATAGGAAGACTATAAAGTAATGTTCCACAGGTTCCTGCTTAATCTCTATATTTTCGAAAGCTGGGTGTAGGGGTAGTTAGTTGCACAGATTCCTTCCAAACCTCTCTGCCATTCTCTCTGACTTTCACTGAACAGAGAAATAGCCAAGGGGAAGCCAAAGTAACTGCGCATAACACTTTGATCCCTCGTGTCATACTCATGATGTCCTTCTGGACATTCTCAAGCCATTTGCCCACCAATTTAAAGGAAAAAAAATTACCTCCCAGTCACTTTTGACTCGTGGTGACCTCATGTGTGTCAGAGTAGACCTGCTCCATAGAGTTTTGAATGGAAGATTTTTTTGGAAGTAGAGTGCCAGACCTTTCTTCCAAGGTGCTTCTAAGTGATCCCCCAAACTTTTTGTGAATAGCCAAGCATGACAGGCATCTGCACAATCCTGGACACTCTAGTATGGCAAATGTAGAGACAAAAAGTTTATGTAAAACATACAAATACATAGAGCAAAGCAAAGTGGGTAATGAGAACAAACTCTTTACGGATGCATTATGGAAAAACCTTATTGAAAACTAAATTAATCAGAGGCTGGAGTTGTTGGCTAGAGTGTTCAGCAAACTTTTCTCTGTGTTTTTGTTTTGTTTGAATTTTATTGTGGTAAAATATACAGAACATAGTTGTTACCACTTTAACTTTTTTTTTTTTTTTAGTTTACAATTAACCGCTGTTAAGTACACTTGTAACACTGTGATTAACAATTACAAATATGTATTTCCAGGATGTTTTCCTCATCTCAAATAGTCACTCTGTACCCGATAAACAATAACTCATTGGCCTATTCTAGATACCTCATATAAATGGAAGTGTAAAATAGTTATCAGGTTTTGTGTGGCTTCTTTTGCTTACATAATGTTTTCGTAATTCATCCATGTTGTAACATTCATTACGACGCCATTCTTTTTGATAGCTGACTAATATTCCATTATATGTAAGTACCATATTTTGTGTATCAGTTCATCTGTTGATGGACACTTAAATATTTCCACTCTTTGGCTATCGTGAGTCATGCTTCTATAAACATCTGTGTACAAATACCTGTTCTAGTCCTTCAGTTCATTTCTTTGGAGTTTATACTTAGGTGTGTTATTGCTGCTTGCTATAGTAATTCTGTTTTTCCCTTTTATTATGTTGTTACTTACTAATCCAGCTGTAAGGATTTTTGTTTTCTTTATGTTCAGGTATAGCTCATACTGAAAGCTGTAGTTCTGATTTTCATCGCTAAGTGCTTCCAGTCATCTTTGCCTTCATCAAGCTGGGTTGTGTTCTCCCACTATTGCAGGCTGTTAATGGGTTTTCTTCAATCCTGATGACACATTTTTGTTCACATAGTCCATCCTCTCAGCTTAGTCAACATACAGATTAAATACATATCATGAAAGGATATAACATTGATGCATGTGTTTCTGATTTTAAACCACAATCATCACCCATGGAAGTAGCAGTCAAGAAATCAAGTGGCTTATTGCCTTGGGCAAATCTGCTGCAAAAGTCCTCTTAACATTATGGAAAGCAAAGATGTCATTTTTGAGGACTGAGGTGCACCTGAACCAAGCCATGATGTTTTCACTTGCCTCATATGCATGAGAATGCTGTACAATGAATAAAGAAGGTGGAAGATGAATTGTAACTTTGCAGTATGGAGTTGCCAGAGACTATAGAATATTCCATGGATGGCTAGAAGATTGAACAAATCTGTCTTGGAAGAAATACAGACTGAATGTTCCTTGAAAGCAAGGATAGATAGAATTTGTCTCATGTACTTTGGACATGATTTCAGGTGGGACCAGTCCCTGGAAAATGACATCATGATTATTAAGACAGAGAACCAGTAAAAAACAGAAGACCCTTAGCCTGATGGATTGACACCGTAGTTGCAAGTATGGGCTCAAACACAGCAATGGTTCCTGGGATTGGCCTCACCCAGGCATTGTGTTTTTTCTCTTGTTCATAGGGTCATTGTGAGTCAGAACCAACCTGATGGCCTGTATTGTTTCAAAGCTTTATTTCAATGCTATTTTATTTTTGGCACCCACTTTGTTAAGAGGTAATTCACATGCCATACAATTTCTCCATTTGAACTGTGCATTTCAGTGCTTTTCAGTATAGTTAGAGTTGTTCAATTATCACCACGATCAATTTCAGTACATTTTCATCACACCCAAAAGAAATCCCACGCCCTCTTAGCAATTAGTTATCAATTCACATCTCCCAGCTTCCAACAGTAAGCAAACACTAATCTATTTCCTGGGAGTTCTGCTTAAGAGCTTAGCTGCTAAACAAAAAGTTGGAGGTTCCAACCCACACAGCAGCTCTGAGGAAGAAAGACCTGGTGACCTGCTCCCATAAAGATTACAGCTGGGTCACTTCTGCTGTGTAACACATGGGGTCAGAATTGACTTCACAGCACCCAGCAGTAACAAACTACATTCTGTCTCTATAAATTTGCCTGTTCTGGACATTTCACATGCATGGATACAGACCATATGTGGTATTCTGGGACTGCCTTCCTTCAGTTAATACTATGTTTTCAGTGTTCTTCTACGTTGTGTATGTTTCAGTACTGTGATCTTTTTATGGCCAGGTAATACTCTGTTGTATGGCTAGACCACCTTTTGTTTATCCGTTTATCTGCTGATGGACGTCTGTGTGGTTTCCCCTTCAACGATGTATTTTATTTAGTAGAAATTACTCTTTGTTGACTTTGAAGCCCTGGTGGCACAGTGGTTAAGCGCTCAACTAATAAACAAAAGTTCTGCGGTTCAAAACCATCAGCGGCTCCGTGAGAGAAAGATGTGACAGCCTGCTTCCTTAAACATTTGCAGCCTTGGAAACCCCATGGGATCTGCATAGGTCAGAACTGACTCCATGGCAGTGGGCTGGTTGGTTTGTTTGTTTTTTGGGCTAACTTAAATCCAGGAGTCCCTGAATGGTTCCGAGCTTGGGGCTGCTATCCAAAAGGTTGGAGGTTCGAGTCCACCTACGGGCACCTTGGAAGAAAGGCCTGGTGATCTACACAGGGTGCCATGAGTTGGAATGGGCTCCAAAGTGACTGGTTTGGATTTTTATCTGCTTTTAGTGCCGTGGCTTTCAGCAGTCCCCAGGGCAAGCAACACCACAGGGGCTTGGTGGGAGGAAGGCTTTCATGCAACAGAGTGAATTAAGGTCAGGTTTCCATCCATCGGGGCATCACACTGGTTAGAATCCTCTCACGAAAGGAAGTCACCATCAGAGCCGTGGTAGCCAGCGATTTCTCTGGACGTGGGGACCAGTTAACACCAAACCAGACCACGGGAGACCGAACTTGGGGAATGTCACACCCAGGAGCCAGCATCTGGGTAAAGCAAGATGTTACAGAAGAGGAAAGTTAAAAAAATATGCTGTTACAGCTTCACGGATATTGATAAGTGTGAAGGTAGGGGGGTGGTTTTGAAAATTACAATGTGATTGGCAACGTAGAGAGATTACGACTGGTGGGTCAGTGGCTCTGCACTTGGTTGCTAACCAAATTTGGCGGTCTGAACCCACCAGCTGCTTCGTGGAAGAAAGATGTGGCAGTCTGCTTCTGTAAAGATGACAGCCTTGGAAACCCTATGGAGCATTGTACTCTGACCCTTAGAGTCACTGTGAATCACAATTTATACCCTGGCGATGGGCCTGGTTTGGTCTTTCATATCTCAAGAAAATAAAAGTCAATCCATCAAGTTCTTGAGCCTCAGCGATAGAGATATTAATGGTGGTTGTAGCAAAATAACTCTTGGAAAAGCAACTCATCAATGAATATGACAGTTGTATTAGTGCAAGTAGTTAAGTGTTTGGCTGTGAACCAAAAGGTTGATAGTTCAAGCCCACCCAGTGCTGTCAAGGGGGAGAAGATCTGATGATCTTCTCTGTGAAGATTACAGCCTATGAAATGCGATGGGGCACTTCTCCTCCATCATATTTATAGTTCCTGTAAGTCAGGACCAACTTGATGGCACCTAACAACAGCAAAAGTGATTTTTTTTTTCTTTCAAAGTTCTTGATTGTTGAGCCTGCCAGTTCTCACCAATAGTTTCCATGTACTAATTTCTATTTTAAATCCCATCATCTGCCTGAATGTGTCTGCTAGATACTACACTTTCATTTTACACCTGATGAATCAGAATTTGTCCTTATTTATTTTATCTCATTCCTTTTCATGAACATATCCTGCTTTACTGAACTTTTTAGAATATCACTTGATGCTTTTATCACTGTGTGACTAACTGCATATGAACATACAAATGTAATCCTGCATAAATACCTGTTAGCTGTTTCATTGGTTAGTACAGCGCTTTTAAATCGATGGATCTAACCTAAAAATCCGAATGTTATTCCACAATGTTAATGTCATCACTGAAACTATTTCTTAACCTCCTTTGGTAGAAATTGTTTGGAAAAGATAATATGTAACCTACAAAAAAGAATCAGTCTTGTAGCTTTAAAATGTCTAGATTTGAACAAAGACAGTATTTCCCACTTGGCTAATATATGTCACGCCTATCAACTGTATGGAGTCCCTAGGTGGTACAAACGATTAACGAACTGGGCCGCAACCCAGGAGGTTGGCTTCTACCCAGAGGTTCCTTGGAAGAAAGGCCTGGCAACCTACTTCTGAAAAATCAGCCATTGAACACCCTAGGGAGCACAGCTGTGCTCTGACACACGTGGGGTGCCATGATTGTGGCTGTCTGAGTTAGACCAGAACTCACGGGCTCTGTCTGATATTCCAACTCACTATCTATTCTGTTTCATCCTGTTATGCTACCGTTTTGGATTGCCCACCTCATTCACAGGAGTTAGTGCTGTGTAAATTTAGCTATTTCCTGGGCTGAAAGCCACTGTCAGAGATTTAAAAACTATATCACATCATTGAGACAGGAAAAAAAATAATAACTTGTTGTCTCTCAAAGCATTTCAATGCTATTAAGATACAGAGATCAAATAGGAGAAGCAAAACACAGGGGAGAGATGATGGCTGAATGGGGAAATGTTGCTACTTACTAACTTTTACTCATATTTTCCTCCTTCAGCGTCAGGCCTTTTTCACTTCTCTCTCAAATGCCTGCTAAAAAAAAAGATTCAAACCTAGAGAAAAATAGGATAATACCATGAACACCTGTATATCCTTCATGGAGATTCACTAATTATTAATATTTTACCTTTTTTTGTCTCCTTTATTAGTTTGTTGAACCATAGTGCCTTGTATGCTGCTGTGATGCTGGAAGCAATCCCACGGGCCTTTCAAATACCAGCAGGGTCACCCATGGTGGACAGGTTTCAGTGCAGCTGCTGGACTAAGACTAGGGAGAAAGACCTGGCAATTTACTTCTGAAGGGCAGCCAGTGAAAACCCTGTGGATCCGAACAGCACACTGTCCTATACAGTACTGGATGACGAGCCCCTTGCGCTGGAAGCCGACCAGAATATACGGTGGTCACAGCAATGGACTCAAGCCTACCGACAATCATGAAGATGGTGCAGGGCCGGGCAGTGTGCATAGGGGTGTCATGAGCCAGAGCTGACTAGACAGCAAGTAACAACAAAGATGTTTGCTTGTGTTCTTTCTCTCTTCTCATGCATAAATACACACACACACACGATGTTGTTGTGAGTGTTGTCCAGATCATCTGACTCATAGCAATCCCACGTGACTTAGTAGAACTGCCGCATAGGGTCTCCTAGTCTTTACAGCAGCAGATTGCCAGGTCTTTCTCCTGCAGAGCCTCTTGTGTGGGTTCTGACTGCTAACCTTTCACTTAGCAGCCAAGGGCTTAACTATTGCACTACCAGAGCGCATATATCATATATACATATATATTTCGTCGTTGTTCTTGTTAGGTGCTGTAGAGTTGACTCCAACTCAAAGGGACCCTATGTAGAACAGAATGAAACACTGCCTGGTCCTGCACCATCCTCACAATTATTGCTATACTTGAGCCCATTGTTGCAGCCACTGTGTCAGTCCATCTCATTGAGGGGCTTCCTCTCTTTCACTTCCCCTGTACTTTACCAAGCAGGTGTCCTTCTCCAGGGACTAGTCCTTCCTGATAACATGTCCAAAGTAGTTGGGACAAACTAAAACCATCCTCTCTTCTAAGGAGCATTGTGGCTATACTTATTCTGAAACATGTATATATATATGTGTGTGCGTATATATATATGTACATGTACATACATACACACCCCCTCGTGTCTGTCAGTTTGTCGTACTGTGGGGGCTTGTGTGTTGCTGTGATGCTGGAAGCTATGACACAGGTATTCAGATAACAGCAGGGTCACCCATGAAGGACAGGTTTCAGCTGAGCTTCCAGACTAAGACAGACTAGGAAGAAGGACCCGGCAGTCTACTTCTGAAAAGCATTAGCCAGTGAAAACCTTATGAATAGCAGCAGAACATTTTCTGACATAGTGCTGAAAGATGAGGCCCCCAGGTAGGAAGGCACTCAAAAGATGACTAGGGAAGAGCTGCCTCCTCACAGCAGAGTCGACCTTATTGACATGGATGGAGTAAAGCTTTCAGGACCTTCATTTGCTGATGTGGCATGACACAAAATGAGAAGAATCAGCTGCAAACATCCATTAATAATCAGAACCTGTAATGTACGAAGTATGAATCTAGGAAAATTGGAAATCATCAAAAAGGAAATGGAGCGCATAAACATTGATATCCTAGGTATTAGTGAGCTGAAATGACCTAGTATTGGCCATTTTGAATCGGACAATCATATAGTCTACTATACGGGGAATGACAACTCGAAGACGAACAGTGTTGCATTCATCGTCAAAAAGAACGTTCCAAGATCTATCCTGAAGTACAATGCTGTCACTGATAGGATAATATCCATACGCCAGAAGGACGACCATTTAATATGATTATTACTCAAATTTACGCACCAACCACTAGGGCCAAAGATGAAGAAATAGAAGATATTTATCAGCTGCAGCAGTCTGAAATTCATCGAACATGCAATCAAGATGCATCGATAATTACCGGTGATTGGAATGTGAAAGTTGGAAACAAAGAAGAAGGATCAGTAGTTAGAAAATATGGCCTTGGTGATAGAAACAACGCTGGAGATCGAATGATAGAATTTTGCAAGACCAACGACTTCTTCATTGCAAATACCTTCTTTCACCAACATAAACGGGAAGTATACACATGGACCTCAATAGATGGAACACATAGAAACCAAATTAACTACATCTGTGGAAAGAGATGACGGAAACGCTCAATATCATCAGTCAGAACAAGGCCAGGGGCTGACTGTGGAAAAGACCATCAATTGCTCATATGCAAGTTCAAGCTGAAACAGGAAAATCAGAGCAAGGCCATCGGAGCCAATATCTGGCCTTGAGTATATCCCACCTGAATTTAGAGACCATCTCAAGAATAGATTTGATGCATCGAACACTAGTAACCAAAGACCAGACTAGTTGTGGAATGACATCAAGGGCATCATCCATGAGGAAACCAAGAGGTCAATTAAAAGACAGGAAAGAAAGAAAAGACAAAGACAGATGTCAGAGGAGACTCTGAAACTTGCTCTTGAGGGTCGAGCAGCTAAAGAAAAAGGAAGAATTGACAAAGTAAAAAAACTGGACAGAAGATTTCAAAGTGCCTCTTGAGAAGACAAAGTAAAATATTATAATGACATGTGCAAAGAGCTGGAGATGGAAACCAAAAGGGAAGAACACGCTTGGCGTTTCTCAAGCTGAAAGAACTGAAGAAAAAATTCAAGCTGTGAGTTCCAATAGTGAAGGATTCCATGGGGAAAGTATTAAACAATGCAGGAAGCATCAAAAGAAGATGGAAGGAATGCACAGAGTTATTATACCAAAAAGAAATAGTCGATATTCAACCATTTCAAGAGGTGGCATATGAACAGGAACCGAAGGTACTGAAGGAAGAAGTCCAAGCTGCTCTGAAGGCATTGGCGAAAAACAAGGCTCCAGGAATTGATGGAATATCAATTAAGATGTTTCCACAAACAGATGCAGCAGTGGAGTTGCTCACTCGTCTATGCCAAGAAATATGGAAGATAGTTTCCTGGCCAACTGACTGGAAGAGATCCATATTTATACCTATTTCCAAGAAAGGTGATCCAACTGAATGTGGAAATTATAGAACAATATCATTAATATCACACGCAAGCAAAATTTTGCTGAAGATCCTTCAAAAACGGCTGCAGCAGTGTATCAACAGGGAACTGCAGAAATTCAGGGTAGTTTCAGGAGAGGTTGTGGAACCAGAGATATCATCGCTGATGTGAGATGGATCCTGGCTGAAAGCAGAGAATACCAGAAGGATGCTTACCTGTGTTTTATTGACTATGCAAAGGCATTCGACCGTGTGGATCATAACAAACTATGGATAACACTGCGAAGAATTTGAATTCCAGAACACTTAACTGTGCTCATGAGGAACCTTTACATAGATCAAGAGGCAGTTGTTCAGACAGAACAAGGGGATACTGATTGGTTTAAAGTCAGGACAGGTGTGCATCAGGGTTTTATTTTTTCACCATACCTGTTTAATCCATATGCTGAACAAACAATACGAGAAGCTGGACTATATGAAGAAGAATGGGGCGTCAGTTTGGAGGAAGACTCATTAACAACCTGCATTATGCAGACGACACAACCTTGCTTGTGCAAGTGAAGAGGACTTGAAGCAGTTAATAATGAAGATGAAAGACTACAGCCTTCAGTATGGATTATACCTCAACATAAAGAAAACAAAAATCCTCACAACTGGACCAATGAGCAACATCATGATGAATGGAGAAAAGATTGAAGTTATCAAGGATTTCATTTTACTTGGATCCACAATCAACAGCCATGGAAGCAGCAGTCAAGAAATCAAAAGATGCATTGCATTGGGCAAATCTGTGCAAAGGACCTCTTCAAAGTGTTGAAGAGCAAAGATGTCACCCTGAAGACTAAGATGCACCTGACCGAAACCATGGTATTTTCAATCGCATTATATGCATGTGAAAGCTGGACAGTGAATAAGGAAGACCGAAGAAGAATTGACACCTTTGAATTATGTTGTTGGCGAAGAATATTGAATATACCATGGACTGCCAAAAGAAAGAACAAATCCGTCTTGCAAGAATTGCGGCCAGAATGATCCTTAGAGGTGAGGATGGTGAGGCTGTGTCTTACATACTTTGGAAATGTTGTCACCAGGGATCAGTCCCTGGAGAAGGAGATCATGCTGTGGCAGAGTACGGGGTCAACAGAAGAGTGGAATACCCTCAACAAGGTGGATTTACACAGTAGCTGCAACAATGAGCTGAAGCATATCAACGATTGTAACGATGGCACAGGACGGGCAACTGTTTCGTTCTTTTGTGCATAGGGTCCCTATGAGTTGGAGCCTACTCCTACTCAACATACATACACATATATAGTGGTATAGGAAACCCTGGTAGTGTAGAGGTTAACAGCTACGACTGCTAACTAAAAGTTGGCAGTTCAAATCCACCATACACTCCTTGGGAATCCTACCAGGGAGCTCTGCTCTGTCCTGTAGGGTCACTAGCAGTCAGAATAGACTCGATGGTAATGGGTTTTATACATATTTTGAATCATTTAAGAGTAATGCACCAAGACATGTTAAATACTGAATCCTTCAGGATGCATCTCCTTATAACAAAGACATTCTTCTACATAACCATAGTAAAATTTTCACTGTCATGTCTAAGATATTTAAAAATTGACACAATAATGTCCTCTAATGTACCGTCCCATATTAAAAATTTTCTGTTGTATTAAAATTGCCCTTTATAATTGTTTTTTATGTAAACTCAGGCTCCATTAATGATTGTGCCTGTCTTTTGGTTGTCAAATCTTTTTATTCTCTTTTAATTTGGAACTGTCCCTCTGCCTCTTGGGTTTGCTTGTTTCACAGATTTGACGAGTGTAAAGAGTTCATGCTGGTTATTGCATAAAGTGCCTATCACCCTGAATTTATTTAATGGCTTTCTCATGAGTAGATTCCGTTTAAACTTTTTTGGAAAGGACGTTACGTAGGTGATTTTGAGCACATCATTTCAGAAGTCAGATAATGTTAATTTCTGCCTTTGCTAATTGAATCTCTTTAATCTACCCAAAGCAAACCCGTTACCATGGAATGGATTCTGATGCAACCGGTATGTATATATTCAAAGAGCTCTGGTGTAACGATGGTTAAGCGCTTCACTGCAAACTGACGAGTTGGTGGTGCGAACCCATCCTGTGGCTCTCCTGGAGAAAGATCTGGGGATCTGCTCCTGTAAAGATCACAGCCTAGAAAACCCTATGGGGTAATTCTTCTCTGTCACATGGGATCACCATGAGTCAACAGGGGCTAAACTGTGCCTAAGAATAACAACACGTATATATTCACCATACGAAAAGGGATACTGGAAAAAGTAGGCTCTAATAAGACCACTTGCCCTTTTTTATTATACTTCAGATGAGTGTTTATAGAACAAAGTAGCTTCTCATTGAACAATTACTACATGTATTGTTTTGTGACATTGGTTACCCCAACCCCATGATATGTCAACACTCTCCCATTTTCCACCTTGGTTTCCCTACTGGCAGCTTTCTTATCCCCTCCTGCCTTCTAGTCCTTGCCCCAGGGCTGGTGAGCAGTTTAGTCTTGTTTTGTTTTATGGTCCTGCCCATTCTTTGTCTGAAGAGTGAACCTCAGGAGTGATTTCATTACTGAACTGCAAGGGTGTCTGGGGGCTGTACACTCAGGGTTTCTCCAGTCCCTGTCAGGCCAGTCAATCTGGTCCTTTTTTTTTGGGGGGGGGGGCTAGTATTTTGTTTTAGTGCTGATGCGGCAGTACTTAAGCATTTGCCTGCCAACCAAAAAGTTGGTAGTTTGAATCCACCAGCTGCTCCTTGTAACCACTATGGGGCAGTTCTATTCTAACCTATAGCATTACTCCGAGTTGGGATCAACTCAAGGGCGAAGGGTTGTTTTTGTTGTTTTTTTTTTGTTTTTGGTATAGTATACCGCTTTGCTTTTTCTGTGTTATTTGATTTTTCCAGTGGAATTCTGGTACTGGGATTTTTCATTCTTTGTTCGAGGTCACCTTCATTTTAAAATTAAATAACCAAAGAAATTCTTAGTACTTCCGTTTTAATGAAGAACACTATTTGTTAAGTCACAAGATCAGAATTAGCTTTTGATATTTAACCCACGGACCTTCATCTATATCAACCATAAAAAATAAATAGTTGTCATGGCGTCAACTCTAGCCTATGTGTGTCAGAGTAGAACTCTGCTCCATAGGGTTTTCAATGGCTGATTTTTTCAGAAGTAGATTTCCAGGCCCTTCTTCTGAGGCAGCTCTGGGTGGACTCGAACTTCCAACCTTTTGGCTAGCAGCCAAGCATGTTAACTGTTTGTACCACCCAGGAACTCGCATATATACCCAAAAAACCAACCTGTTGCCCTCGAGTCAATTCTACCTCATGTACCAGGTTATTAATGGCTGTACCTGTCCAGCTTTGAATCTTTCCTGGGACCAAAACCCATCTTTGGCTGTGGGGGAAATGCATTCTTTTGGTGTCCATAAGCCTTTTGCTTCCCACAATAGTTTGTCTCCACTTTGGACTTTTTTTCAATATATTTCCATTAGAATTATTCATCATTTTAGTCTTCATGTTCGTGTACATAAGAATTTTTCATCAAGTAAAAAAAATTCCTCCATTATCTGAAATGAAACTTTTTCATTTGCTGACTCAAAGATTTCGATGTTCTAGAATAGATCTTTTTATTCCTCTACCATTAGTAGTGAATGGTTTTGGACAAAAGTAAAATTTTCTATTAACTGAAAAATACCTTTTAAAATCAAAACCCACTGCTGTCGAGTGGATTCTGACTCATAGTGACCCTACAGGACAAAGTAAACCTGCCCCATAGGGTTTCCAAGGAGCAGTTGTTGGATTTAAACTGCTGACCTTTTGGTTAGTAGCCGTAGCTCTTAACCACTACACCACCAGGGTTTCCTGTAGAGACTTTTTTTTTTTTTTGCTATGGAGTCAACTCAAAGTAGAACTGTGTTGCCTAGTTACTAAATGGCTGACTTTTTGGAAGTATCTTGCCAGGGCTTTCTTCCAAGGTACCTCTCGGCAGACTCGAACCTCCAAACTTTTGATTAGCAGCCAAGCGTGTTAACCATTTGCACTACCACGGGACTCGTTAAAGTTCTTAAGGAGACATTCAGCTGTGTTTTTGATAATTACTCCCAATATTATCTTCACCTAAAACCCGATGTGCTATACTCTTAACATTCAAATCCCTGTATGCCTCCCCCTTGACCTCTGATTACACTCAACACAGATCTTGGATCCAGCCACTCTGACCGGTTTCCAGAACCTTCCATATGTTTTGGGTTTTGCCGTCCCCCTATTTAATGCCCATGTTCCTGATACCCCACTCTTCACCTGTTACATGGAACCATCTCAGTATTGATCTCTCCCTATCTTTTACTGAGTGCCAGTTCAAATACCAGCACCTCCAGAATCCACCTATTATGGACTGAATTGTGTCCCCCCAAAATGTGCATCAACTTGCCTGAGCCATGATTACCAGTATCATTGTCCACCATTTTGTCATCTGATGTGATTTTCTTATGTGTTGTAAATCCTACTTCTGTGATGTTAATGAGGTGGAATAGGTGACAATTATGTTAATGAGGCAGGACTCAATCTACAAGGTTGGATTGTGTCTTGAGCCAATCTCTTTTGAGATATAAAAGAGAGAAGAAGGCAGCGAGACATTGGGACTTCGTATCACCGAGAAGACAATGCCCAGGAGAAAAGCACATCCTTTGGACCTGGGGTTCCTGCATGGAGAAGCTCCTAGTCCAGGGGAAGATTGATGACAAGGACCTTCCTACAGAGAAGAGAAGACAAAGCCTTGCCCTGGAGCTGGTCTTGTGAATTTGGACTTCTAGCCTACTAGAGTTTGAGAAAATAAATTTCTCTTTGTTGAACCCATCCACTTGAGGTATTTCTGTTACAGCAGCACTAGTGGACTAAGACACCACCCAGCTGACAGCCCATCTCTTGTGCTTCGTATTCGTGTGCCTCTGTGTGTGTGTTTGCAGCATACGTGTCTACCATATTGTATGTGCACGCACACACACATATTTTCCTGCCTACCTTGAAGGCATGTGGTATAGTACAAGGAAGGTGGATTCTGGAATTAGGCAAACCTAACCTGAATTATGACTCTGTTACCATATGGTTAACTACGGCCTTCACCTCTTTTGCTTTCTAGTCTCTATAATCGACCTTAAGGGGGCAGTGTTGGGTCAGCGGTATACTTCTCACCTTCCACGCGGGAGACCCGGCATCCATTCCCAGCCAAGGCACCTCATGTGGAGCTACCACCCATCTGTCAGCAGAAGCTTGTATACTGCTGTGATGCTGAACAGGTTTCAGGGGAGGTTCGAGACTAAGACCGACTAGTAAGAAAGGCCTGGCAATCTATTCCTAAAATCAGCCATTGAGATCCTTGTAGATCACAACAGTCTGATCGCCACCTGTCTTAGTCATCTAGTGCTGCTATAAACAGAAATACCACAAGGGAGTGACTTTAACAAAGAGAAATTTATTTCTTCACAGTAATATAGGTTTCAAGTCCAAATTCACGGTGTCAGCTCCAGGGGAAGGATTTCTCTCTCTGCGGTCCTTCTCATCAATCTTCCCTCAGACTACGAGCTTCTTGGTGCAGGGACCCAGTGTCCAAAGGATCTCTTCTGCTCCCAGCACTGCCTTCTTGGTGGCATATGGTCCCCCATCTGTCTGCTCACTTCTCCCTTTTACATCTCAAGAGATTGCCTCAAGACACAATCCAGTCTTGTAGATTCAGTTCTGCCTCACTAACACAACTACCTCCCATCCTCCCCCTTTAACATCATAGAGGCAGGATTTACAGCACATAGGAAAACCACACGATACTGGGAATCATGGCCCAGCCAAATTAATACACACATTTTTGGGGGGACATAATTTAATCATGACACCAACCAATCATTGGGATGGCACAGGATCAGGTAGTGTTTCTTTCCATTGTGCACAAGGTTACCATGAATCTAGGCTAACTCCATAGCAGCTAACAACAGTTCTCATGACTCTTATAGAAACTACAGGGTGGAGTAGAACTGCCTCATAAGGTTTCCTCGGCTGTACTCATTACGGAAGCAGACTGCCATACCTTTCTCTTACAGAGCAGCAGGTGGGTCCTAACTGCCGACTTTTTGGTTGTGCATACGGCCTCACCAGCCGCCGTGCAGCAGCCTGTCCTGCTCGAAGCTCATCTCGCCCTTGGCCTTCAGCTGACTGCTTGAGAGCAGGCAGTCGTTCTGCAGCAGGAGCACCAGGTCCTTGTACACGGCCCTCTGCACCGAGTCCCCCATGACGACCACGAACTTGTTGTGCAGCAGCTGCCGGACTTCGGACGCCCTCAGGTGGACCATGGCGGCTGGGCGAAGGTGGCCTAGCTCCTGCCTTCCCTCAGGGCGGGTCCCGAAAGAGCTCTGGACCGAGGGCTGAGCGGCTGCTGCCAAAGGCGGAGAGAAGGCTGGCTGGCTGGCTGGCTGGCGGTTGTTGGGGCGGCCGGGCGGGCAGACGGGGGGCTGTTTAATGCAGCTGGACTGGCCTGGGCCTGGGCGGGGAGGAGAAAGGGGGCAGCGTCCGGGGCCCTGAAAGCCGTCTCGCCAATCCCTAGGCCCACGGTGTGATCTCTGAACCCACGGCCCTGCGCCCGTACCCGGCTTGGCTCCCCCTGGTGGAGGGCAGCGGTGCTGACACTGATGCTGTTGGTCTGGATGGCTGTAGGCTGTTCCCGCCTCAGCCACCACCTGTGCTCCAGGCACTGGGACAAGGTCTGTCCACTGGGAGAACCAAGCCACTTCCAGGGCCGTGGCCCAGTCGGTGGTGGATCCACACCCAGGATTTCCAGGCAGTGTTGGCGAGAATACTCAGGAAAACATACTCATCTTAGTTCCACAATGATTTTGTCTTTGTTTTCATTTTGTCTCTCCTTCCCAATTCCATTGTGAGTACCCCTGCCCTCCTGAGAAATGACAAGAACACACCCCATGACCGATCACTGTCTTTGCCCCAGGGTAGAGTCTGGAGACCCCTTCTAACACAGCGTCACAATCGGGGTGTGGGAAGCCATATCCACAACGTACGGGCCATGATGGTGTCCCCAAGGAGCCCACCCTTCACTCTTCCATCTGCACACCCAGTGCTCCTGAGCTGAGGCCTGGCCACCACAGAGCTCCTCCGTATTTACCCAGCGTCGCCCTTTGGAGAATAGATGCAAAGGAACCCTACGGTATGTAACTTAGGTGGACGGTTTACCCTTCCTGGGCACCTTCTTCTGGGCAGTCATTCTGCCTGTCTGGGGATTCCCCCGGGGTGTCCAGTGTAGAACTCCTGCCCTCCACCACCTTTTTGCACTAAGAAACGGCCTCTAGTGTGGTTCAAGCAGGGTGAGCTTAGTATCCGACTTCTAGCTCTTACAAATTAGGCTGATATTACACTTTTGTAGGTGGACTTGTGCAAAAAGAGAGCTCCAGCTCTTGATAAAAGCCCAGAGCTGCACTTGTCTACTGGTGTGGTGGTAGAACAATCGTTGCTTTGAGAAATGCTCAGACCCTTTTCCACAGTGGCTCCGCCAGCCATCGGATCTGTTAATCTTAACACCCTCACTCCTTAAATTATGACACTATCTTCTGGATGGCCCAAACCATTAAACATATGACTGCTCACAGAAAGACTGACAGTTTGAGTCCAGATAGAGGCCCCTCAAGGGAAAGTTCTGGCTATCTACTTCCCAAAGGGCATAGACTTAGAAAACCAAAAAACCTGTGGAGTACATTACTACTCTGCAATATCTGGGGTTGCTATGAGTCAGATTCAACACGATGGCAACTGGTCAGTAGTTGTTCCACATACAATGACCTCCTCTCCCTTGAATATAAATGTTGAGGTCCTGGCTGAAAGCACCATTCCTAATTCTTACTAAGATGTAGCATGATTTCCTTATCCCTTGTATAGTGGTGCTGGATTCCTGGCTGAAATCCAAGGCCTAATTCTCAACAGGATATCGATATCAACTTTGATAAAAGAACCCTTCCCTTCCCTCTCTTTAATACAGATGCCACTATGGGGCATGGCTCCGTAACAACCATGGCCCATTACTTAATAGGTTGTTGATTTGTGTCTTGGCTCTATGAATCATGAACTTCTCTATTAGCAGATTCTGTCTGTAACACTCACGTCATATTTCTTATTAAAAAAATGTGTGCATGTATCAAGCTCTGTGAATGCTGACCTCTTGTCTACTTGAATAGGATGCTAGCTTTCTAACCATACTGCCTTTGACTATTTCGTTACCAGAATGTGGGTCAAGCTCCTGGGTCTATGAAACCTGATCTTTTTTGTTATGCTTTTTTCCTCTTGGATATGGTTGCTAACTTCCTTTTTGTAACAATCATGGCATAATTCTTACTACTATGTCAATATCCTTAGTAAACACATAAATATTATTTTAAGTCTTTGGATGTTCCCTTTCTGTCTTTGTTAAAAATGACCTTTTTCTCACTAGTACATACATTAAGGTTCTCTATGAATCCTGCCTTCATGTTTCTCTGGGGATAGATGCTAATTTCCAGTCCTCACAAGCCATATGTCTTTTTTTAAGTAGGTATTAATGCAAATTTCCTTTCATATGGACTCTGATCATCTTTAATCATGAATATGAATACTGTCTATCTGGCTGTACTCTGCCCCCTTTTCCCTTGGCTCTGGATGCATTTTTCTGGCTCAGGGATCCCTTTCAGTCTCCCAACATGTGAGTTTCTTGACTCTAACAACCACGGCCTCTTTAACACTCAGATCCAGTTTCAGGTTTTTACTCAGATTTGGATGCTTTAAATTCTGTGTTTACATTTCACAGCATTTGGATTCTAGCTTCCTAGCCATGAGAACCATGGCCTATTTTTACTAGAATATGGATCAAGGCTGTTAGGTTTATGAACCCTACTCTGTTTTTGTCCATGAACGTGGTTGCTACTTACCTGCTTATAGGAAACATAACACAATTCTTAGCACAGTCTGAGTCAGACCAGGGCTTTATGAACCCTGATCTTCTCTTAAAAATGTAGCTTCCTGGCTTTAAGAAGCATGATGTATCTCTTACTAAAATATGATTTTGGACTCATGATTCTTTGAACCCTAACCTCCTTTCTCCTTGTATATTGAGGTTGTAACATTGTGCCCCACTTTATATTAAGATATGGATGAGCTCCAGGTTTTATTAATTCTGACCTCTTAATTCACTGGCTGTGAGTGCTAACTGTAAGGCTATAACAATCTTGACATTAGTATTATTACTATTTTCTAGGTGACTATTTAGTCTTAAAGCTTTTTTTACCCCATCATGTTTTTCTTTGGGCATGCATGCTAACCTCTTGACTGTAATAAATATGCCGTATTTCCTACTGCCCATTACTCATTGCCATTGAGTGGATTCTGATGCACAGCAACTCTGTAGGAAGGAGTAGAACTGCCACATGGTTTTCAAAGGAGAGTCTGGTGGATTTGAACTCCCGACCTTCTGGTTAGCAGCTGTAACTCTTAAACACTGTGCCACCAGGGTTCCTATTGGGATGTGGATTTAGTTTCCAAGTATGCATATCTTGAGTTCCTCTTCAGCTGGATGTAGATGCTAATTTCCTGGCTGCAACAACCATGACCTGTTTCTTGTTATTATATTAATGTAGGCTCCTGGTGGTATGAACTTTGGCCTCTTATTTTCCCTTGGATAAGTTTTCCTGCTGTCTGACTGTAATACTCATTGAAGATTACATAGCGGGACATGTATCCACACCATCATCTTCGCTGTTGTCATTGTTTGGTGCCATTTAGTCCATTCTAACTCATAGTGACTCTGTGTACAGCAGAATGAGACACTGCCTGTCCCTGCACCATCCTCACAACGGCTGCTATGTTTGTATCCATTGTTTGCAGACACTGTGCTAATCTATCTGGTTGAGGGCCTTCTTCTTTCTTGCTGACCCTCTACCAACCATGACGTTCTTCCCCCCGATAACATGTCCAAAGTGTGTGAGGTTAAGTCTTTCCATCCTTGCTTCCACGGAACACTCTGGCTGCACTTCTCCCAAGACAGATTTGTTCGTTCTTCTGTCAGTTCATAGGACATTCAATATTCTTCTCCAACACCATAACTCAAAGGCATCAGTTCTTCTTCAGACTTCCTTACTCATTGTCCAGCTTTCCAATGCATATGAGGCAATTGAAAACATCATAACTTGGGTCAGATGCACCTTAGTCCTCAAAATAACATCTTTGCTATTCAACACTTAAAAGAGGTCTTTTTGCAGATTTGCCCAGTGCAATACATCATTTGATTTACTGACTGCTGGCACTAATAATGTATCCAAGTAAAATGAAATCCTTGACAACTTCCACCTTTTCTCTGCTTATCATGATGTTGCTTGTTGGCCCAGTTGCAAGGATTTTTCTTTTCTCTGTTTTGCAGTGTAATTCATACTGAAGGCTGTAGTCTTTGATCTTTACCAGTAAGTGCTTCAAGCCCACTTCGTCTTCAGTAAGCAAGGTTGTCTCAACTGCCTGTCTCAGATTATTAATGAGTCTTCCTGCAATCCTGATGGCACATTTTTCTTCAGATAGTCCAGCTTCTCACATTGTTTGATCAGCATATAAATCGAGTATGTATGGTGAAGGGTTACAACCCCGATGAATACATTTCCTGATTTTAAAGCACACAGTATTCCCTTGTCCTGCTTGAGCAACTGATTCGTGGTCTATCTACAGATTCCATATCAGCAAAATTAAGTGTTCTAAAATCCCCATAATTCACAAGGTGATCCATAATTTGTTATGATCCACAAAATAGAATGCCTTTGCATAATCAATAAAACACATGTAGATATCTTTCCTGTATTCTCTGCTTTCAGCCAAGACCCATCTGACATCAGCAATGATACGTCTATATGCTCTCTACACCTTAGGAACAAGGACATACATAGTTTAAAAACTAAAACATGAAAAAAAAGTCAACTGAAATAGCAAGCAAAACAAAACAGGTGTGATAATATATGAAAAATTTGACATTAAATTAACATTATAAAAGATAAAAGGACAACTATGTGGAATGAAGAAGATATAACAATTACGAATACACATCTAATATCAGAGCCTCAAAATATACAAAGCAATTTGTGACAGAATTGAGCAGAGAAGGGAAAGATGTACAATAATAGTTGCTGTTTTGTGCAGTTGAATCAATCCCAGCTCCTAACTATGCTACAGGACAGAGTAGAACTGCCCCATGGAGTTTCCTAGGCTAAAATTTTAAGAGAATAAAATAGGTAGTCTTTTTTTGTGCAGAGCTGTTGGGTATTTTTGAACTGCCAACGTTTTGGTTAGCAGCCAAGCTCTTAATGATTGTGCTACCAATATATGAAAAGTTACAGTAGTAGGAAACTTTAATACACCATTTTCTGTTATGGAAGGAGCTACAAAGCAGATCAATAAAGAAACAGGAGACTTAACTACCACTATTAAACAAGAGGACCTAACAGGCATTTATGGAACACTTTACCCCACAGCAGCTCTACATACATTCTTCTCCAATGAACTAAGACTATTCTCCAGTATAGACAATATTTTAGTGCTCAAAGCAAACTTTAATAAACATAAAGAGGCTGAAACCATACAAAGCATCTTTTAAGAGTGTAACAGAATCAAGTTAGAAACCAAAAACATGAAGTAAATGGGCTGGAGAATACAAGGAAATTAATAGCACACTACTAAAGATACAAAGGATTATAGAAGAAAAGAAGAGAGATATTTAAAAAAATTATAATTAAACAAGAATGAAGATACACTATATAAAAATCTATAGGACATAGTGAAGGAATTGCTGAGGGAAATTACTAGCATTGAGTGATTACATTAAGAATGAATGATAATCCCAAATCAGTGGTTTAGCTCTTCACCATGAAGAAATAGGAAAGGAACAGCAGAAAAAGACCAAACTATCAGAAAAAAAGAAAATAATAAAGATCCTGGGAGAAATAAACAATCTTGAAAATAGAAAAAAAAAATTGAGTCAATGAAACCAGAAGCTGCTCTTTGAAAGGATCAATAAAACAGACAATCCACTGCCTAAAGTGGCAAAGGAAAAAACTGAGAAGATGCAAATAACCAAAACAAAAAATGAAGATAGAGACATTACAACAGATAAATGTAAAGGAACATAAGAGAAGACTATGAAAAGTCACATTTCAACAAACTGGAATGCTTAGATGAAATGAACATACACCTGGAACATAATCTATTGCTACTAATATATATACACAGAAATTTAAAAAAAATGTACTAACCCATAAGAAAAGAGGAAATTCAATCAGTCATCAAACACCTCTCTCCCCCAACCAGGAAGAAAAAAAACAAAAAAGCAGATGACCAGATGGCCTCACTGGAGAATCTAGTAAACATTCAGAGAAGAAATTATATCGATTCTACTCAAAATCTTCCAAAATATAGGACAGAAAGGAATGTGTCTTCACTTATTCTGTTAAGCCAGCATGACTCTGATACCAAAGCCAGACAAAGACATCTCAATAAAAGAACACTACAGACCAATATCCTTCATAAACATAGACATAAAAACTCTCAACAAAATTTTAGCAAACAGAATCTAATAGAGCATTCAACAAAAAATTACACCATGATCAAATTGTATTAATTCCAGGAATCCAAGGCTGGTTCAACATTAGAACATCAATCGATGTAAAATACTACACTGAAAAAAAGAAACACCGTATGATCATCTTAATATATGTAGGAAATTGTTTTTATAACAGCCTACACCATTTCCTTATTAAAACTTTTGACAAAATAGAAATAGAGGGGAAATGCCTTAACGCAATTAAGGGCATCTATGAAAAACCAAGAGACAATATCAAAGTCAATAAAGAAAGTCCAGAGACTTCCCTTTGTAAGGAGAATGAGAAAAGGATGGCCCCTATCACAACTTATATCCAATATTGTTCTGGAAGTCCTAGTGAGCACAGTAAGACTAAAGAAAAAAAAGGAAGAGAGGGAGGCAGGAAAGAAAGACAGAAAGCAAAAATGTATCCAAAGTAGAAAAGAAGACATAAAACTGTATGGAAATGACATAACATGCGTATAAATCCCTGAAGGTTTCACAGCAAATCTGCTAGAACAAATAGAAAAATAAAGGAATGTGGCAGGCTACAAGGTCAACACACCAATCACTTGGGTTTTCTGTACTGCAACAATAAGAGATCAGAAAAGGAAATCAAGTAAGCAGTATCATTTGCAATGTTGTTGTTAGATGCTTAGAGTTGGTTCTGATTCATAAAGACCCTACAAACACTGCCTGGACTGGTGTTATCCTCACAATTGTTGTTACGCTTGAGCCCATTGTTGTGGCAACTGTGTCAATCAATCTTGTTAAGGGTATTCCTCTTTTTAGCTGACCATCTACTTTATAGGTCTGTGAAAACGAGGAAGGTTGACACACAGTGGCTGCAACAATGGGCTTAAGCATAACAACAATTGTAAGGATGGCACAGGTCCAGGCAGGATCAGGCAGTGTTTCATTCTGTTTTATATAGGGTCACTATGAGTTGGAACTGACTAGAAGGCACCTAACAACGACGACAACTACTTTACCAAATACCATGTCCTCCTTTGAGGACTGGTCCCTCCATAACATATCCTAAGTATGTGAGGTGAAGTCGCACCATCCTTGCCTCTAAGGAGCATTCTGGCTGTGTTTTACTTCTTCCAATAGAGATTGGTTCCTTCTTCTAGGGGTCCACAGTATATTCAATATTTTTCGCCAACACCATAATTCAAATGCGTCATTTTGGTCTTCTTTATTCTTTGTCCAGCTGTCGCATGTACCTGAGCTGACTGAAAAAAACACGGCTTGGGTCATGTGCGCTTTATAGCTTAAAGTGACATATTTGCTTGCTTACACTTTAAAGAGGTCTTTTGCAACAGAGTTGCCCAGTGCAACAGTTCTTTTTATTTCTTGACAGCTGCTTCCATGTGTATTGATTGTGGATCCAAGCAAAATGAAATCCTTGACGAATTTAATCTTTTCTCCTTTTATCACGACATTGCTTACTGGTCTGCTTGTGAGGGTTTGTGTTTTCTTTAAATTGAGGTGTAATCCATATTTAAGGCAGTGGTCTTTGATATTACAAGTAACTGTTTCAAGTGCTCTTCACTTTCAGCTAGCAAAGTTGTGTCATCTGCATATCGCTGGTAGTTAATGAGTCTTCCACAAATCCTGATGCCCCTTTCTTCTTCGCATAGTCCAGCTTCATGGATTTTTTGTTCAGCACTGGATTAAGTATGGTCAATGGATACAACCTTAAGTCACCTTCCTGATTTGGAACTATGCAGTATCCCCTCATTCTATTGGAATGACTGTATCTTGGTCTGTGTAGATTCCTCATCAAAACAGTTAAGTATTGTGGAATGCCCATTCTTCATAATGTTATTCACAATTTCTTAAAATCCACACAGTTGAATGCCTTTGCAAGGTC
Organism: Loxodonta africana; assembly: GCF_030014295.1. Lineage (NCBI taxonomy): Eukaryota > Metazoa > Chordata > Mammalia > Proboscidea > Elephantidae > Loxodonta > Loxodonta africana. The sequence continues at coordinate 3,157,137 of NC_087370.1, read as the reverse complement.
AATAAAACACAGGTAGACACGTTTTAGGTATTCTCTGCTCTCAGCCAGGATCCATCTGACATTAGCAATGATATCCCTCATTCTATGTCCTCTTCTATCACCAGCTAGCATTTCTGGCAGCTCCTTGTTGATGTATTACTGCATTTGCTTTCAAATGATCTTCTGCAAAATTTTACTTGTGTGTGATAGTAATGGTATTATTCATAATTTCTTCATTCTGTTGGACCACCTTTCTCTGGATTGGGCACAAATATCAATTTTTTCCACTTCTTTGGCCAGGTTACTCTCTTCCAAATTCTTGGTATAAATGAATGAGTGCTTCCAGCTCTGGGTCCATTTCTTGAAACATCTCACTTGGTATTCTGTCAATTCTTGGAGCCTTGGGTATTTTTTTTTTTTTTACCAATGCCTTCAGTGAAGCTTGAATTTCTTCCTTCAACGCCTTCAGTTCCTGATCGTATGGTACTTCCTGAAAGGGTTGAGCATCAACAACTTCTTTTTGGTACAATGATTGTGTGTTCCTTCCATCTTCTTTTGATGCGTCGTGTCATTTAATATTTTCCCCATAGAATCTTTCAAAAATGCAACTTGTTGTTAGGCACATCGAGCCAATACTGACTCATAGATAACTTATGCATGATAGAAGGAAACAGTTCTTAATTCTGTGCCATCCTCAGAATTGTTGCTATGCTTGTGCCCATTGTTGCAGCCACTGAGTCAATACATTTCTTTGAGGGTCTTCCTCTTTTTTGTTGACCCTCCACCTTACGAAGCATGATGCCCTTCTCCAGGGACTGATCCCTCCCGAAAATATGTCCAAAGTATGTGAGACGTAGCCTTGCCATCCTTGTTTTAAGTAGTATTCTGGTTGTACTTCTTCCAAGACAGATTTGTTCATTCTTTTGGCAGTCACAGTATAGTCAATATTCTTCTACAACACCACAATTCAAAGGCATTGACTCTTCTTCTGTCTTCCTTATTCATCGTCCAGCTTTTTCACATGCATACGAGGTGACTGGAAACACCATGGCTTGGGTCACATGCACCTAGTCCTCAAGGTAAAAATTTTTATTTTCACCACTTTAAAGAGGTACTTTGAAGCAGATTTGTCCAATGCAATTTATCTTCTGATTTCTTGACTGCTGCTTCCATGGCTGTTGATTGTGGATCCAAGTAAAATGAAATCCTTGACAACTTTGAACTTTTCTCCATTTATCATGATGTTGCTTATTCGTCCAGTTGTGAGGATATTAGTTTTCTTTTTATTGAGGTGTAATCTGTACTAAAGGATGTGGTCTCTGATCTTAATAAGTGCTTCAAGTCTTCTTCACTTTCAAGAAACAAGATTCTGCCATCTGCATTACACATGTCGTTAAATTTTTTTCCTCCAGTCCTGATGTCCCTTCCTTCTTCATATAATCCAGCTTCTCAAATTATTTGCTCAGTATACATATTGCAACTTAAGACTTGAACTTTCTCTTCAGTTTTTCAGCTTGAGAAACGGTGAGTTTGTTCTTTCCTTTTGGTTTTTGTACTCTAGGTCTTTTCACCCCTACGTGTCTGCCATTTGGTCATACTGTGGCAGCTTGTGTGTTGCTGCGATGCTGGAAGCTATGCCACTGGTATTCAGATACCAGCAGGGTCACCCATGGAGGACAGGTTTCAGCTGAGCTTCTAGACTAAGACAGACTGGGAAGAAGGAGGCTTCAGTCTACTTCTAAAAACATTATCCAGTGAAAACCTTGTGAATACCAGTGGAACATTGTCTAATATAGTGCCGCAAGATGAGCTCCCCAAGTTGGAAGGCACTCAAAAGATGGGTGGGAAAGAGCTGCCTCTACAAAGTAGAGTCAACCTTAATGATGTGGATGGAGTAAAGCTTTTGGGACCTTCATTTGCTGATGTGGCACAACTCAAAATGAGAAGAAACAGCTGCACACATCCATTAATAATTGGAACATGGAATGTAGGAAATATGAATCTAGGAAAACTGGAAATCATCTAAAATGAGATGGAATGAGTAAACATCAATATCCTAGGCATTAGTGAGCTGAAATGGACTGGTATTGGCCATTTTGAATTGGACAACCAGATAGCCTACTATTCTGGGAATGATAACTCAGAGACAAATGGTGTTGCATTCATCGTCAAAAAGAATGTTCCAAGATTTATCCTGAAGTACAACGCTGTTAGTGGTAGGATACTATCCATACGCCTACAAGGTAGACCAGTTAATACGACTATTATTCAAATTTATGCACTAACCAGTAGAACCAAATTTGAAGAAATAGAAGATTTTTATCAGCTGCAGCAGTCTGAAATTCATCGAACATGCAATCAAGATGCATTGATAATTACTGATGACTAGAATGTGAAAGTTGGAAACAAAGAAGAAGGATAAGTAGTTGGTAAATATGGCCTTGGTGATAGAAACAATGCCAGAGATCGAATGATAGAATTTTTCAAGGCTAATGACTTCATTGCAAATACCTTCTTTCACCAACATAAACAGTGACCATACACATGGACCTCACTAGATGGGACACACAGAAATCAAATTGACTACATCTGTGGGAAGAAATGATGGAAAACTCAACACCATCAGTCAGAACAAGACCAGGAGCCGACTGTGGAACAGACCATCAATTGCTCATATGCAAGTTCAAGCTGAAGCATAAGAAAATTAGAGCAAGTCCATGAGAGCCAAAATATGACCTCGAGTGTGTAGCACCTGAATTTGGAGATCATCTGAAGAATAGAGTTGATGCATTCAACACTACTGACCGAAGACCAGACGAGTTGTGGAATCACATCAAGTACATCATATATGAAGAAAGGATGAGGTCATTGAAAAGAAAAGAAAGAAAGAAATGCCCAAGACGTATGTCAGAGACTCTGAAACTTGCTCTTGAGCATCGAGCAGCTAAGGCAAAAGAAAGAATTGATGAAGTAAAAGAACAGAACAGAAGATTTCAATGGATATCTTGAGAAGAGAAAGTAAAGTATTATAATGACATGTGAAAAGAGCTGGAGATGGAAAACGAAAAGGGAAGAACATGCTCAGCATTTCTAAAGCTGAAAGAGCTGAAGAAAAATTCAAGCCTCGAGTTGCAGTGGTGAAAGATTCCATAGGGAAAATATTAAATGGCACAGGAAACATCAAAAGAAGATGGAAAGAATACACAGAGCCATTATACCGAAAAGAATTAGTCGATGTACAACTATTCCAAGAGGTGGCATATGATCAGGAACCGATGGTACCTGAAGAACTCCAAGCTACTCTGAACGCATTGGTGAAAAACAAGGCCCCAGGAATTGATGAAATATCAACTGTGATGTTTCAACAAATGGATGCCATGCAGTAGGTGCTCATTCACCTATGCCTAGAAATATGGAAGACAGCTTCCTGGCCAACTGATTGGAAGAGATTCATATTTATGCCTATTACCAAGAAAGGTGATCCAACTGAATGTGGAAATTATAGAACAGTATCATTAATATCACACGCAAGCAAAATTCTGCTGAAGATCATTCAAAATGACTGCAACAGTATATCGACAGGGAACTACCAGCAATTCAGGCCAGTTTCAGAAGAGGACGTGGAACCAGCGTTATCATTGCTGATCTCAGATGCATCCTGGCTGAAAGCAGAAAATACCAGAAGGGTGTTTACCTGTGTTTTATTGGTTATGCAAAGACATTTGACTGTGTGTATCAAAACAAACTATGGATAACACTGCGAAGAATGGGAATTCCAGAACACTTAATTGTGCTTATGAGGAACCTTTACATGGATCAAGAGGCAGTTGTTCGGACAGAACAAGGGGATACTGATTGGTTTAAAGTCAGGAAACGTGTGCATCACGGTTGTATTCTTTCACCATACCTATTTCATCTGTGTGCCGAGCAAAAAATATAGGAAGCAGGACTATATGAAGAAAAACAGGGCATCAAGATTGGAGGAAGTCTTATTAACAACGTGTGTTATGCAGATGACAGGACCTTCCTTGCTGAAAGTTAAGAGGACTTGAAGCACTTACTAATGAAGATCAAAGACCACAGCTTTCAGCATGGATTGCACCTCCACAAAAAAGAAAAAAAAAAATCCTCACAAGTGAACCAACAAGCAACATCATGACAAACGGAGAAAAGATTGAAGTTGTCAAGGATTTCATTTTACTTGGATCCGCAATCAACAGCCATGGAAGCAGCAGTCAAGAAATCAAAAGACGCATTGCATTGGGTAAATCTGCTGCAAAGGACCTCTTCAAAGTGTTGAAGAGCAAATATGTCACCCTGAAGACTAAGGTGCGCCTGACCCAAGCCATGGTATTTTCAATCACATCATAAGCATGTGAAAGCTGGACAATGAATAAGGAAGACCGAAGAAGAATCGACGCCTTTGAATTGTAGTGCTGGCGAAGAATATTGAATATACCATGGACTGCCAAATAACAAACAAATCTGTCTGGTAGAAGTACAGCCAGAGTGCTCCTTAGAGGCAAGGATGGTGAGACCACGTCTTATATACTTTGGACATGTTCTCAGGAGGGAAGAGTCCCTGGAGAAGGACATCATGCTTGGCAGAGTACAGGGTCAGCGGAAAAGAGGAAGACCCTCAAGGAGGTGGGTTGGCACAGTGACTGCAACAATGAGCTCAAGCATAATGATTGTAAGGATGGTGCAGGACCCGGCAGTGTTTCGTTCTGTTCTGCATAGGGTCGCTATGAGTTGGAACCGACTCGACAGCACCTAACAACAAAAACAAAAGATGTTTGCACATTTCATTATAATACTTTACTTTGTCTGTTCTAGCTGTCGTTTGAATCCTCTGTTCAGCTCTTTTACTTTATCAGTTCTTCCTTTTACTTTATTTACTCTACATTTAAGAGCAAGTTTCAGACCCTTTTCTGACATCTATTTTGGTCTTTTTCTTTCATTACTTTTTAGTGGTTTCTTACTTTCTTCATGCCCTTGATGTCACCCCACAGCCTGTCTGGTCTTTGAACATTAGTGTTTAATGAGTCAAATACATTCTTAGATGACCTCTAAATTTAGGTGGGATATACTCAAGTTCATACTTTGGCCATTGTGGACTTGTTCTAATTTTCTTCAGCTTCATCGTGAACTTGCTTATGGTCAATCGACGGTGTTTCCCAGAGACATCCCCGTTTCTTCTGACTGAATTGAGCTTTTCCATAGTCTCTTTCCACAGACTTAGTCATTTAGATTCCTGTGTATTTATTCTGGTGAGGTTGACATATATACATGCTGTTTATGTTGTTGAAAGGAGGTATTTGTAATGAAGAAGTCATTGGTCATGAAAAACTCTGTATGCCATGTAGTCCCTGGCATTGTTATTATCACTAAGGCCATATTTTCCAACTACTGTGTCTACTTCTTTGTTTCCAGCCTCTACATTCCAATCACCAGTAATTGTTAATGCATCTCGATTGCATGTTTGATCAATTTAAGACTGCAGAAGGTGGTGCAAATTGTCAATTTCTTTATCTTGTGTCAATTTGAAAAATAGTCTTATTAACTTGTCTTCCTTGTAGGTGTATGGATATTTTCCTATCATTGACAGAGTTGTGCTTCAGGTTAGAGCTTCAAATATTCTTTTTGATGATGAATGCATTGCCATCCCTCTTTGTCATTCTCAGCAAAGTAGATCATAAAATAGTCAATTCAAAATGGCCTTTACCAGTCGATTTCAGCTCTCTAATGCCTAGGATATGGATGTTAATGTGTTCCATTTCATTTTTGATAACTTCCAACTTTCTTAGATTCATTCATTGTACACTGATTATTAATGTACATTCTTATTATTAATGGCTGTTTACAGGGGTTTCTTCTCATTTTGAGTTGTGTCACATGAGTAATGAAGGCCTCCAAATGCTTGTCTTCATCCATGTCAGTACAGTTGACTCTACTTTGAGGAGGAAGCTCTTCCCCAGTCCTATGCTGAGTGCCTTCAACCTGAGGGGCTCATTTTCTGGCACTATATCCGACAATGTTCCTTTGCTGTTAATATAGATTTCACTGGCTAATCTTTTGAGAAGTAGACCACTAGGTCCTTTATCCCAGTTTGTCTTAGTCAGGAAGCTCAGGTGAAACCTGTCCACCATGCGTGACCCTGCTGGTATTTGAAATACCGGTATAGCTTCTAGCATTGCAGCAACATGGATGCCAATACAGTATAAGAAAATAACACACGTGTGGGAATCATTTACAACGTTGTTACTAGGTGCCCTCGAGTTGCTTCTGACTCAGAGGGACCCTTTGCACAACAGCACTGAACACTACCCAGTCTTACACCATCCTCCCAATCATTGTTATACTTGAGCCCATTGCTGCAGCCACTGAGTCAGTCCATTCTGTTGAGGGTCTTCCTATTTTTCGCTGGCCCTCTACTTTACCAAGCACAATGACCTTGTCAAGGGACTGATCCCTCTTGATAACACATCCAACGTATGTGAGACATAGTCTCACCATCCTCGCTTCTAAGGAGCATTGTGATTGTACTTCTTCCGAGACAGGTTTGTTCTTTTGGCAGTCCATCGTATTTTCCATATTATTCATCAGCACCACAATTCAAAATTGTCAATTCTTCTTTGGTCTTCCTTATTCATCATCCAGCTTTCCCATGCATATGAGGTGAATGAAAACACCTTGGCTTAGGTCAGGTGCACCTTGGTCTTTGTGGTAACATCTTTGCTTTTCAACACATTAAATTGGCATTTTGCAGTAGATTTGCTCAATGTACCCACCATGTGATTGCTACTTCCATGGGTGTTGATTATGGATCCAAGTAAAACGAAATCCTTGATAAGTTCAATCTTTTCCCCATTTATCATGATGTTGTTTATTGGTCCAGTTGGAAGGATTGTTTTCTTTATGTTGAGGTATAACCCCTTCTGAAGTCTATGGTCTTTGACCTTCACCAATAAGTGTTTGAATCCTCTTCAATTTCAGCAAAATTGTGTCATCTGCATATCACAGGTTATTAATGAACCTTCCTCCAATCTTGATGCACTGTTCTTTTCAAGTTGTCCAGCTTCTTGGCTTCTTCGTTCAGCATACACATTAAATGAATACGGTGAAAAAATACAATCCTGACACACTTTTTCTGACTTTTACCACACAGTATCCCATTGTTCTTTAGAATGACTGTGTCTTGATCTGTGTACAGGTTCCTCATGAGCACAATAAAGTGTTCTGAGGTTCGCAATGTTACCATATTTTTTTATGATCTGCACAGTTGAATGTCTTTGCCCAGTTAATAAAACACAGGTAAATATCTTTCTGGTATTCTCTGCTTTGAGCCAGAATCCTTCTGACATCAGCAATGATATCCTGGTTCTACATCCACTTCTGATCCTGGCTTGAATTTCTGGCAGTTCCCTGTCGAAACTCTGCCGCAGCCTCTTTTGAATGATCTTTAGCAATATTTTACTTGCATGTGAAATTAATGATGTTGTTCGATAATTTCGGAATTCAGTTGGACCATATTTCTTGGGAATAGGCATAAATATGGATTACGCCTAGTCAGTCGACCAGGTAGCTGTCTTCTAAATTTCTTGGCACTGAGGGTTGAACACTTCCAGTGCTGCATTCATGTGCTGAAACGTATCAGTTGGTATTCTGTCAGTTCCTGGAAGCTCCTGTTTTGCCCATGCTTTCAGTGCAGCTTGGACACCTTTCTTCAGAACCATCACATGCTAATCATATGATACTTTCTGAAATGGTTGAATATCAACTAATTCTATTTGGTATAGTGACTCTGTGTATTCCTACCATCTTCTTTTAATGCTTCCTCCATAGTTCAGTATTGTCTCCACAGAATGCTTCACTATTGCAACTTGAGGCCTAATTTTTTTCTCCAGTTCATTCAGCTTGAGAAATGTTGGGTGTGTTTTTTCCTTTTGATTTTCTACCTCCAGGCCTCTGAACGTGTCATTATATGCCTTACTTTGTCTTCTAGAGCCGCCCTTTGAAATCTTCTGTTCAGTTATTTTACTTCATCATTTCTTCCTGTTGCTTTAGCTACTCCGTGTTCAACAGCAAGTTTCAGAGTCTCTTCTGACATCCATTTTGGTCTTTTCCTTCTTTCCTGTCTTTTTAATGACTTCTTGTTTCTTCATGTATGATATCGTTGATGTCATTCCACAGTTCCTCTGTCTTCATTCATTATCATTCAACGTGTCAAATCTACTCTTGAGATTGTCTCTAAATTTATTTGGAATATGCTGAAGGTCCTACTTTATCTCAGGTGGACTTGTTCTAATTTTCTTCAGTGTTAATTTGTTTATGAGCACTTGATGGTCTGTTCCACAGTTGGCCCCTGGATTTCTTCTGACTCATGATACTGAGTTTTTCCACCGTCTCTTTCCACAGATAGAGTCAGTTTAATTACTGTGTATTCCACATGGTGAGGTCACCATTTATGCTGCTGAGAAAAGGTATTTGAGATGAAGCACTATTGGTCTTAGCAAATTCTGTCATGTGATCTCTGTCATTGTTTCTATCACCAATGCCATATTTTCCAACTACCTATCCTTTTCTTTGTCTCCAACTTTCACATGCCAATCACCAGTAATTATCAAATCATCTTGATTGCATGTCTGATCAACTTCAGACTGCAGAAGCTGGTAGAATTCTTCAGTTTCTTCATCTTTGGCCTTACTGGTTTATGCATAAATTGGAATACCAGCCATATGAACTGACTTGCCTTGTAGGTGTATGGATATTGTCCTATAACTGACACCATTGTACTTCAAGATAGATCTTGAAATGTCGTTTTTGACAATGAATGCAACACCATTCCTCTTTATTGTTCCCAGCAGAGTCGGCCATGTGATTTTCCAATTTGAAATTGCCAACACCAGCCCATTTCAGCTCACTAACGCTAGGATAGCAATGTTTAAGTTTCCCATTTTATTTTTGAGAATTTCCAATTTTCCTAGAATCATATTTCATACATTCCACATTCCAATCATTAATGGATTTTTGCAGCTGTTTCTTCTCTCATTTTCAGTCATGGCACACCAGCAAATGAAGGCCTTGAAAGGTTGACTCCATCCACATCATATAAGGTTCACTCAACTTTGAGGAGGCAACTCTTTCCCAGTTGTATTTTGAGTGCCTTCCAACCTGAGACTCTCACCTTCTGGCAGTATATCAGACAATATTAATTTGCTATTCATAAGGTTTTTTTTTTGTGTGTGTGTGTGTGTATGCGTGCATTAAAACAATGTTTACAAATCAAGTCAATCTCTCATACAAAATTTTATGTACGCCTTGCTATGTACTCCTAGTTGCTCTCCCACTGAGACAGCACAGTCCTCCAGCCTGTATTCCCCATGTCCATTCAGCCAGTTCCTGTTCCCATTGCCTTCTCATATCCCCTCCTGACAAGAACTTCCCAAATAGTCTTATGTGTCCACTTGAACCACAAAACTCACTTTTAACCAGTATCATTTTTCTGTCTTATAGTCTGAAGAATTGGCTTTGGGACTGGTTCCTGTCTTGGGCTAACAGAAGGTCTGGGGACCGTGAGCTCCGGGGTCTCTTTAGTTTCAGTGAGATTCTTAACTCTGGTCATTTTACAAGAATTTGAGGTCTGCATCCCAATGTTCTCCTGCTCCATCAGGGATTCTCTGTTGTGTTCCCTGTCAGGGCCATCATCGGTGGTAGCGTGGCACCATGTACTTCTTCCAGTCTCAGGCTGATGGAGTCTCTGATTTACGTGGCTCTTCCTGTCTCTTGGGCTCAAAATTACGCTATGTCTTTCGTGTTCTTCATCCTCCTTTGCTCCAGGTGGGTTGAGACCGATTGAGGATACATCTTAGGTGGCGGCTTGCTAGCATTTAAGACCCCACACCCCACTCACCAAAGTGGGACCCACAATGTTTTCTTAATACAGTTTTCTGTGCCAATTGACCTAGCTGTCCCCTGAAACCATGCTCCCCAGACCCCCACCCCTACTACTCTGGCCTTTGAAGTATTTGGTTGTATTCAGGAAACTTGTTGGCTTTTGGATAAGTCCAGTTGTGCTGACCTCTCCTATATTATGTGTTATCTTTCCCTTCAGATAAAATACTCCTTGTCTACTATCTAATTAGTGAATGCCACTCCCCTCACCCAGTAACCATCAAAGAATATTTTCTTCTCTGTTTAAATTACATCCTGAGTTCTTATAATAGTGGTATCATGTAATATTTGCCCTTTTGCAACTGACTAATTTCACTTGCCATAATGCCTTCCAGATTTCTCCAAGTTATGAAATGTTTCATAGATTCATCATTATTTTTATCATTGTGTAATACTCCACTGTGTGACTATACCATAATTTAATTATCCATTCATCTATTGAGAGGTACCTTGGATGCTTCCATCTTTTTGCTATTGTAAACAGTGCTGCAATGAACACTGGTGTGTGTATATCTGTTTGCGTGAAGGCTCTTATTTCTTTAGGATATATTCTGAGAAGCAGAATTGTTGGATCGTATGGTAGATCTATTTCTAGCTTTTTTAAGGGAGTTCCAAATCAATTTCCAAACTGTCTGTACTATTCTACATTCCCACCAGCGGTGTATAACTGTTCCAGTCTTTCCATAACCTTTCCCACATTTATCATCTTGTTTTTTCTTTTTGGAATAATGCCAGCATTTTTGGAGTGAGATGGTATCTCGTAGTTTTGATTTGTATTTCTCTAATGGCTAATGATTGTGGGCATTTCCTCATGTATCTGTTAGCTGCCTGATTGTCTTCTTTGGTGAAGGGCCTGTTCATATCACTTGCCTATTTTTTAACTGGATTATTTGTCTTTTTGTTGTTTAGTTTTTGCAGTATCACATAGGATTTAGAGATCGGACTCTGATCAGATTGTCATAGCTGAAATTGTTTTCCCAGTCTGTAAGTAATCCTTTTTACTCCCTTGGTGAAGTCTTTGGATGATCATAAGTATTTGATTTTTAGAAGCTCGCAGTTACCTAGTTTCTATTCTGGTGTTTGTGTGTTGTTACTAATGTTTTGTATACTGTTTATGCCATGTATCAGGGTTCCTTGTGTTGTCTCTGTTTTTTCTTCCATGATCTTTATCATTTCAAGTTTTATATTCAGGCCTTGGATCCATTTTGAGCTAGTTTCTATGCACGTTGAGAGGTATGGGTATTGTTTCCTTTTTTTTTTTTTTGCAGCTGGATATCCAGGTATGTCAGCACCATTTGTCAGAAAGACTGTCTTTTCCCCATTTAACAGACTTTCGGACTTTTTCTGCTAGCAGCTGCTCATACGGGGATGGATTTATATCTGTGTTTTCAATTCTGTTCCACTGGTCTATGTATCTGTTGTTGAACAGTTCCAAGGTGTTTTGAATACTGTCTGATATAATAGGTTCTAAAATCAGGTAGTATGAGGTCTGCCACTTCGTTCTTTTTCAGTAATGCTTTATTTATCCGGGGTCTCTTTCTCTTCCTGACTTTAAAAAACGCATTGTACCCTTGTTCTGCTCAAAAGACTGTGTCCTGACCTATGTACAGGTTCTACGTGATCACAATTAAGTGTTCTGTAATTCCCAATCTTTGCAGTATTATCCATAATTTGTTATGATACACACATTTGAATGCCTTTTGCTTAGTTGATAAAATACAGGTAAATGTCTCTTTGGTATTCTGTTTTCAGCAATGATCTACCTGGCGTAAGCAATGATATTCCTTATTCCACATTCTCTTCTGAATCCACCTTGAATTTCTGTCAATTTTCTGTCAATATATTGCTGCAGCCACTTTTGAATGATCTTCAGTAAAATTTTATTTGCATGTTATACTAATGATATTGTTCTATAATTTCCACATTTTGTTGGATCACCTTTCTTTGAAATAGGCATAAATATGTATCTCTTCCTGTCAGCAGGCCAGGTAACTGTCTTGTTAATTTCCTGGCATAGATGAATGAGAGCTTCCAGCGCTGCTTCAGTTGTTGAAACATCTCAGTTGGTATTCCAGCAGTTCCTGGATCTTTGTTTTTCTTTTTTGCCAGTGTCTTCATTGCAGCTTGAACTCCTTTCAGTACCATCAGTTTCTGATCATATGCTACCTCCTGAAAATGACTGAATGTGGACCAATTATTTTTGGTATAGTGGGTCTCTATAAATCTTCCCTCTTCTTTGGATACTCTCTGACTCATTCAGTATTTTGCCCATAGAATCCTTCAGTACTTCAAGTTAAGGCTTGAACTTTTCCTTCAGTTTTTTCAGTCTGAGAAATGCTGTGTCTGTTCTTTCCTTTTAGTTTCCTAACTCCGTGCATTTGCACAAGTCATCATAACACTTTACTTTGTCTTCTTGAGTCACCTTTGAAATCTTCTCTTTACTCTTTTACTTCATCATTTCTTCCTTTTGCTTTGGTTACTCTGTGTTCAAGAAAAAGCTGCAGAATCTCTTCTGACATCCATTTTGGTCTTTCTTTCCTGTCTTTTTAATGACCCCTTGCTTTCTTCATGTGTGATGTCCTTGATGTTATTCCACAACTCCTCTGGCCTTCAGCCGTTAGTGACCTATGTGTCAAATATATTCTTGAGATTGTTCTAACTTCATGTGAGATAAGCTGAAGGTCATTCTTTGGCTCTCAAAGACTTGTTCTAAGTTTGTTCAGCTTCAGTCTGAACTTGCATGTGAGCAACTGATGCTCTGTTCTGCAGTTGGCCTCTGGCCTTCCTCTGACTGACAATATTGAGCTTTTCCAACATCTCTATCCACAGAAGTCAATTTTATTCTTGTGTATTCCTTCTGGAGAGGCCTACGTTAAAAGATGCTGTTTATGTTGTTGAAAAAAGGTATTTGCAGTGAAGAATTCATTGGTCTCACAACATTCTTTCATGTGATTACTGACATTGTTTCTATCACCAGGGCCATATTTTCCGACTATCAACCCTTCTTGGTTTCCAGCGTTAACATTGCAGTCATACATTCTGGTTACATATTCCGTCTGTTTCAGACTGAAGAAGTTGGTAATAATCTTTAATTTCTTCATCTTTTTTCATAGTGGCTGTGAATAAATTTGAGTAATAATCATAATAACCAGCCTTCTTTGTACGCGTATGGTATAATCCTGTACTGTTGTTGTTGTTATGTTAGGTGCCGTCCAGTCAATTCTGACTCATAGCGACCCTATGCACAACAGAACAAAACACTGCCCAGTCCTGCAGCATCCTTACAATCGTTGCTATGCTTGCGACCATTGTTGCAGCCATTGTGTCAATCCACCTTGTTGAGGTTCTTCCTCTTTTTTGCTGACCCTGTACTCTGCCAAGCATGATGTCCTTCTCCAGTGACTGATCCCTCCTGACAACATGTCCAAAGTATGTAAGACACAGTCTCACCATCCTTGCCTCTAAGGAGCATTCTGGCCACACTTCTTCCGAGACAGATTTGTTCATTCTTTTGACAGTCCGTGGTATAATATTCTTCGCCAACACCACATGTCATTTCAGTTGACTATAGTTGTCCCAAAAGCATTATTCCAACATGTCATTTTGGTTGACTAGAGCATGCAGCTGTTTTCCAGTTGTGTTTTGAGGGCCTTCCAACCTACTGACTTGTTTTCGGGCATCCTATCAGACAGTGTTCCTCTGCTCTTCATAAGTTTTTCACTAGCTAATTTTTTTTTTCAGAAGTAGATCACCAGGTCCTTCTTCCTAGTCTGTTTTAGTCCAGAAGCTCAGCTGAATCCTGTCCACCTTGGCTGACAGTACTGATATTTGAAAAACTGCAGGATAGCTTCCAGCATCACAGCAACGTGCAAGCCCCCACAATAGGAGAAACTGACAGACTTGTTGAAGAGTTGGAATCTACTTGACAGCAATGACTAAGTATTTAGAGCATCTTTCCAAATCCTTCTTGGCCACACAGATATCTCTTGGTGAAATACCTGTTCAAGACTTTGCTGACTGAGCTATTTGATTTCCTGGTATTGTAGAAAAATGATTTAAATACATTTTGTAAATGAGATGCATATTGGAAAAATGCTTCCTGAAATATTTAATTCCAAGATATGTGTTGTCTTTTCAGCTCGCTGAGAAATCTTTGAATGAAAAAGAAAAAAAAAAATTTAGTTCTTAGGAGGTCCCTTTCATCTATATTTTGATGCCTGTGCTTTTGTTGTCTTATCAGATAATCCACCATTAAATCTAGGTCTCAGGGACACATTTTCTTCTAAGAATCTTATTATTCTAATTTTTACATTTAGGCCCTTAATATATTTGTAATTGCTTTTTTTATGTGAATAATGTGAGGTATAGATCCTGATTCATCCTTCTGCCTGTCGTAATCCAATTTTGTTAGCAGTATTTGTTTAAGAGATATTTCTTTTTTCATTGGATGGCCTTAAAACCTGGTTGAATATCAGTTGAGCAAAGATGCATAGATTTATTTCTGGATTCCCAGTTCTATTCCATTGACCCATACGTCTATTTTATACCAGTACCTGGCTGTTTAAAGTATTGTATATTTGTAGTATGTTTTAAAATCAGGAAATGTGAGTTATTCCACCTTAGTTTTCTCAACATTTAGGGCTTACTGCATTTTACATAAATTTGAGGATAAACGTCTCCATTTCTTCAAAGGAGGCTGTTGGAATTTGGATGGGCATTGCATTGATATATATATATGTATGTATAATAGTATTATATCCTGAGTATAATAAGGCTTCCTAACCCTGAACAGAGAATGTCTACTTAGTCCTGTTCTGATTTCTCTTAATCATAATTTATAACTTTATGTGTATAATCTTTCACTTTTCTGGTTAAATATATTCCTAGATACTTTACTCTGTTAGATGAGATCATAAATGCTGGTTGCTTTATTCTTCCCCTTGCTGATACTGATGTATAGAAACCTGAGTGATCTGTGTATGCTGACAGTGAACCCTGACACTTTGGTAAATTAATTTACTAGATCTAATATCTGTTGGGGTTTTTATGTACAGAATCCTATCATCTGCTTTCTTTCCTTCCCCATTTAAATACTTTTTTTTCCTAGCCTAAAAGTGGCTTGTATTTCCAGAATAATTTCAAATGATCAGTGGAGATAGTGCATCTACCTGTAGTTATGACAGAATTGTGTCCCCCTCCCAAAATATGTACTGTAAATCCTAACCTCTGTAAATTCTACGGAAACTCTGTTGGCACAGTGGTTAAAAGCTACAGCTGCTAACCAAAAGGCTGGCAGTTCGAATCTACCAGGTACTTCCTGGAAACCCTATGAGGCAGTCCTACCCTGTTCCATAGGGTTGCTATGAGCCAGAATGTAGTTGATGGCAAAGGGTTTGGGTTTTTATAAATCCTAACCCCCGTAATCCCATTTGGGAATGGGTTTTCTTTGTTATGTTAATGAGAAAGTGTGTCAGGTGTGCCTTAATTCAATCTCGTCTGGTATGCAATAGAGCCAGGAAGTAGAGGAAACACTGGTGGCACAGTGGATAAGAGCTACAGCTGCTACAGGAAAGTTTGGCAGGTTGGATTCACCAGATGCTTCTTGGAAACTCTGTGGGGCAGTTCTACTCTGTCCTATAGGGTTGCTATGAGTAAATATCGACTGGATGGCAATGGCTTTGGGTTTTTTGTTTCAAAGGAAGTAGAGATGGGAGAAGTTAAATGCTATGCCATGTGTAGATCACCAAGGAGTAGAAAAGAGACAAGGACATTTCCCTAGAAAACACAGAGACAGAAAGCCTTCCACTACCTGGCACCCTGAATTTCTCACCCCCACCCGGCTTATTTTGAGAAAATACCTTTCTGTTAATTAAACCCACCCCCTTGTGGCATTTCTGTTATAGCAGCACTAGATATCTAAAACACTTGCCTTGCTCCTTATCTTAAAAAGAAAAATATCAGTCTTTCTCCACTGAGCAGTATTTTTTTTAATTAAGCCTTTATTATATTCAGAAACTTTTCTTCTAATCCTACATTATTCAGTGTTTTTTAATATGGAAGAGTATTAAATTCTGTCAAGTGCCTTCTCTGTATCAATTGAGATGATCTTGTGTTTCTTTTATTTTGCCCTATTAATGTTTGTTTTTTTGTCATTTACTTCCTCCAATAATACTTTCCTTTGTGCTAAGTTGATTATTTTAAGGCTATTTTGATTCCCTTCTTTCCTTTTGTATACACCTTTAGATATTTTTTTTTTGTGGCAACCTTGAGAATTACATTTGACATCAAAACTTAAAATAATTTAGTTAGAAATTTTACTCACTTAACTTCAAAAGCATACAAAACTTTGTTCCTACGCAAAACTATCCCTTCCCTCTTTTTTTTTTTGTTTTTACCGTTATCACAAATTACACTTTTATACATTGTGTGCCCGTTAACTTACATTTTTATTATTCTTCCAGCACTTTAAATATGCTATCTAACTCTTTTCTAGCCTCTTTGGCTTTTAATGAGAAAGTGGATTTTAGTTTTATTAAGCCTGTCTGTAAGATGGTTCTCTTTTGTCTTACTGCTTTTAGAAGTCTCTTTTACATTTTGTATTTTTTTTATTGTGTTTTAAGTGAAAGTTTACACTTCAAGTCAGTCTTTCATACAAAAACTCATACACACATTGTTATGTGACCCTAGTGGTTCTCCCTATAATGTGACAGCACAGTTCTCCTGTCCATCCTCTATTCACCATGTCCATTCAACCAGCTCCTGTCCCCTTCTGCCTTCTCATCCCCCCTCCTGACAGGAGCTGCCCATTAAGTCTCATGTATCTACTTGTGCCAAGAAGCACACTCTTCACAAGTATCATTTTATGTCTCTTAGTCTAGTCTAATCTATGTCTTGAAAAGTTGGCTTTGGGAATGGTTTTAATTCTGGGCCACCAGAGAGTCCGGGGACAGGTCTCCTGGGGTCCCTCCAGTCAAGTCTGGAATTTTTACTAGAATTTCAGTTATGCTCCATCAGGGACTGTCTGTTGTGTTCCCTGTCAGAAGGTCATAAGTGGTAGCCCAGCACCATCTAGTTCTTCAGGTCTCAGGCTGATTGAGGGTCTGGTTTATGTGGCTCTTTCTGTCTGTTGGGCTCATATTTTCCTCATGTGTTTGTTGTTCTTCATCCAGCTTAGCTTCAGGTGGGTTGGGGCCAATTAATACATCTTAGATGGCCACTTGTTAGCTTTTAAGACTCCAGATGCCACTTCCCAAAGTGGGATTCAGAACATTTTCTTGATAAAGTTTTGTATGCCAATTGACCTAGATGTCCCCTGAAACCATAGTCCCCAGACCCCTGCCCTTGCTGTTCTATGCCTTGGAGTGCTTGGTTGTATTTAAGGAATTTATTAGCTTTTGGTTTGGTCCAGTTGTGCTGATTTCCCTGTATTGACTGTTGTCTTTGCCTTCACCTCAAATGATTCTTCCCTACCATCTAGTTAGTGAATACCCCTGTCCCTCTGTTAAACCTTTTCTTGAGTTCCTGTAGTAGTGGTCTCATGCAATATTTGACCTTTTGTTACTGATTAATTTCATTCAGCATAATGCCTTCCACATTCATCCATGTTATGAGATGTTTCACAGATTCATTCTTTTTTTTATTGCAAATAGTTTTCCATTGTGTGAATATATCATAATTTGTTTATTTGTTCATCAATTGATGGGTGCCTAGGTTGTTTCCATCTTTTTGCTATTGTGAACAGTGCTACAGTGAGCAAGGGTATGCAAGTATCTATTCTTGAGAAGGCTCTTATTTCTCTAGGACATATTCCAAGGAGTGGGATTGCTGGATCCTATGGCAGTTCTATTTACTACTTTTAAAGGTAGCCCCAAATCAATTTCCAAAGTGGTTTGACATTGTACATTCCCAACAGCAATATGTACATGTTCCAGTCTCTCCTAAACCCCTCTGAGATTTATTACTTTGTGTTTTTTTTTTTTTTTTTTTTGGATTAATGCCAGCCTTATTGGGTGAGATGGTATCTCATTCAAGTTTTGATTTGCATTTGTCTAATGGCTAATAATCATCAGCACTTCCTCATGTATCTATTAGCCACCCGAATGTCTTCTTTGGTGAAGTGCCTGTTCATATCCTTTGCCCATTTTTTAACTGGGCTATTTGTCTTTTTGTTGTTGAGGCTTTGCAGTATCTTGTAGATATTATAGATTAGACACTGATTGGATTTGTCAGAGTCCAAAATTTCTTCTCAGTCTGTAGGCTGTTTTTTACTCTTCTGTTGAAGTCATTGCGTGAGCATAAGTGTTTGATTTTTAGGCGTCCCCAGTTACCTAGTGTCTCTTCTGGTATTTGTGCATTGTTAGTGATATTTTATATTCTGTTTCCACCATGTGTTAGGGCTCCTAGCGTTGTCCCTATTTTTTTGTCCATGATCTTTATGGTTTTAGATTTTATATTTAGGTCTTTGATCTATTTTGACTTAGTTTTTGTGCACGATGTGAGGAATGGGACTTGTTTCATTTTTTTTTTTTCAGATAGGTATCCAGTTATATCTGGCACCATTTGTTAAAGAGACTGTCTTTTCCCCATTTAACAGAATTAGGGCCTTTTCACACGTCAGCTGCTTGTAGGGGGATGATTTTAGGTCTGAATTCTCAATTCTGTTCCATTGGTCTATGTATCCATTGTTGTACCAGTATCATGATATTTTAACTACAGTGGAAGTATAATAGGTTCTAACATCAGGTAGCAAGAGGCCTCCGACTTTGTTCTTCTTTTTAGTAATGTATACCTATCCAGGGCTTCTTTGCTTTCCATATGAAGTTGGTGATTTATTTCTCCATCTCATTAAAAAATGTCATCGGAATTTGAATCGGAATTGTTTTGTATCTGTAGATCACCCTGGGCAGAACAGAAATATTTACAATGTTGAGTCTTCCTATTCATGACCAAGGTGTTTTTCCACTTATGTAGGTTTCTTGCTGTAATGTCTTGTAGTTTTCTGTGTTTAAGATCATATCATCTGCAAATAGAGACACTTTTTACTCTTTACTTATCAGTTTGGATTTCCTCATTTCTATTTCTAGCCTAATTGCTCTGGCTAGAACCTCCAGCATAATGTCGAATAAGAGTGGCGATCAAGGACATCGTTGTCTGGTTCCAGTTCTCAAGGGGGAATGCTTTCAGACTCTCTCCGTTTAGTTTGATGTTGGCTGTTGGCTCTGTATAAATGTCCTTTAGTCTACTGAGGAACCTCCCTTCTAATCCTATTTTACCTTTTTATCACGAATGGTTTTGAACTTTGCCATATGCCTTTTCCCCATCAATTGATAAGATCATTTGCTTCTTGTCTTTATTTATGTGATCAATTACATTGATTGCTTTGCTAATGTTGGACCATCACTGCATGGCAGGTAAGAATCCCACTTGTTCACGGTGTATTATTAGTATTATTATTTTTTGATAAGTTGTTGAATTCTATTGGCTAGAATTTTGTTGAGGATTTTTATATCTAAGTTCATGGGGGATACTGGTCTGTAATTTTCTTTTTTGTGTGCTGTCTTTACCTGGTTTTATCAGTATTATGCTGTCTTCATAGAATGAGTTCAGGAATATTCCAACATTTTCTATGCTCTGAAAAGCCTTAGTAGTACTGGTGGTAAATCTTCTCTGAAAGTTGTGTCAAATACTCCAGTGAAGCCTTCAGGACCAGGGCTTTTTTTGTTGTTGAGAGTTTTTAAATTACCTTTTCAGTCTTTTCTTCTTTTATAGGTGTATAAGTTGTTCTACGTCTGTTTGCCTTAGTTTAGGTAGTGTGTTTCTAGACAGTTGTCCATTTCCTCTAGGTTTTCAAATTTGTTAGGATACAGTTTTTCATACTGTTCTGTTTTGGTTCTTTTAATTTCATTTGGGTCTGTTGTGATGGTGCGTATCTCATTTCTTATTCAGATTATATGCTTCCCTTGCTCTTTTTCTATTGTCAGTTTGGCCAGCGGTTTGTTGATTCTGTAGATCTTTTCAGAGAATCAGTTTTCAGTCTTGTTAACTCTTTTAATTGTTTTTCTAGTTCCTATTTCATTTAATTCTGCTCTAATTTTTATTATTTCCCTTCTTCTGTGCCCAAGGACTTATTTTCCTTCTGTCTTCCCACTTTTTGAATTGTAGGGTTAATGTTTTCATTTTGGCCCTTTCTTTTTGAGTGTGAGAATTTATGGCTATAAAGTGAGCACTGCTTTTGTTGTGTCCCAAAGGTTCAGGTAGGATTTGTGTATGTATCTTATGTGTGTGTGTGTGTATGAAAATATTGCACATTTGGCACCAATCAAGTGCAAAACAAAGTGGTGGGTCAGTGGTAGAATTCTTGCCTTCCATGCCAGAGACCTGGGTTCAATTCCCAGCCAATGTACCTCATACATAGCCACCACCCACCTGTTAGCAGAGGCACGTATGTTGCTGTTATGTTGAACAGGTTTCTGTAGAGCTTCCCGACTAACACAGACTAGGAAGAAAGGCCTGGCAAAGGACTACTGAAAATCAGCCTATGAAAACCCTGTGGGTCAGAGGGATTGGATCCCCTGTGGATAGAGTCGCCATGGTTTGGGGGCTGTCTCAGTGGCAGCTAACAACTGCAACAATAAATATAAAACAATGGACTTCCCAGAGATTGGATTTAGAGGATACAAAGTTGTAAAAAAACAAATGTATGCAATTCCTACGTACATAGATAGATAGACAGACAGAGAGATAGATAGATACATAGATATAGGTATAGAGATACATACAGATATAGATATGTATATATAGCACATGCCACTGAGTTACATTATTCTAGCCTTTCACTGCATTCGAACTACCCGGTAAACTCTAGGTATCTGATATATTGTTGTTAGGTGTCATCAAGTGGATTCCAACTCACAGCGACCCCATGTGATAGAGAAGAACTGCCCCACAGGGTTTCCTAGGCTGTAATCTTCACAGAAGCAGGTTGCCAGGTCTTTCTCCCATGGAGCAGCGGGTGGATTCCAACCACCCACCTCTCAGTTACAGATGGGCGGTTAATCACTGTGCCACCAGAGCTCTTTAGGTAACTGGTAGTAATACAAAATAATTCTTAAACCCGACTCATAGTGTCCTCAGGGCTAGAATGACTTCCTGTTGGGTTTTCCTTGAAGAATTGACTTAGTCATCTAGTGCTGCTATAACAGAAATACCACAAGTGGATGGCTTTAACAAAGAGAAATTTATTCTTTCACAGTCTAGGAAGGTAGAAGTCCAAATTCAATGTGCCAGCCCCGAGGAAGGCTTTCTCTCTTTGTTGACTCTGGAGGAAGGCACTTGTTATCAATCTCCCTTGGTTTAGGAGATTTTCAACACAGGGACCCCATATATAAGGGATGCCCAATGCTCCCCACTCTTTTTTCTTGGTGGCATGAAGTTCTTCTCCTCTCTGCTGGGTTCTCCCTTTTATATCTCAAAGAGATTGACTTAAGATACAACGTATTCCTGTAGATTGAGTCCTGCCTCATTAAGTGTTCTCTAACCCTGGCTCATTAACATCATAGAGATTAGGATTTATAACACATAGGATAATCAGCTCACAAAATGGTGGACAACCACATAATACTGGGAATCACGGCCCAGCCTAGTTGACATACATTTTCGGGAGACACAATTCAATCCATAACACCTTCATCTATGGCAGAATTCTACTGCCCTCATATCCTACCAGGGATGAAGGCAGCCTGGGTTTCTTCCTTCCTACAAAGGGCTTGTCACTTCTTGGAACTAAATTCCATTATGTTCCCTATGTCCTCAGCTCTCCAAGGACTTTTTCTAAACACAATGATCTAAAAAAAAAAAAAGCATATTTTAGTTGTTTTATTTGTTAAGATGAGAGTGATATTCTGCGCAAACTGGAAGTGAGAGTCCTATTAAATATCTTTGATTCCTGGGTTTAATCAGGGAGGAAATGAATTTTATTTTTCCCTCGAGAGTTAACCAAAACTCTCCTTACCTAACATTCCATTGTCTGATATGCTGGTGCTGCTTTGTTTGTTTGCTCATTTGTCTGTTTCATTTTAGTAACCAGCCTCCACACGGTTGTTCTAACACCGCACTAGCTTAATAATCGCAGAGTTACACTGGAATAATTCAGGTGCCCCCTCCCTCCCTCTTTTGGTTCTTTTTCAGATGAATGTACCTTCTCCTGAACATTGACTCTTCCAGATGATCCGGAGAATCGTTTTGTGAGGTAAAAAACAGGAAAATCTCTGCTGTACCTTTGATTAGTTTTGTGTCAAAATACTAGGTGGGTTTGGAAAAAACTCTAGGATAGTAAATAAATATTACATTTCATCATTTATTTCGGACTTTGTTATATACTTCAGTAAATTTTCTATTATTGCCTCATAAGCAATTTTATTTTTCTTAAAAAAAAACAGCTGCAAACAGGGAAGCGTATACATTGGGGCCATTTGGACAGCTCAGTACACCTAAGGAAGCTTTGATGACAAAGGACATTTCCACTCTGGTCTAACTTTCCTGTTGCTATTGATGTGTGTCCTCGAGTTGATTCTCACTCACGATGACCCCATGTGTCGGAGCAGAGCTGACCATAGCGATTTCTAGGCTGTAATCTGTATGGGAACAGATCTCCAGAACTTTTCTTCTGCTGAGCGGCTTGTGGGTTCAAATCGCCTGCCTTTTGGTTAGGCTCTGAGTGCTTAACCATTGCATCACTAGGACTGTTTCACACTTTGCTATAGCCTGCTTACTGTACAATTATGTTTGCCACTTCTGTTTTCTTTTCACCTCTGACTCTACCCCCAAGACTCACCTGTGTATCTATGACTGTTATGAATAGAATTGTGTCCCCTAAATATGCGTGTCAACTTGGCTAGGTCGTGGTTCCCAGTATTGTGTCATTGTCCTCCATTTTGTCATCTGTTGTGATTATCCTTTTTGTTGTAAATCTCTACCTCTACCATGTTAATGAGGAAGGATTAGAGGCAATTATGTTAATGAGACAGGACACAATCTACAGGATCAGGCTGTATGTTGTGTCAATCTCTTTTGAGATTTAAAAGAAGGAAGGAAACTCATTACCGCCAAGGAAGCGGCATCAGGATAGTAGCGAGTCCTTTGGACTTGGGATCCTTGTGCTGAGAAGCTCCTAGACCAGAAGGAAGATCGATGACAAGGGCCTTCCCCTACAGCCAACATGGAGAAAGCCTTCCACAGGAGCTGTGGCCTGAATTTGGACTTCTAACCTCTTAGACTGTGAGAGAACAAATTTCTCTTTGGTAAGCTGTCCACTTGTGGCTTTTCTGTGATAGGAGCCCTAGGTGACTAACATATTGACCTCTCTCTTTTTTCCTTATTTTCATAGAGTAAGTAATACTTTTCCCTTAATAGCATTGAATAACTAATACCAAGTATGCATTTTCTAGAAATAGAAAAAAAATTACCCTCTTGTGCTTTGAGTATTAAATTTCCTAATGTGCATTTTAATAGGATGGAATTTGATGGTCTGGTAATATACAACAGTTAGAAAGTACATGGCAAATGAACAACAATGGATGCGTGTTGACTCCAAGACCTTGTAAAACATCGAAAGTGTAATTCTTCCTGCGTTTTGTACTAAAGGTTATGGTTGTTAAGGTCTGGCAGAATCATTGCTGAAGGAGAATAGCTATTGTACTGTTTTGCATTATTGAAGGGTATTATCTTTCATGGAGCAGGCACTGAAAGAATGCAAAAAGAAATGAAAAAAAAGATATGTAGCTGAATTCTGTGAGCTGATATCTACGTCTTAGAGTTGATGTAACATACAATCCAACACGGATATCAATTAGAAACCACCTCGAAAATGTATTTGTTAGATCTTCACTAATTAGGGGTATAATAAATCACTAAAACGTGTAGGTCTGACCTAGTATAAATACACAAGCCTTTTCATGCTGTGTACGTGCCACAAATAGAGAGAGCAGAGCAGACTAGCCTCGGAGAGGGGCAGAAGCTGGTTGTGCTGGAAAATTTTATATAAGCAGATTTTTAAAAGAAATGAAATCATTTTAAAATTGTTGCTCTATATTCAGAGAATTAACATCCAGTTCCTAGTGGAATATCTGTACATGTACATATACATACATACATCTATATATGTATCAATGTTTTCAGAGTAGAATACATGATTTTCCTCAACTCTAAAGACGCGTAAGGTATTATAAAACCAAAACCAAACCCATTGCCATTGAGTCCATTCCAACTCATGGTGCCCCAATGTGTTACAGAGTAGAACAGCTCCATAGGGTTCACCAGGCCTTTCTGTCATGTCAGCACTAGCTGGATTTGACCCACCAACCTTTAGGTTAGCAACCGATCCCTAACCTCTTACCACCGAGGCTCCTATATTTTTATTAGGTACACATAAAACAATAACCTTTTCCATGATCTGCAAAGACTTCTGACCGAATTAGTTTCATATCCCAGAGAAAAATGTTGGAGAATGCATTTAGAGTCAGAATACGGAAAAGAATTCTGTATACATTGGTGATATCTGGAAGTAAGGAGACACTTCTTATACTTAGCCATTGAGACTGCCATTTTGTAGGTAGGAAAGATATTTAGTGTTACAGGATTGGATTTTTTTCCCTTGGGTATTTTATTCCTATTTTTTGGGGGCAGAACTCATTTCTTGGGCACACTTCCATGGCTGCTGGTCTTTGTCTTTCTTTCTATTCCATGGCACCCATGAATGGCTTCCAACTTGCTTTCTGTTATTTGCGTTTTTAACCAATGTCGTATTGATCATGAAAATATTAAACAGCAACATCCAAAGCACATCACACATGGGGAAACTGTTTCCCTATGTTTCTCCGCACAAGAACACTCATCCCCTGAAGTAAGAGTCAGCAAACAGTTTTAGTAAAGGGCCAGGTAGTGGATATTTTAGACTTTGAGGGGCATAAGGTCTCATCAAAATTATTCAACTCTGCTGATCCAGCACAAAGACAGCCGAGGACAGTTCATAAACAAGTGGACATGGCTTTATGCCAATAAAATGTTAATTACAAAAACGGGCACCCTAATGTGTAAACTCCTGCCCTAGAAAGATGGAGACCCAAAATGCTCAGGTTGGAACCAATTCATTGATAGACACTTGTGTTTAATTCATAAAACCACAGTAGGAAATGCCACCTGGTCCTGCCCTATCTTCACGATCACTGGTCTGCTCAAGTCCCTGGTTGCAGCCACTGTGTATTTTGAGTGCCTTCTAACCTAAAGGCTCATCTTCCAGCACTATATCAGATGATGTTCTGTTGTGATCCATAGGGTTTTCATTGGCCAGTTTTTGGAAGCACATCACCAGATCTTTCTTCGTAGTCTGTCTTAGTCTGGAAGCTCCACTGAAATGTGTCCATCACAGGTGATTTTGCTGGTATGTGAAATACCAGTGGCATAGCTTCTGGCATCACAGCAACATGCACTGAGCAGACCGCCAGTCAGTATGCTTGATTTATTGATACCACGTACTCAGAAAATACTGAATGAATGGATGTGTGAATGACAGAATGAATAAAGAGTGGTGATGCTGCGACTTAACCACACATCTGCTTGGATCCACACATGGAGCTCAGACTCTTAACCTTTTAGAAGCAGATGACCAGGCCTCTCTTCTGTGGTATCTCTGAGTGGGTTTGAACCACCAGCATTTTGGCTAGTGGTTGAGTGCTTAACTGTTTGTACCACCAAAGGACTGCAGATTAGTTTACAAACATAAAATTATTTCTAATACTTTCAGAAACCAAATAAATAAATAAATAAAGAACAACACCATTGCCATTGAGTTCATTCTGACTCGTAGGGACTCTCTAGAACAGAGTAGAACTGCCCCATAGAGTTTCCAAGGAACTCGTGGTGGATTCGAGCCACCAACCTTTTGGTTAGCAGCTGTAGCACTTAACCACTAGACTCTCATAAGGTAACTTAAATTTTGTCAACAAATTCACAGCTAGTTGGAATAAGAAGAAATTCTCAGTTAGTTTACAAACATTGTATCTCAAAAAAGATAATATTTCTCAGCCATATTTCTCTAAGTAATTTCACCAGGTTCCAGCACCATTATTGACACCAAATAAATACTCAAGTGTTCCTTCAATTAACTGCCTTCCTTCTTATACTGGATTTTTTTATTATTATTGTAGTGAAGATATATACAGCAAAATAAACACCAACTCAACAACTTCTGTGCATACGATTCAGTGAGATTGGTTACATTATTCAAGTCATGCAACCATTCTCTCCACCGTTTTCCAAATCATTACACCACGGTTAACATAAGCTCAGTGCCGCCTAAGCAAAACTCCCCCTTCCCCCTCCATCCCATCTCTGGTGACTGTTATATTTGTCTCTGTATGTTTGTTTATTTCATATAAGTGACTGTCTTGTTTCACTCAGTATAATGTCTTTGAGGTTCATCCATGCTGTGGCGTGTATCAGGACTTCCTTCCTCTTTATGGCTGAGTAGTATTCCATTGTATCAAGGACCACATTTTGTTTATCCGTCATCTATGGATGAGCATTTCGGTTGTTTCCAGATTTTGGCCAGTTTGAATCGTGCTGCTCTGAACATTGGTGAACAGGTTACTGATGTTCGTGGTTCTGGAACCACACTTTGAGAACTGCTGACCTAGGCTAACTCTTTAGGCTCTTCAAAGAGAGGATCTTCCCAGGTGTGTTTATGATCTGTCCGCTGTGAAGGTATCAGAGCACGAATGGAGGGGGGCAGAAACCTCCCGTAGCATGGTTACGAATTAGGTATCTCACAGGAAGGGACAGGAACTGGGCAAATGGACACAGGGAACCCAGGGTAGAAAGGGAATACGTGCTGTCACATTGTGGGGATTGCAACCAATGTCACAAAACAATACGTGTATAAATTTTTGAATGAGAAATTCACATGAGGTGTAAACTTTAACCTAAAGCACAATAAAATTTTTGAAAATTCAGAAACAAACAAACAAAAAGAATTAGGTATCTCAACTCTCCTACGGTTCTTTTGCTTATTAAAAAAAAAGCAAACAAAAAAACGGTTGCAATCAGGTCCAACTCCTGGCGACCCCATGACTGCAGACTAAAACTGCTCCTTAAGGTTTTCAAGGCTGTGACTTTCTGGAAGCAAATCACCAGGCCTTCCTTCCACAACACTTTGTGTAGTTCGAACCCCCAAGCTTTCAGTTAGCAGTCAAGTGCTTAACTATTCGCACCACCCAAACTCCTTTTGCTCACAGTGCCTGGATTATTGTTATTGTTGTTTTTCACCATAGAGTTAATTCCAACTCATAGTGACCCCATGTGACAGAGTAGAACTCCCCTAGAGGGTTTCCTAGGCTGTAATCCTTATGGCAGCAGATTACCAGGTCTTCTCCCATGGAACCACTGATGGGTTCAATTATTACCACTTTAAATAACCCAGCAAGCTTAATCATTGCTTTTACAATGTGGACATTTTGTCTTGCAGAAAGAATTCTATTGTGCTTTTATAACAGTCCCGGTGTTTCAATAAACTTTGGCATACTCAGACTTGCAAAGTTATCCTCACTGTTGTAGTACATGCAATCCTCAGAGCAACAAGGGTGGCAGGAACCCTTTTCTCAATAGGTACCTTCGTTCCCAATGCCTTCTGCATGCTTGTGACAAAACACCCCTATCCTTTCCACCTAGACGTGACCCATAATCCATTTTCATCTTGACTAAGTTCACAATTATGAGCCTGCCTTCCTTTCTGTGGCCTTCACCTGTCTCATTTTTCTCAGTGAGGTTATATTTTCACATGTTCTTACAGAAATTCTCCTCCCCTCCTTTTTTTTTCTTTTTTTTTTGTCTCCACAACATATGTCTTTCTTCAAAGTAGTAAAGTCCTCTGAATGGCACTGAATCGTTTGTCAAGATGTTAAGCGTGTTGTTTTTCCTCTTTTTCTACCAAATCCTTGCCTTTGTTTTGGAAACTGTCCTTTGGAAACCACAAACAAAAGAGGCCATATCTTTTCAAGCTCTTTTTTTTTTTTTGTATACCTTCCCAGCTTCTTTTTTTATTTTTACTTTTTAAAGTTTCTTTTATTTATCTTCTTGCTGTTGAGAATATACTCAGCAGAACGTACACCAATTCAACAGTTTCTTCATGTGAAATTCAGTGACATTGATGACAGTCTTCTAGTTGTTCAGCCCTTCTCACCCTCCTCACTGCTCTCTAAGTTTTCTGTCTAACCTTTAGTTGCTGTTGCCAATTCGATTCCATGGAAAGAGTTTTTTCCAGCTTCTTGAAAATGCTCTTCAAATGGTTTCTGAGAAGGTCTCTCTGGAATTATCTTCTTCATCCATATATGCATGGCCTTTCTTTACTGTTAGGCTCCCTGGGTGGTGCTAAAAATTGTGCTTGACTGCTAACCATGAGGTTGACAGTTCAAACCCATGCAGCAGTACTGATCCATGGTGATCTGCTTCCATAAAGATTACAGCCAAGAAAACTCTATGGCCCTCAGTTCTACTCTGTCATACATGGGGTGGTCATGAATCGCAATCAACTCAATGCCAATGGTTTTGATTTTTCAGTTTTCTTTATGGTCCTTTCTCAAGCTGTCTTCTCAGACTTTCTCCTCTCACTCTGAGGTAGTTAGTTAAGTTTAGAGCTCAAAGTCAGCGCTTTAATCTCCCCCTCAAAAGACCAGTAAAACACAAGGATTCCTCTAGAAAGTCTCATCAAGCATTGACATAATACCATTCAGCCTTTCATTAACACAAAGCTTTATATGTTTTAAGTACTATTAAGTACTGTTATCTTAGGACAATACCAAGAAATCTAGACTTGATGCACAATTGACCTTTCTTTTAAATGAGTAGCTGATGAAAGGGAATTCTTTTCATCTCCTCCATCTCTATGACGCTGTGCTTTATTTTTCCAAGATGGTTTAAAGTCAAATGCTCCTGAGTTGAAGCTAACTGCTCCTTAACTAGAAGAGTTCTTTGTAAAGATACTTCTTTGAAAACCGTCATTGGAAACTCAAAATAAAACATTATGTTATTATTTTTTCTTGGGATTTTTGAAGTGTTTTGGTTTGTATCCTCGATATCTTTTATTTTTTGCACCTCAATGAGTTTGACTTCATTTCATTCAAACTGTAGGTTCAATAAAGTCACTCAGTTTTGCATAGCAGAAAGCTGTACACGCTTGAGAATTGAATACATGATTGCAGGATTCCAAATACTCACAATGACTTTTAGAAGAATTTCCTGCTGTACACAATGGGGAGAAAATGAGGACAGGGAGGACTTTGCTCCACAAAGATTTAGAAGAAATCCTGAAATCTGGTTATAGCTTTGGCACTGAAACTTGGAACAAATCAAACAAACAGAAAACCCAAATCCATTGCCCTCAATTCAGTTCCACCTCAGGGTGATCTCAGATGTTACAGAGCAGAACCTCCCCATGGGGTTTTCTTGACTGTAGTATTTGTGGAAGTAGATACACCCATTGCTGTCCATTCAGTTCCGACTCATAGAGACCATATATCACAAAATAGAACCACCCCGAAGGGTTTCTAAAGAACACCTGGTGGATTCAAACCACCGACCTTTTGTCAAGCACCCAAATTCTTAACCACTGCCCCACCACGGCCCCACTGAAGCAGATAGCCATACCTTCTTTTGTACTACCCCTGGGTGTATTTGAACCACCAACATTTAGGTTAGAAGCAGAGGCGCCACTGAGGCACCTTGCTGGAAAGACTCGCCAGTCCTGATTTCTAATTTGTTCCTCTACAAAATGGCCTTCATCAGGACTTTGTATCTATCTGTCTAACATTTTTTTAAAGGAAAGAAATGCAATTATAACTTTAAAAGAACTGAGTAGACATTAGAATGGCATTTTTATTTATTAAAAGCTGGACTTTGCATTTTGCCTGAGTCAGACTCCTGCAGATCATAGCTAACAACACTCTCACTGTCCTCAGGTCTGTGGAAGGAAAGAAAAATCAGGAAATCCATTTGCGTATCCCTTTGATAGATTTTCACTCTCCACATTCGGCTCTGGGTATACAGGGCAAAGTGTCCACTTTCTCCTCTTTCCTTCATAATTTTGAAGTGTTGCCTTGTTTTGTATTGTGCTACAAATGGCACTGGTGATGCAGCAGTTTAGTGCTCAGCTCCTAACCTAAAGGTTGATGGTTCAAGGCCACTCAGAAGCTCCAAAGAAGAGAAGACCTGGTGATCCGCTCCCCTAAAGATAACAGCCTTGCAAACCATATGGGGCAGTTCTACCATGCCCTATAGTATAGCTATGAGTTGGAATCAACTTGACAGCACACACAACAACAACAATTTGAACTCCCAAGTGTTGGAAAAAAACAAAATGAAACAAACATTCCAATGAACATTGAAATGGGCTGATTTATTCATTGGATCAGTGATGCTCAAGGACAATCCTACATCCTAAAACAACAACTGTTTGGAACAAGTTAATGAAACACCTGAGCACAGTGCAAAGAGAGTCACATTGTCTTTCTAGATTCAGTGTTTAGACCCTATACGCACCGCAAGATGGTACTCAGTGGAGATAATGGGAGTTTGGACCCCAAAGATCTCAAAATGTGATCATTGACTAACTTTGTATTAAAAGGGACGTTATCTTTACCATCAAGGTGATTCCAACTCATAGCAACTCTATAGGACAAAATAGAACTGCCGTGTAGGGTTTCCAAGGCTGTAAGTTGTTACAGAAGCAGACCACCATATTCTTCTCCTGTGGCTGGAACCACTGACCTTTCAGTTAGCAGCCGAGCGCTTAACCACAACACCACCAGGTCTCCTAGAAATGAATATTAGGAATGTAAAGTCCCCATCATGCTTACACGTGGTAGGCTTTCTGAAGTGCTCAGATGTATAGACCCAACTATGCTGAAACATGATTAATTGCAGATTTATAAGGAATAAAAAGAAGAACTGTAACCCAGACCTCTCTCTGCTGGCGACATGATGTATGGGCACATTCATCCACTTGGTCCTATTCAGAGCTTTTGTCCAGAATCATTAAGTTTTTCTCCTGCAGTTGAGCAGTTCCACAATTTTGTATTCTCCCAGAGTCAAACGCCTCATTCTTCTTAACTGGCTCATTAAGTCCCTCTAAAGTTCCTTGTAAAATATGTTATTGCCTTACAGTTTTCTATCATAATTAACTATTGGGGTGACTTGGGAGCTCTAAGTATTCAAATTCATCGCTGCACCTGTGACTTGTATTTTGGAAAAATAGAAATCTATCTCTATTTTTCTACCCGCCCTCCACATGTCTGTCAGTTTGTCGTACCGTGGGGGCTTGTGTGTTGCTGTGATGCTGGAACCAATGGCACCGGTATTCAGACATCAGCAGGATCACTGTTAGAGGACAGGTTTCAGCTGAGCTTCCAGACTAAGACAGACTAGGAAGAAGGACCCGGCAATCTACTTCTGAAAAGCATTAACTTAAAATAGTCTGATATAGTGCTGGAAGATGAGGCCCCCAGGTTGGAAGGCACTCAAAAGATCACTGGGGAAGAGCTGCCTACTCACAGTAGAGTCAACCTTATTGATGAGGATGGAATAAAGCTTTTGGAACCTTCATTTGCTGATGTGGCACAACTCAAAATGAGAAGAAACAGCTGCAAACATCCATAATAATAATAATCGGAACCTGGAATGCACGAAGTATGAATCTAGGAAAATTGGAAATCATCAAAAATGAAATGGAACACATAAACATCGATATCCCAGGCATTGATGAGTTGAAATGGCCTGGTATTGGCTGTTTTGAATCACACAATCATATAGTCCTCTATGCTGGGAATGACAACTCAAAGAGGAATGGTGTTGCATTCATCATCAAAAAGGACATTTCAAGATCTATCCTGAAGTACAATGCTGTCACCAATAGGATAATATCCATATGCCTACAAGGAAGACCAGTTAATATTATTATTCAAATTTATGCGCCAACCACTAAGGCCAAAGATGAAGAAATAGAAGACTTTTATCAGCTGCTGCGGTCTGAAATTGATCAAACATGCCATCAAGATTCGTTAATAATTACTGGCAACTGGAATGTGAAAGTCGGAACAACGAAGGATCCGTAGTTGAAAAATATGGCCTTGGTGATAGAAACAATGCTGGAGATTGAATGATAGAATTTTGCAAGACCAATGACTTCTTCATTGCAAATACCTTCTTTCACCAACATAAACAGCAAGTATATACATGGACCTCACCGGTTGGAACACAAGAAATCAAATTGCCTCATGAAACTTTCATAATACATGACAATATCATTTCTGGATGGATCCTGACTTATTTCTGTACTTTCATATGGATGTAAAGAGCATCTTAATTTTTAACTTAAGCAAATCTGCAGTATTTCAAACATTCAACTAGACCTTCACCATCAGACCAGTTAAACACTGAATACAGAGCGAACAAGCTTTCTACATACTGTAGTTGTATTGCTGTCTGAGTCACCCTAAAGTTGGTTTACACCTTTATTGTCTAGGGTTTGATTATCATTATTGCATATGGAATGAAGAACAGAAAGGAAGATTTGTCTGCTAATGAAAGAAAATCACCTCTAATTGTTTTTTTCAAACTTAGGTCATTAAAGTCACTAAGGAGTTACCTGATATTGGTGAATGCTGTTATCTAGATTTTCTTTTTGCATGAATTCATGAAATGAGGCCATATTGCCAAAGAGGATTTGACCCTCCACGGATTTGCCCTTCATTATAAAACTCTTTTTAGCCTCTTCCATGAAATATTAGACAAAAGAAATCCCAACGGAAACCGGCATAATGAATACGTATAGGACAAAACCCACTTACTGGATGAATTATGGACTTTGCATAATGAATTGTTCAATAAATGATTTAAAAGAAAAAGAAAAACCACATTATCACCATGATAGGATGTAAAGGAAAGAAGACAGGCTGTGATATCAGAGGGCAGGCCATTTGTTGGATGTGAGAATTCACCCCAGTCTCTCAAGGTCGCCCAACATCAACGCCATTACTGTAACATGGCTGTAACTCTGTAAGGGTGAAGATGAGATTACATAAGGCAGTGAGGCGTGAGTGGGCAGTGTGCACTATGATGCATTCTGAAAACCTGCGTTGTTGCACAATTTGAACCTTTCTCTTGCTCTTGTGCTATTTTCTATATTCTTTCATTTTATACTTTTACACTGAATTAATAAGGCAATGGTGTTTCTCTGGTAGAATTCTCCCCTTCCATGTGGGACACCTCGGTTCTACTCCTGGCCAATGTACCTCATGCCTGGCTGCCACCCATCTGTCAGTGGAGGCTTGTGTATTGTTACAATGCTGAAGGGGTTTCAGCGGAGCTTGCAGACTAAGACAGATGAGGAAGAAATGCCTGGCAATCAATCTACTTCTGAAAATCAGTCAGTGAAAAACCTCTGGAGGACAAAGGTCTGATCCACAACAGATCATGGGGTTGTCATTAGTTGGCATCAACTCTCCAGCAGCTAACAACAACAACACATTGAGTAATTATATTTCATTGTCCTGCTAGTACTAGATACTTGGTGGAAATGTTTATCTCATGTCTGTATGTCTCGAATTTGATAATGTTCTTTACCCTCAAGGAATGGATTGGTGAAATCTAAGTAGTCCATCCCAGGGTCAGTCATCAGGGTGTGCTTCTTGCTATAAGGGTCTGTAGGAAACCTAGGTAGCAGGTTAGGGCA
Organism: Loxodonta africana; assembly: GCF_030014295.1. NCBI lineage: Eukaryota > Metazoa > Chordata > Mammalia > Proboscidea > Elephantidae > Loxodonta > Loxodonta africana. Next base: position 3,123,428 of record NC_087370.1, on the reverse strand, counting down.
GCTAGGATACAGAGGACTTACACTGAACATGGTGTTCTTAGTTGCTGTTGCAATGGTTCCAACTCATGGCAGTCCTTGTTCAACAGAATGAAACATTGCCTGGTTCTGTGCTGTCTAGAAAGGATCCTTGGTGGTGCAGTAGTTAAGCACTTGGCTGCTAACTGACAGATCAGCAGTTCCAACCCACAGAGCATGGTTCCTTGGGAGAAAAGACCTGGCAATCTGCTTCTATAAAGATTACAGACTAGGAAAGCCTATGGGGCAGTTCTGCTCTGTCTCACATGGGGTTGCCATGAACTGGAATCGACTGGAGGGCAATAGGCATGTTTTGGTGCCATCTTCATGATGGTTGATAGGTTTCAGTTCACTGTTGTGGCTATTCTGACTTTCCATCTCATGGATGGTTTCTCTCATTTTTACTGACCCTTTACTTTACCAAATATGGTGTTCATTTCTAGTGATTGACGTTTCCTAGTGGTGCCTCCAAATTAAGGAAGACAAAGTCTTGCCATTCTTGTCTGCCTTAAAAAATAAATACACATTGTGTAGTGAAGTACTAACCAATATGTATATCTGTTTGATATTAGAAAATTCCATGTAAGTTTTTTTTTGTTTTTTTTTTTTACTTCTCAAAGTTTAATAAAAAATTAAAAAGAAAAACTCTGAAATGAAGATGTTCTTTACCAAAGAATAAAACCCTGGAAATATGGTAATTCTATTACTGATTCCTTAAAATTATAAAGGTTATAATTCTCCCATTATGCTTTTCAATCTTTAGATTTTTCTTAACGTTTTTCTTGCATCGTGTTCAAACAGGGTGATGGTTGGGGCTGATTAGTATTCGCTGGTCTTTCTTGAAGAATGAACTCAGTGGTTTACATTTAATATTTCGGGATCAGTTCCACCTGAAACATTACAGGAATACATGGTCAGGTATTCAAGGAACAGCAGAAATGGCTAGATAAAACTCCTACTCTGATCCCTTTGATGATTCAATTCCATTGTGTTTAGATTAGTAAAAAGTTAAGCTTTTGTCCCTAACACACATGAATTAAGTCTCCAAAGTTCTCAAATAAATTTGTTCAAGATGGGTAGGGAAAATACAGGCCCATTTATATCACGTGAAGTGTAGTTGATTCTATTTGTTTAAAAGCCATAAATGCGTTTATTCATGAGCAAAGCAAGGTGAACACTGATCTCTAGGCTCCATGATGTCAGGGAGAGTTTCTGTCTTGTTCTCTTCTGCATACAAAGCATTGGCCTTATACATGAAGAAATGCTGAAATCAGTGAATAAACTCATCCAAGACAGTGGAGACCATCCAAGCAATTCAGTTCAGGAGCTCCAGGCCCTAATATTGGAGCCCCCCCCCCACCATTTCAGTGCGCACTGCCAAGGAATAAATGCCTTGCAATATTATTGGATTTCAAAATTATTAGAAGTTTCAAATCTCATTCACTCTGAACAATACTAGAACAGGTCGGTATCTATTCAGGCCATTCACTGTGGTAATAAATCACAAACGATAAAAACCATATGGTCTCTAATGTGTCAAAGTGAACATGATAAAGTTCAACGTCTATTCTGACCCAAAAATGTGTGATACAATAGGATGATAGTTTGACTATAGAAAAAATAAGTATTTTTAGCCAAGAACCAGCACCTTAATTAATATGGAAATCTTAGAAAAATTCCTGTTAATGTCAAGTATAAGATAAGAACGCCTTTGGCCATTGCTGTGGCTTCATATTTTTCTGAAATTGCTAGTCAATTCAGCCAGACAAAAGGAAGGAAGAAGAAGCACAATTATTGAGGTTATGAATGTATATATGAAAAAAGAATCGAGTATTATGTGAATGTCTGTTACAAACAAGAAGACAATGTACTAATTCTATACATATAACGAACTCTGTTGTTAGCTGCCTGTGCCCATGGCAACCTGAAGTACGACAGGACAAAAGCTGCCTGATCCTGCATCATCTTCATGATCGTTGGTGTGTCTGCGTCTGTCGTTGAGGCCTTTGTGTCAGCTCCTCTCATTGAGGGTTTTTCTCTCATTTTCGCTGACCCTCGGCTTCACCAAACATAATGTCTTTTTCTAGCAATTGGTCTTTCCTGATGACATGTCCAAATTTAGTAAGGCGAAGTCTTGGCATCATCACTTCTAAGGAGCATTCTGTTTGTACACTTTCTGGGCTGGTGCACAACGTATATAGATATAGATATAAGCTCTGGTGTTGCAGTAGTTAATCACTCACTTGCTAACTGAAAGTTCAGAAGTTTGAACCCACCAAGCTGCTCCGAGGGAGAAAGATGTGACTTTCTGCTTCTGTGAAGATTTACAGCCTTAGAAACCTATGGGGGCAATTCTACTCTATCCTATAGAGCGGTAGCCTCACTAAAGGAGTGCAGGGGTGTGGATCACGCAAGGTGACACTGTTAGAGGGGGTGACACCAAAATGACTCTCTATAAAAATATCCTGTAGTTGGTTATCATAACAAAACATTTTTCATCAGCCAAGCTTACAGGTGTCAATATACCTGCAAGGGTGCAACTCTATGCTGATTTACTTTTTGGACCTTCTAATGCAGTCTGTTCAGAGCTGTCTTTATTACCCAATTATACCTTGAACTGGAAACCCTGGTGGTTCCGTGGTTAAGAGCTATAGCTGCTAACCCAAAGGTCGGCAGTTGGAATCTACCAGGCGCTCCTTGGAAACCCTATGGTACATGTCTACTCTGTCCTATAGAGTCGCTATGAGTTAGAATCGACTTGAAGGCAGTGGGTTTTTTATGGGGTTTACCCATGGTTTCGTCTGTACGTGCTCTTGTATTCTCTGCTGCCAGTGTTTTTACAGTCATTGACTTTGTCAAATTTCCCAGTGTTTTAGCTACAATATTGTGGTAATTTGTATTTGTGAACCTATGTCAATAACTTTTTCGAGAATGAAGTAGTAATTAAAAGAAAAGAAGGAGTGATATACAAGAATTACGATTTACAAGTAACTTTAGTACAAAAACATAACTAAGGATTCTGCATGGCCAGGTACAGGAGAAGGTCCATGGGGCAGGGGAGGTGACACCATGAGTTACAGCACTGGGTGAGCCCAACCCTACTGACGCCACTGCTAAAGGGTGGCTATGAGTTGGAATAGACTCGACAGCAATGGATTTGGTGTTCTTTGTTTGCTGTATATATATACATACATGTATCTATATGGAGCCCTGGTGGCACAACGGTTAAGTGCTCAGCTGTGAACAAAAGGTAAGTATTTCGGACCAAACCATCCACTCTGAGGTAGAAAAGACCTGCCAGTCTGTACTCGTAAATATTACAGCAGAGAAAGCCCTATGGGGCAGTTGTATACAGTCACTATGAGTTGGAATCAACTAGATGGACCACAACAACCATATACATATGTGTATACGCATTTATAATAATATGCTATACAAGTTCATAGGTATTGAGTTTATCTGGAAAAACAAATATTAGAATTACTTTTAAAATTTCTAAAAAAGTGAAGTAAAGGAGGCGAGGCTAGCCCACTTAATATTGAAACATAGCATTGAGTGATATTTATAAAAGTTGAGTATGGGTACATGAAAACACCGGAAAACAAAACTTGTTGCTGTTAAGTGGATCCCAAGTCATTGTGACCATATAGCAGCTCTATATACAAAGTAGAACTGAGCTGAGTATGGTTTTCTTGGAAGTAATCTTTACAGAAGCAGGCTGCCAGGCCTTTCTTCTGCAGAGCCACTGGGAGGGCTGAAGCTGTTAACCTTTAAGTTAACAGCTGGTCACAAATTGCTTGCACCACCCAGGCTCCCATGGTGGGGGTATAATGTTCTGTTAAAACCAAAACCAAACCCGTTGTCGTAGAGTCAATTCTAACTCAGAGTGACCCTAGAGGACACAGAAGAAATGCCCCATAGAGTCTCCAAGGAGCAGCTGGTGGATTTGCACTGCCAAACTTTTGGTTAACAGATCAGCTGTTAACCACTGTGCCACCAGGGCTCCCCATGAAAAGACAGATCAATTTTCCTTATTGTTAGGTATCATCAAAGTGGCTCTGACTCATGACAACTTGATGCATAACAGAAGGAAATATTACCAAATCCTCTGCCCTCCTCACAATCTTTGATATGTTTGGGCTTATTTCTACATGAATAGACAGATTAATAGGAGAACATAAAATCATGAAATTGCCCCAGTACATATGAAAAGTTTGTTTTAACAAAAACAGCATTTCAAACCAGAGTCAAACACACAAATCTCCCCATGTATGGCATTGGGTCAACTAACTGAAGGTTTGAGGGGAAAAACAAAGATGAATATCTATCTCAGTCCTTCTAACAAAATAAAGTGTACATGTTTCAAAGGTTAAAGTTCAAAAGGGTAAAAAGGGCACAGACTAGTAGAGGTCAGAAAATATTTCTTAAACAATCTCAGGGTATACAAGGCATTTCTAGCAAATCAGAAAGGAGGAAACCATAAAGATTTATACATTTGATGATATGAAAAAATTCCTGTAAAAATAGCAGGTGAAGGCAAGAGAATAAAATAAGGCAAAATATCCTATGCAAAGCCTTAATATGCCTAATGTTTAAATAGTTTTTGTAGGTTAATAAGGGGACAAGAATCCAACAGGAGGAAAAAATGGACGAAGGATGTGAACAGACATTTTTACAAAAAAAAAAATATATGTATATACAATTTGCTTATAAATGGATGAAAAGTTGCTCCACCACATTCATAATATTAAAAGGAAAATTAAAATAGTGAAAAAAACATACTTTTAACCTGTTTTTCTTCGACAGAGCTCAAAAGATCTGAAAATATATAGTGTTTTTAAAATGTGGGAAAAAGTTTCACTCGTAGAGGATATTGTTGAGGATATAAACTGGTGCAACCTCTTTGGAAGGAAACTTGATCTAGCAATTCCAAATCTAAATATGTATGCTACCCATCCATTCAAATACAGGCACGATGTCCAACAGACAAAAGTATTCTTTCCAGCGTTGTTCATAAAGGAAAAGACTAGGAATGAACCTCACGGCCGTAACTGGGGACTAGTTACATCAGCTATACTACACAGCAAAATAGGATTGTTTTGATGCTATCATCTACGCGTGTGCAACACTGAGCTGAAAGAAAAGCTACAAAAGAATGTATATAATGTGCATAAATATCTAACATTTGTGAAAAAAGACGGTGCTGCATATATGTATATTTATTCGTTGCCATCAAGTCCAATCCGATTCATAGCAACTCCAAAGGACAGAGTAGAACCACCCCACAGAGTTTCCAAGGAGCAGCTGGTGGATTCCAAATGCAGGCTTTTTGGTTACCAGCCAAATGTTTAACCACTGTGTCACCAGGGCCTCATATATATGTATAGGCATAGGTGTAAGGAAAAGAGGAAGACCCTTAATGAGGTGGATTGACACAGTGGCTGCAACAATGAGCTCAAGCATAACGATGATTGTTAAGGGGATGCCTCAGGACGGGGCAGTGTTTTATTCTGTTGTGCATAGAGTCGCTATGAGTCAGAACCCACTTGAAGGCACCTAACAACAACAATAACAAAGGTATAAGTATAGGTATAGGTATAGGACTGAGGTGTGCCCCACCCAAGCCATGGTGTTTTCAATCATCTCATATGCATGTAGAAGCTGAACAATGAATAAGGAAGACCTAAGAAGAATTGACGCCTTTGAATTATGATACTGGGGAGTAATATTGAATATACCATGGACTGCCAGAACAAATCCATCTTGGAAGAAGTACAGCCAGGATGCTCCTTAGAAGCAAGAAAGGCAAGACTTCATGTCACATAGTTTGGACATGTTATCAGGAGGGACCAGTCCGTGGAGAAGGACATCATGCTTAGTAAAGTACAGGGTCAGATAAAAAGAGGAAGACCCTCAACGAGATGGATTGACTCAGTGGCTGCAACAATGGGCTCAAACAAACATACCAACAATCTTGAGGATGGTACTGGACTGGGCAGTGTTTTATTCTGTTGCACACAGGGTCGCTATGAGTCAGAACTGACTCAATGGCACCTAACAACAGCAACAACATGTATATATATGTATGTGTGTATGTTGTAAATGGCAACTTCATGTACAAATGAATGAAACAATGCCCAGTCCTGCGCCATCTTGGTGATCATCAGTATGCTCGAGTTCATTGTTACAGCCACTGTGTATTTTTGTATCAGACAGCATTCTGTTGTGATCCATAGGATTTTCTTTGGCTCTTTTTCAGAAGCAGACAATCAGGCCTTTCTTCCTGGTCTGTCGGAGTCTGCAAGCTCCACCCAAACCTGTCCACCATGGATGACCGTGCTGGTATTTGAAATATCAGTGGCATAGCTTCGAGCATCACAGCAACATGCCAGCCACCACAGTAAGACAGACAGATGGGTGGTGGATACGTATACATACATATCCACAAAAATATACACCTACAAACACGTATACACACAATAAGAATGCATGAAGAATATGAAAATGGTTCTTGGTACAAGACAGAGTTTTATTTTTCATTGCATATCTCTTTTTCCTTTTGAGTCCCCCACCCCTATGCAGGTGTATTGCTTTTCTTTTTCTAATTAAAAAGCAAGTATAAAAAATTAAAGCCAAACATTTATATAAAAGACATTCAAGTCACCGGACTTCTATTATTATTCTCTTTTACACCTTTTTACTCAAAGTCACTCTGTTCTGAGAGCCAAACGAAAGCTGAAAACTTCTGAGTTTTTTCTTTTCTTTTTTTTTTTCACAAATAAATACAGATTAGGTACTGGGCTATAAACTAAAATTAATCCAGTTTTCTCCTGAGTGCATTCATAATTTAAGATTTCTGCGACAAATTGGAAGATGTACTGGGAATTTCCTGAGCCTTAGGCTCACGTCCAGGGCTATCATTTACTGTTGTGCATTGGATGTGCTGACATCTAGATCAATAATAAGAGGAGTGCCTTTGGTGAGAATGCTAGTTAAGCTACCCTTTCCTGACGTTCTCGTTTATCTCTTTCTGTTCCCATTGATGATCTATTTTTGCTTTATCTTTCCCATCCCATGATCATCTCCAAGAGTGTAGCGCCATAGCCAGCCTGTTGTCCTTGTTGTCATCAGTCGCTGTCAAGTGGATTCCAACTCGTGGAGACCCCATGTGTACAGAATAGAGCTGAGCTGCTCCATAGGGTTTTCAAGGCTGTGACCTTTTGGGAGCAGATCCCCAGACCTGCTTCCAACACACCTCTAAGTGGGCCTGAATAGCCAACCTTTGGGCTAATAGTTGATCGCTGAGTTGTTTTCACAACCCAGGGACTCCTATAGTCAATCTCCACCTAGTACTTTTGGGTATGAAATACGTAATAAACATTTGCGTAATGATTAAAAAGTAAATACATAAAACAGTATTCTTGGTGATAATGATTGTTGTTGTTAGTTGCCGTTGAGTTGGCTCCAATTCATAGTGACCCCACGCAGAACATAGTGAAATGCAGCCTTGTCCGGTGTTATATCACGACCACTGGTATGTTTGAGGTCATTGTTATAGCCACTGTGTATTTTGAGTGCCTTCCAATCTAGGGGGTTCATCTTCCAGCACTATATCAAACTATATTCTGTTGTGATCGTTAAGATTTTCACTGGCTGGTTTTTGCTAGCAGGTCACCAGGTCTTCTTTCCTAGTCTGTCCTAGTCTGGAAGTGTTGTTGAAATCTGTCTACCACGGGTGACCCTGCCTGTATTTGAAATACTTGCTGGCATAGCTTCAAGCATCACAACAATACTCAAACCACCAAAGTAAGACGAACTGACAGATGGGTGGTGGAATAATGATTCCTATTAAAAACCCACTGCCATTGAGTCGATTCCAACTTATAGTGACCCTATAGACAGAGTAGACCTGCCACCATAGGGTTTCCAAGGAGTGGCTGGTAGATTTGAGTTGCCGACCTTTTGGTTAGCAGCCATAGCTTGCCGCGTAGCTCTTCACCACTGCGCCACCAGGGCTCTGGAATAAAGATTAGCAAAAGCTAAATAAAACTCAGCACTAGTTTGCAGGATTTTAGTAATCCAGAAAAAGATCATCTCTGTCCCCTTTGGGTTCTGTGAAGACAGGCACTATAGAAATACAAAATAGTATTACCTCTGTTACTACAGCACCAAGCTGTCAAACAGGCATCTCCACCATGCTCCTTGGGTACTACAGGGTCACTTACAAGCAGCCACTTCCTGCCTGCCCTCCCCCTCCAAATACAGAGCCTTATGTCATAGCATTAAATGTCTGTGTGTTTTTAATACACTGACTCCATAAAGAGACTCTGCTGATTGGGAAATTATAGAATTAAACTGCCACACATGTCACTGGCATCTACATGAACTGCAGGCATGTGTGTGGGCTTTTTGGCGATGACATTTTCTGTGTAATTGTTTTTAGAGTTCAGCAGCACTTGTTGGCTATGCCAAGTGAGTGACAAATAGAAAGGTTGAAAATGCAGCTTAGTCGGGGATGAGGACGGATTAGGGTCTGTGACAGGTCCATGTGTCTTCTGTTTAGGTCAGCTGACACCAGCATAGTTCAGGTCACCTATTTCCCCTATGTTTGGGTGATGGACAGTGGATGTCAGCTCATCCACGTGTGGTTGGATGATGAAGAAGGGAGAAGAGATTCAGACAAAGCTTGGATGAGGGAGCAGAGTGGAACATCCTGGTATTGTCTACCAGATAGACATGGTGGATAAGTTTGGAGAAATCCATAGGCTCATGAGGGCATTCAGGGTTAGGGAACTGGATTCTTCTTTTTTGTCACTTTTGGTTTTGTTCTTATGGTTTTTTGTCATCAGAGACTTTTAAGAGTAACACAGCAGTGGTTCTCAGGAAACTACCCTTGCTGTATGAGGCAGTGGTGATTCAGCAGTAAAACTGTCCCTCTTCCATGTGGAAGACCCTGGTTTGATTCCCGGCTAATGCATTTCACTCACAGCTACCGCTGGTCTGTCAGTGGAGGCTTGTGTGTTGCTAGGGGGCTGAACAGGTTTCAGCAGACTTTCTAGACTAAGACAGACTAGGAAAAAAGGGCTAGAAATTCACTTTTGAAAATCAGCCAATGAGAAGCCTAATGATCACAAGGGTGTGATCCATGACTCATCATGAGGATGGCACAGGACCACAGGGACAGTATCATTCCTTTGTGCATGGAGTTGCCATGAGTCAGGTGTAATAGAGGTCCCACTATAGCTCTTTCAACATGAATTCAATTAGCAGCCTAATCAGTCTTCAAAACCAAATTTGTTCTCACTTGAATTGAAGATATTTCTAATAAAACCAAAAAACCCAAACCGGTTGCCATCGAGTCTTTTCCAACTCATAGTGACCGTATAGGACGGAGTAGAACTGCCCTGTAGGGTTTCCAAGGAGCAGTTGCTGGATTTGAACGGCCCACCTTTTGGTTATTACCCATAGCTCTTAACTACTACGCTACCAGGGCTCCATAATACTAACAGGCAGCAACAAAATCTGTTTTATAAGAATCTCCAACCCATAAGTTTCCCATTCTCAGGTTGGTTGTTGCTGTTACTGCAACATGAGTTGATTCCATTTCATGTTGACCTGACATAACAGAGTGAAACTGCCCCACCGGGTTTCCTAGGCTGTAATCTTGACTTGGTAGTTTGTGATTAATCACCTGCTCAGAGCAAATTGGGTAATCTCATTTATATTAATTCAGCAAGAGGAAAAAACAGAAATTCTAGAGTTTTGTCTGTGTCTTTGCTAGGGGACTAGGATAGTATGCTTAAGCATTTTGATACATTTGAGGGGTAATATCCAAGGTCATTGTCTTAGGCTGGTTTCTTTGGAGAAGCAAAAGCAGTCACTGTCCATATACATGCAGAAAGAGATTTATGTCAAGGAAATGGTTCATGCAGTTCTAGAGGCTAGAAAGTTCCAAGTCTGTGGGTCAAACTGGAGGATTCTCCTGACTCAAATTGTTGCAGATGCTGGTGAAGCCAAGATCAGCAGGTCAGACAGCAGGCCTCTGGCTCACAAGCTGTGAAGATCAACGAATCCCAAGATGGGCAGGTAAGCTGCTGGTTCAAGTCCCCAGAATCACAGGTCAGATGAAGAGGAGCCAGCTGCAGGATCCAGAGTGAGCAAATGCCAGGGAGCCTTGCCAGAAAGTCTGTCTATATTGGATGCAGGCCACATGCCCAAGGAAACTCTCTTTCAACTGTTGGACACTCACAGCACATCCTATCATGGAGGTGATCACATTATATCAGCTCTCATCATGGAGGTGATTACATCATCTCACGACTGCCAAACGACATCATAACTGCCAAACCACCGAGAATCATGGCTCAGCCAAGTTGATACACAACTTTAATCATCACAGTCAATGCACATCGTTTCAATATTTTCATAGAGAAAAACTTACATCATTTGTGCCAATGAAAGACAAATCACTGGAGTGTGAAATCCTTAACACATTTAAATCCTCAAATTTTTTCTCCATGTGAAAAATGTCTCTTAAATTTATAAAATTATTCTAAAAAATCCTGGCCATACTTCTTCAGGAATTTTTTTTTCCACCCTCTAAGACTTTAATGCAAAAAACCAAACCCATTGCCATGGAGTTAATCCTGACTCATGGCGACCCCAAGTGTTATACAGTAGAATTGATCCACAGTATTTTCTATGCTGTAGTCTTCATGGAAGCAGACTTCCTGGCCTTTCTTCTGAGATGCTTCCGGGTGGGTTCAAATCACAAACTTCAGCTTAAAAGTCAAGCACAGTAATTGTTTTTGCCAACCAGGGACTTCCCGAGCCTTTATGAATGGGTTATTAACTAGAAGAATAAAGAAGGAGCATAGAGTGATGTCTTGGTTACGTAGTGCTGCTATAAGAGAAATACCACAAGTGGATGGATTTATCAAACAGAAAATCATTGTCTGACAGCTTGGTAGGCTAGAAGTCCAACCTCAGGGCACCAGCTCCAGGGGAAGCCTTTTCTCTCTGTCGGCTCTGGAAGAAGGTCCTTGTCATCAATCTTCCGCTGATCTAGGAGCTTCTCAGTGCGGGGACCTTGGGTCCAAATGATGCTTGTTCTTCTCCTAGCTCTTTTTTTGGTGGTCTGGGGTCTCTGTGTCTGTCTTGTCTCTGTTTTATCTCTCAAAAGAGATTGGCTTATGACACAGTCTAATCTTGTAGATCTCATTAACATAACTGCCGCCGATCCACGTCATTAACACCATAGTGACAGGATTTACATACAGGAAAGTCATGATGACAAAACAGTGGACAGTCACCCGATACTGGGAATCATGGCCTAGCCAAATAAATACACTATTTTTGAAGCACACAATTCAATCCATGACATGTGCTTTCATAAACCATATGATCATCCCCCAAATCAGAAATCATACACTCACACACCTCCACACCCTATATATATGAAAATCTACATAGTATGTATCTCCATGCATACCATATTTTTATGCAAACAATGCATGCCTCTTGCTCTTGTTGTCTGGCTGAGCCTTCCCTCGTGATGTTTTTCCTAAGCACGCTATGCTAATTTTTTTATACCAACATATGGAGGACGATCAACATGACAGCCATTATGAGAGTGCCTTTCACGGGGAGAACACAGCTGGAAAACAAACGCAGAAGGTGCGTCATTGGTGGAAACAAACAGTTATATGTTAAAATTTTGCACTCCTTTATGTATTTTCTGTATTTACATGAGTAAATATGTTTATATCAATGTGATAGTTAAAATTGAAAGGTTTTGTGTAAGTTCTTCTAAGATAAAATGCAACGTACTTATCCAATGTGTACTTTTTATACAAATTGGAGTTAATATAAATTTTCCTAATAACGTTTCAAAATTTCAATAAGCTATGCATTACTGAGTGGATTAAAGGTTGTTCCAAAAGTATAACCACCATCTTGGTACTTTTCAGGTGAATTGTGAATTAGTGGAGACATTTTATAGCAAACACATTAAACATTACAAATTTTTGTGAACAAGTAATAAACACGTTATGGTGTTTTACTGGATTTTTATAAAATACAGGGACCATTATATTTGAAAATATCAGACCAAAAAAAAAATTCTAAGCAGTTAAAAAATTTTTGAGAGCCTTCAGGATACTTAGAAACCAAAAGTTTTGTTACAATCCAGTCTTTCCATGAGCAGTCACCTTTATTCTTGCATGAGAAACAATCCTATTTTCAGTGGAGTCTTCAACTGAAAAAATTTTTTTTGGTCTCTTTGAGTAGGTCATTTGTATTGGTGATGTGTTGCCTAACATGTGATACAGTTATGTGTTACCTCAGATAACTTCTACATCAAGTTTGCAATCTTGGCTTTTAAATGATCAGTTTAGGCTATTGGAGGACAAGGAAGATGAGAAAATGCTTCTTTGAACGTAAATCAGGCCAGTCTTCAGAGTGTAACCACAATGATTCAGAGTTTTTCATTACCAGCCTTCTAATTTGTGCTCAGAGACCCTGGGCTAGGCTGCTCAACACAAAGTTAGAGGTTCAAAGCCACCCAGAGGCACCTTGGAAGAAATGCCTGGCCATCCACTTCTGAAAAATCAACCATCGAAAACCCAGTGGAGCACAGTTCTACTCTGACACATATGGGGTCACCAAGAGTCGCAGTCAACTCAGCAGCACTTGGTTTACGGGAGGCTCTAGAAGGGAAGGACTTTGCAGTTCGACTCAATCAGATCATTTCAGAAGTGGCAAAGCTCACTCTTGAACAGAGAGCCAAGTCAGATGCAAAGGAATATGAACAGAATGTTCCACTCTAGTCTGGAAGTTGGAGCTGCCCAGTTGGAGACAAGTCTCAGGAAGACCCTGGGTCAAATCAGCTAAAGCTGTGCTGTCTAAACAAGGGAGAATGAACAATCGGACTGAATCCGCAGACAGCAAAAGCAAAATAACACACAGCCTACGCATGGGAGCGGGTATTTCCAGACTCTCCCTTGGTTCACTTGGAGTGGGAGAGAAGCTATTGGATCTCTTCGTCTCTTCCCTTTCACATGGAATGAGACTCAGTAAGGTTGTATTCTCAATCTAGGATAAGAAAGTAAATTCCTCATTGGTTTCCCCTTTCCTTCATTTTAAAATAAACTGGCTTCAATTGTTGCTCTTGTAGGTTGCCATCAAGTCAATTTTGATTCATAGTGGCTCCATGTGACAGAGGAAAACCATCCTATAGTGTTTTCTAGGCTGTAATCTTTACAGAGACGGAACACTGGGTCTTTTCTCCAGTGGAGGCACTGAGTGGGTTTGAAATGCCAACCTTTTAGTTAGCAGCACAGCACTTAATCATTGGGCCACCAGGGCACCTTAGTATTAATTAAACTACATAAATAAACTAAGGTTCTCTAAACATCTCCTGGTTCCAAGCTCCAAATAGCATCTGTTCATTCAAGACAGATACTTTGGTTTTGGAAAATGTCTAAGTTATGCCATGCTTACTGTAGAGAACAAAGGTCTTGTGCTTCATTTTGCTGAGATTCATCGACTGCTGTACATCTTTTTGGGGGAGCAATACCACCTCTTTGATAACCCACTGCCGTCAAGTCAATTCCGACTCATAGCGACTCTGTAGGACAGAGCAGAACTTCCCCATAGAGTTTCCAAGGAGCACCTGGATTCAAACTGCCAGCCTTTTGGTGAGCAGACATAGCTCTTAACCACTATGCCACCAGGGTTTCCCCACTTTGATAATGTCTGTCGTTATCAAGTTAAAACCGAAGCAGGCTGTGTGAGATGTCGTTACTGAATATGGACAGCTATAACCTAATGCCTAGAAAGCAACAGCAAGCACAACAAAAATAATAGCTAACGGCTATTGAAATCATCTGGCTAATGGGCCTTGAATTTTACCTCTGAGGACATTCTGTTAAAGGTCTAATTAATTACCATATTTTATGCAAATAATGCACAGCTTCTATGTTTTTTGGGCCAACTGCACCCTCCCCCTGAGAGGTATTTCCTTAAGAGTGCTATGCTAATTTTTTACAGCAACATGTAAAAAAAATTGGCATAGTGGTACTTATGAAAATACCTCAGAGGCAGAGGGCACAGCTGCCAAACAAACATACAAGGCTCACGTTATTTGCATAAAATTCAGTAAAGGAAAAACCTGGGGTCCATAAATGTTTGGATTCTTACCAGAACTACTCAGTCAATACAGCTGGGGACACAATCCAGCCCATCATTTTACCAACCCACCATTGACTTTTGGTATTCTACACCCACCTACAGTGTCCATCTCTGGAGGATGGCATTGTGATAAAATGGAAAGAAAAGGGGGGAGTGGGCCTTGGTTTGCTAGTGCTGCCATAACAGAAATACCACATGGGGTGGCTTTAAAGAACGGAAGTTTATTTTCTCACAGTTCAGGAGGCTAAAAGCCCAAATCAGGGTCTTGGCCATGTTGATTCCTTTCTTGTTGACAACCCCGGCATTTTTTTTTTGGTTCCTTGCTGTTCTTTGGGATTCTTTGGCTTGTAGCTGATCCTCACATGGTGTCTGTTTTCCCCCTGTGTGTGTGTCTTTCTTTATTCTGCCTTTGTCTTTATAACTCAGAAGTGATTAGGTTTAGGACCCACCCTGTTATCCTATGACCTCATTAACATAAGAAAGGAATATGCTATTTCCAAACAGAATCCTATCCACATGTCCAGGAGCCAGGCTTTAAACAGATATTTTTTGGGGGGACATAATCCAGTCCATAACTAAGTATTCAAAAACAGACAGAACTATGTAGACAGCACCTTTCTTTCCAAATGCCAATTTCTGACTTTATAGATGTATCACAAAGACAAACTTTGGTACAATGCTTAAAAATCACTCACAAATTCCAAAACATAGGTGTTTAGCAATATTACATTCTTTTCTTCTCCCTTTTTCTTGCTTCCCACAGTCCACTTCCCAAGCCCCCCTGCATTGTAGAAAGAAAATACCACATATATTTAATGAGCACGTCATTTCTTTTTTCACTCCCTTGGCTTTATTTTTTACTGATAGAGAAAATTGGACCTGCAATTTGTGTATATTCATCAGTACTCACTCCGCCTCCATGGGTGTCCATTAAGGTAAAAAGAATGCTGTGTTAATTAATTAAATCCAAGCCAATGCTGTGTATTTTCATTTGACATGAGTGCTTTAAGGGGCTTTGACTGATACATCATTAAAAGAATTAGGTTTGAGGTTAAATTAGTTTTTGAGCCTCCTCCAGGCTGATACCCTGTATTTTGCATATATAGCTGGACAGGTTGACAAGCCTCCCTGAATAAATCAAGCTGTTACACCAGGGCTGGTCTGGTACTTTGAGCATCTAGAGACTCTTAGCCACAGAGAAGGATGAAACACTCATTTAAAAATAAATGCAAATAAATTAATTTCCATGACAAAGGAATTGCACTAACAGCTAAAGTAAACATATGGCTGCAGAACTGTGTGACCAGGGAGTGTCTTGCCTTTTGAATATTTGGGTCTGTACTTTATGTACTTATCTAGGACCCACTTCAGCAGCGCAGGTTCAAATAATCCCCTTTGAGTAAAACATTTTATTTTAACGATGTGCTATGCACTGTGCAAAGGTTAAGCACTCGACTGCTAACTAAAAGGTTAGCAGTGTGATCTTCCCCAGCAGCTCTGTAGGAGAAAAGATCTGAGAATCTATGTCTGTAAAAGATTATAGCCTGGCAAACACTGTGGGGATAGTTCTTATTCTGTCACACAAGGCTACTATGAGTCAGAATCCGTGCTACCCAAGGATAACAACATGCGTTGTGCATTAAATTTAAGCCAATGATGCAGATCTTGAAATGCAATTAGCTTGGGTGGCTATCGCAACTTAGATGGAAAGATTTACTAGGAAATGGGGCTCTGCCATGTTGTAGGCTACAGTATAAGGATGATTCATGTGAAGTGTCTTAGTCACCTAGCACTGTTGTAACAGAAACACCACAAGTGGATGGCTTCGAAAAAAAGAAGTTTATTCTCTCACAGTCTAGTAGGCTACAAGTCCAAATTCAGGGCACTAGCTTCAAGGGAAGGCCTTCTCCCTCTGTTGGCTCTGGGCAAAAGTCTTTGTCATCAATCTTTCCCAGGTCTAGGAGCTTCTCAGCACAGGAACCCTGGGTCCTGAAGACGTGCTCTTGTTCTAGCTCTTGTTTTTGGTGGTAAGTGGTCCTCATGTCTCTCTGTAGCTTCTCTCTTTTATAACTCAGAAGAGATTGGCTCAAGACACAACCCAATCCTGTAGATTGAGTCCTGCCTCATTAACATAACTGCCACTTATCCCACCTCATTGACATCATAGAGGTAGGATTGACAACACATACAAAAATCACATTAGATGAGAAAATGGTGGACAATCACACAATAATGGGGAATCACACCCTAGCCAAGTTGACACATATTCTATCCATGACAACATGCTACACTTCTGAGATGTGACGGCTTGTTTATTACTGCACCATCTCCTGTCCTAGCCTGACTAACACAAACCAGTCCTGGCACCTGGTAACTGCCTTCCATTGTTAACAGTTATAACTTGCTGCTTCTGGCTTGGGGTCACCTCTGGTGGCACAGTGGTTAATTGTTTGGCTGCTAACCGAAAGTTCAGCTGTTTGAAACCACCAGCCACCAAACAGGAGAAAGATGTGGCAGTCCACTTCTGTAACTGTTACAGTCTTGGAACCTCTATGGGGCAGTTCTACTCTGTCCTACAGGGTTGATTTCTTTGTTTTGTCACCTGGCATCCTTATTGTAGAAATGAGGTTCAGTGTGGCCTAAAGCTTGGGTCTGGTAAGGGCTGCTGATTTGGGAAAATGCCTTTGTTTTACCTAGTCTTAAAGTTTTAAAAAAGCAAAGATGTCACTTTGATGAGTAAGGTGTGCCTGACCCAAGCCATGGTCTTTTCAATGGCCTCATATGTGTGTGAACACTGGACAATGAACAAGGAAGATAGAAGAAGAACCAGTGCATTTGTATGTCGTGTTGAAGAAGAATATAAAACATACCGTGGACTGCCAGATGAACGAACAAATCAGTCTTAGAAAGAAATACAACCAGCCTGCTCCTTGGAAGTGAGATGGAGAGACTTCAGCTCACTTACTTTGGGCACGTCATCAGGAAAGTCCAGTCTCTGGAAAAGAACATCCTGGTTGGTAAAGTGCAGGGTTGGCTAAAAAGTGGGAGCCCCTCCATGAGATGGAGTAACACAGTAGCCTTCACATTGGACTCCAACATACCAGTGATGATGAAGGTGGCACAGGAATGGGCAGCGTTTCATTCTGTCATACGTGGGGTCACCATGAGTCAGAGCCACCTCAGCAGCAACTAACAACAAAGACAACAGAATCACGTTATTGCCACCTAATGAAACTTTCACTTAATGTTCAGCTAGATACATGGAAAGTGACAAGACAGCTTAGTCAGCTCAGTTAGTGATATCACAATCTCAGTAGGAACTCGGGGGCCCTGAGACACCCCCACTTCCCTTGCCCAAAGAGCATGCAGGGACTACCTCTGGACAGCTGTATTTCCTGTTCCTTTCCCAGGAGTCAAAGTTTATACCCTTAGACCCATTTGTTAGTGTTCCCCCTCCACCACCCCTTGTCTTGCTGTAATGAGCTTATCCTCATTGGGGCTCATCTCACTTCCATCAACATCACATTTTCAGCCATAAAAAACCCCATTCTGAGTCGATTCTGACTCATACTGACCCTGTAGGACAGAGTAAAACTGCCCCATAGGGTTTCCAAGGAGTGGCTGGATTTGAACCACTGACCTTTTGGTTGGCAGCTTAACCACTGTGCCACCAGGGCTTCCCCTTTTGCCCTACAACCCTGCTTCTCACGGTTTGCATATGAGGTTCCCTAGCAAGCAAACATTCTCACCTTCTCCCTGAGACAGCTCTCCTCCTCCCCTTCCTCCTTCCTATAACTGACGTTCACCCTGAACTTGTGTGGATGTCTCTCTCTTGCCTGTGTCCAGTGTGAACATCCTTTGCAAGCTTCCACAGATGCTCCCTGCCCTTAGGTCTACGACAGCTTCGCCCCACATTGTTGTAGCAGATGGATTATTTTCCTGTTCATCCTTGTCTTAGTATTCCTGTGCTGTACCACAGGTGGGAGGATTTAACAAACAGAAATTTGTGTTCTCACAGTTGGGGAGGCTAGAAGCCCAAATTCAGGGCATTGCCTCTAGGAGAAGGCTGTCTCTCTGTTGGTGCTGGGAAGGTCCTTGTCTCTTTCAGTTTCTGTATCTGGTTCCTTGGGGATCTCCATGTGACATCTGTCTTTCCTCATCTGTGCTTGCTTGTTGGTGTACCACATCTGCTCTTTTTAAGAGCGATTGGTTCAAGACACACCCTACACTGATATGACCTTGTTCACATAACAAAGTGATTGCTTTAAGACACACCCTACACTGATATGACCTTGTTCACGTAACAAAGAAAACCCTATCTTCAGGTGGGATTTCATGTACATGCATAGGGGTTAGAATTCACAACACATACTTCTGGGGGAACGATTCCATCCATAACAATCCTATTGGCCTTTTGCTCCTCCTGCACCAGAATAAGCCCCGGCACCCATCTGTCACTTTGTCACACTGGCGTGGCTTGTGGGTTGCTGTGATGCTGGAAGCTTTGTCACCAGTAATTCAAATACCAACAGGGTCGCCCATGGTGGAAAGGTTTCAGTGGAGCGCCCAGACCAAGAAATACTAGGATGAAAGGCGTGGCGATCTACTTCTGAAAATCAGGCAATGAAAACCTTATGGATCGCAGCAGAATATTGTGCAACTCATTTGCTTTGGGCACGCCATCAGGAAGCATCAGTTGCTGGAGGAGGACATCATGTGTGGTGAAGCAGAGGACCAGCCAGGGCAAGGGGGACCCTCAGTGAGATGGACTGGCACAGTAGCCACAATGATGACCTCCAACATGCCAGCAATCATGAAGATGACGCAGGACTGGGCAAAGTCTCCTTCCGTTGTCATGGGGCCACCATGAGTCTGAAGGGATGGCACGGCAGCTGATAACAGAACGAGAACAGTGTTGTGATCATCATCCTGGCTTCATTAAATATCTAATGAATAAATAAAGATTTCTTATGCGCCACCTTTAAAAAAGTAGAGGTATCTTTTTCACTGGATGAAACGATGTCCTATTTCTGTCTTTTTGTCATATTCTAAGTTGGCTTGTAAAAAAGAAGACAAAGAAGAACTAAGACTGATGTTGGGACTTAGCTTTCATTTCTCCTCCTTAATTACATTATCTTTAACAACTAAAGGCCATATAAACCTGGAAAGGGTAGAAAGACAATTAGCAAATTCAGTAGCTCTTTGCTTCTGTTTTTGGTCTTAAGAATAATTAGTTGCCTTAGATAAAGACTTCTGCTAGGCTTAATGCCGTCTGCGTGGATGCAGCCTGTATTTCACAAGCGTGTTTCCAAAAGCATATCAGAGTGTCAAGCCTTGTAAATGGGTTAATGACATCTCCCACTAAGCAAAGTCCTTGTTGGTGCCTCTAGACATGAGGACAGGAGTAGAAATGGAAACACATCTCCTGAATTGGCCGGCGTTTGAATATTTGCACGGCTGGTCTGAAGTATCCAATCTCGCCATGGGGGCAGGAGACAACTTGCCTAATGATATCACAACCTCTTTGTCGTGTAGACATTTTCAATGATTTATCATGGCCTGATAATATTTGCAAAACTCAGTGATAATTGCTGGAGTCAAATGCATATTTGAGGATGAATTGAAGGAAGTGATTAACTCACTAAGCACATATTTGCCTTTGCAAGTATTGCATACAAAAAGGGCTCTACCGTAGTAGGGCTTTTGGAATAGAAAATGGAATATGACTATATAGTTAAGAAAACAAATGCGCAGATATATTGGAAGGTAAAACAGGAAATGTGCTGTTTGAGATAAATAGCATACTCCTGGATTTTAGAGAAGGTGGAAAACCGGAGATATTTTCATAGAAGTAAGAAGTGACATTTGGGTGACAGAAATAGTTACGCACGTAGGTCCTATCTGAAAGGCTGGAAGTATGAGCCCACCCAGAGGTGCCTTGGAAGGACATCCTGGAAATCTGCTCCCAAAAAATCATCCATTGAAAACCCTATGGAGCACAGTTCTCCTCTGACACACACAGAGGCACCCTGGAAGAAAGTCCTGGCAATCTGCTTCCGAAAAATCACCCATTGAGAACCCTATGAAGCACAGTTCTCCTCTGACACACATGGAAGCACCATGAGTCGGAGCCAGCTGGATAGGAATCAGCAACAGCAACATGCTTCATAACCAGAGAATGGAACAGAAATGTACAAAAGAGAGGATCCTCTGCATGGTGCCAATGGTTAAGCTGTTGGTTACTTGCCCAAAAGGTTGGAGGTTTGAGTCCACTGGAGACCCCTCAGAAGAAAGGCCTGGCAATCTAATTCCAAAAAAATCCATGATTGAAAACCCTGTGGAACACAGTTCTCCTCTGACACACATGGGGTCCCCCTGAGTCAGAATCAACTTGACAGCAACTGGTTTGCATTGTCGGTTCTGCAAAATAGAGGGACATTTGGGTACACTAACATCTGTGTGTTTTTTCTCTTTTTCGGAGAGGAGGGGGTGAGGAGTTAGAGAAATGCATCTGGTTGGATCTTAAACTAAAGGACCCTGTGAAGAAGGCAGAAAGCAAGACCGGGGTTTTTCTCATTGATAGATTAATATCCATCTCATTTCTGTGACCAGATGATATCTGTTTTTACCATACCAGCCTTGGCCCCTTGGGAAATCATTGTTTTTCTGCACGGTGGCTCTTCTCTTAACATGAATTCATACTTGAGCTGTCTCAGTGCTTTAAGATTTACCTTCAAATAAAAGCCATTTAGCAATCACAAGCAGCCGTGGCCCAGCTGACCTCCGATCAACTTCCCAGAACATACATCTGAGTAGTAAAGTCTGACTTTGATATTCTGAATGATTTAAAAAATAACCCTTTTGAACGAGAAAATGCTAAACAGTGTTATTCCAGGGAGAATCTAGGCTTGGTGACACTGCCATCTATTTCTGTAAAATGCAGGATGAAAAATGCAAGTTTTTTTTTTTTTTTTCAAACATAAACACAGACCATTCTCTTCCAAAGCAGACCTCAAAACACTTTCAGAAGAGAGGAGGAACCTGTCCTTGGGAGGAGAGTCTAGATGATCTAGAAGCAACTGCAAACAAGGGTAGTTACAAAAAACACCTGCCTGAATTTCACACAAAAGTGGTGCTTTTGGGAAAATAGGTATCTTGCCTCTGACCATTGCCAGAACTTTTTAAAATGGAAGAGTTTATACCGCCTCCTTAGGCATGAGACCAGAAGAACAGGATGGTGCCTGGCTACCATTACTGAATGTTTGGATCAGAAAATAAACAGATAAATCCTGATCTAAAGGGGAAAAAATGTGAAACAGCATTTCAAGTTCTTACTGGACCTATTGAGACTGGAGGAACCCCTGAATCTATCACTCTAAGAAAATCATCATACCATGAACCGAAATTATCGCTGCAGTTTAAACTAAATAGCTGCCTAGATAAATTAGTAAAGAATGTCCGTCATGAAAATTGTGCTCTTTTAAAGAATTACCTATATGAAATCCAAAGGAGCCTGTTGGCACAATGGTCAAAGTGGTCAGCTGTGAACCTAAAGTTTAGAGGTTCAAGCCCACCAGCTGCTCTTCGGGAAAAAGATATGGCAGGACTTCTGTAAACATTACACCTTGGAGACGCTGTGTGAAAGTTCTACTCTGTCCTATAGGAATACACTCAATGGCAGTGCACTTGTTTGTTTCTTTTTATATGAGGTCAAATTGTCAATAAACTCTAAAGCATAGATGAGAAGTTTATGGGGCAGTGAACCTAAGTCAGTGCTGATGAAACAACCTAGGTGAAAATAAGAAGATGATACACCGTGAAGAATGCAACCAACTTTGTTGAGTTGTGCACGTAGAAATTGATGGATGGGTATATGTTCTGCTATGTATGTTTTCACCAAACTTAAAATTAAAAAAGGAAAAGTGAGATCGGGATCTTAAAAGCTTGCTAGTGGCCACCTATGATACACCTATTGGTCTCTACTTGTCCAAAGCAAAAAAAAAAAAAAAACTGCCACTAATCCACTTCATTACATCATAGTGATAGGATTTACAGCACATAGGGGAATCACATCAGATGACAAAATCATAGACAATCACACAATACTTCAGAAATGGATTATCCAATAAGCAAGGTAAACACGTGCTTAGGGCATCAACAAAACAGGGGCACCAGTTGTCCAAAGCAAAGACCCACAGATGCCAAGCAGACAGGACACAAGGAAAATCGAGCGCCACAGTGGAAGGGGACTGGCAGGGCACTAAATTAAATTGATACCACCTCCAGTGTGTGAGAATGTGATGGCCAGAAGTAAAGCCCATGCAGGGTCATGAAGGCGCCCACGACCAGAGTGGTTTAAGCTATGAGGTACCTGCCACTTCTACACTTTTGTTGACTACTCGGTTCACTCCGGTGTAGTTGAAACTCCTTATCTCGGCAGGTCTCTTGGGGCAATCTACTGTTTCATTCTAATACACAAGAGCTGGGGGTGGGGTGTCGAGTCTAACTCTGCTACATTCACCCCATATGCAACTGAATCCAACATAAGCCGTTCCTGGGCATGGATGGATGATGTTACAGATAACAGATCTTTGATCCATTTTGAGAGAACCGTCTTGTACATCCATGTCTGCTGACCCAGTAACTCCAGCCAGGAGGGCCAGCAATGCTCTTTGCCACGATACAAACACAAGGCGTACCCATGTGTGAGTCTGGGTAAATAACCAATGGGAACTGCAGTCCCACGTGACGCATAAAAGTGAGAGAACTCAAGTAAGTGGACCATTGCAAAGAATTCAATCAAGTTACTTTTTAACTGCATAACATTTATGTATAAACTTATGTCCTAAGTTTTGTAAACAATAACATTCATAACTTCAAAATACGTTTGTTATACACATGGATGCAATCTAGCATACATTTAATATAATACCAACATGGGAAATAATTTAATATAATGGTAACATAGCAAAAGTGAAAAAATACTGGAAATATTAAAATTTATCTAACAAGGAAAATTTTATATATCGAGTGAGTTTAGTTTTTTATTGTCTGTTGCACAGGACACAGTGCTTGATATTACTCTATATATGCTAATAATTGTGGTATTAGGACCATTCCTTTGAGTTGATCCTGATTCATACCTACCCTACAGGACAGAGTGGAACTGCCCTGTAGGGTTTCCAAGGAGCAGCTGGTGGATTTGAACTGCTGACCTTCTCGTTATCAGCTGAGCTCTTAACCACTGCGCCACCAGGGCTCCACTAGGCTCATTAAAAGGATGCAAAATGCATTATTTTATTTACCGTACAAAGTATGCTTCTGTTTTGCAACAATGAGTGTGTTTCTAAATTTGTCTTCCAAGAAAGCAACAAAGGGTAGTTATCAGAACTTTACATTCATATTTTAACAGAATATTTACATATCTCTTTAAGGAAAATGTGAGACTTCTTGAGGAAATAAATGAACATTTAGATAATAAAAAGTATATAAATGTATTTTATTTTCCATTTTCCTCTTACTGACTCTTTTAAGAAACTGGTATAGTTATAACTCTGCAAAACAAACTTGCTAGTTGAGAGATGCTGCTATTGCTATACCCATTATGGGTGTTGAAGAATTTTGCAAGGAAATAAAGTACACATTTTATAAATTTTGCATAATGGTTATAGTTTCCATTTCATTTCATATCAGTCAGGCATAAATAGCCTCACATTCACCGTGACTCATGATGTGGCTTGTCCAGTCCTGTGCAAAGTGAGCCAAAACACGTCTTAAGATTGAGCATACCCTTGTATTTGTGTCAAGCTCTTTGCGATTGCTTTCACCACCGACAGATATCGGCAACAGTCCAATTAACTTTGAAGACATGGCATCAAAGAGTGGAAAGAGAGTGCACAAGTTTTTAAGTATTTCAAGATGAAAAACACCTACAGCGTTCTAGAAGGGCCTGCCGGCAAACATCATAGGACAAACTAATGAAATTATTTCTTACTACCTTGTAAGCGCTATTGCTTTTGACTATCTCAGACCTGAAGAACAAATTATATGGTCCAAATCAAATTTCTTTTTTACTTACTAATTTTCGAACATAAATTTTTGTACTAACTTCCAAATTCGAATGTAAATTTTATTTTATAAATTTTACTGGTTTCGTAAATTTTCTTCATTTTCAATTATTTAGATGTATTGGCTATGGACATGTTATCAGGAGGGATCAGTCCCTGGAGAAGCATATCTTCCTTGGTAAAGTAGAGGGTCAGCAAAAAAGAGAAAGACCCTCAACGACGTGGATTGACACAGTGGCTGTAACAATGGGCTCAAGTATACAATGATTGTGAGCAGGGCACAGGATTGGGCAGTGTTTCGTTCTGTTATACTTAGGGTTCCTATAAGTCAGAACCTACTCGATGGCACCTAACAACAATAGTGGTAGAAACAAAATTTTAAAAATGCCATAATGTGGATACACCATGTAAAATGAAATGGCAACAACTGGAGTGCAAATAATGAAAACCTGCAGAAGATAAAATGGATTTGTGAATCCCTAAAGACAATTCCAGAATTAACTTCCTTTTTAAAATATAATGAATGAGAAGAGACTTTTTCCCTTGAACACTCGAGTTTAGTGGGTACAGATCATTGTACTAACACCAATAGTTCTGAAACTATGAATAGCAATACAAATATAACAGAATTTGTTCCAAATTCTGTGTCCAGTCCTTGAGGTAGTAAAAAATTAATAATGGTGTAGAAAGTGAAACGATATTAGCATCTGAAATTGTTGGATCTGCAAGACCTCGTAAATAACAGAAATGCAGATCCTGATTTGGGGAATAACTTTTCTTCTAATGATGTAAATTATTGGATTGAAAGAAGGCCAAGTGATTGTCAGCATCACAGTGGACCATTTGAAAATTCATGTCAAAATTTTCTGGATGGTAAACAAACAAAATTCTGTAGCCAGAAGATATTTCTAGTGTGCAAAGCTAGTGGTGGAAATTACGAGAGGGAGCGGATACCATCTTCTCCATCAGTGGGCTCTGCATATTGTTTTGATTGACAACTATTCAGCCCTAAATCATTTAATTCTTGATTTGCTAAGGGTGGATTTAGGAACTAGCACAACTCAAATTTGATTGATAAACATGAAAACAGTTCAATTCACAGAAATTGTACGTTGTCATATTTAAACTGAAGACATGGTTTTGGCTTAACTTGTGAACTAGAAACACAAATTCATGAAGATCGTCAATATTGGGAAGGTTTTGCACTGCATTATTGCTGTCATTCTAACAATCTCTGAATGTGGACTACCATTTTGAGGAAGAAATGAAGTGTTTGGTTTCCCACAAGATGGAAATTTTGGGGGTTTACTTGAACATGTTGCTCAGTTTGATCCACTTTTAGCACGTCACATCTCAAAATATGATAACACAGGAAAGCAACCCATTGTATATCTACAAAAATGTGTGAGAAATAAATAAATGTAAAAAGTGATAAAGTTTGATCAACTATATTCAGCAAAATAAGTATAGCTCAATCTTTCAGTTTACCTGTAGATTCCACTCATGATCTTTCTCGTATACAGCAGCTAAGTACCATTTTAAGATACAGATCTACAACAGATGGAAAACTCTGTTAAGTGATTTGTCACAATTACTAGCTTAAAAATTCATACCAGTGAAGGAGCTGCAAATCAAATACTTCAGTATGTATGCGAAGTTTACTAAATCAGCTTTTCTAAGTGCCCAGACCAGTCCTATGACAATGCTGTCACTATGTCAGGGCGTTATAAAGAGATGCAACAGAAAGTTTTAGAACATAATAAATATGCCATTTTCATGCCACATGCTATTCATTTGCTTAATCTTGCAGGACATAGCTCAGTTGATTGTTGTCCAGAAACAGCTGACTTTTTTTCTACTGTTTAGTTACTCTACGCATTTTTTGCCACCTCTACTCACCTGTCGGCAGTTTTTAAAACATATTGAGGCAATAACTGAGTATTAAAATGTCTTTCTAATACATATTGGAATGAGCACATTGTAGCAGCAATCGCAATTCTGAAATCCTACACTAAGATTCTAGATGCCTTAGAAAGTATTGTTGAAGACCAGACACAAAAAAAGGGATTCCAAAAGAGAAGGTGATAACATTGTCAACAAAATGCAAATACTAGAGTACGTATTTATGATGGTTATGTAGGATAATATATTGAAATACCATGGCTTGGGTCAGGCACACCTTAGTCCTCAAAGTGACATCTTTGCTTTTTAACACTTTAAAGAGATCTTTTGACCAGATTTGCCCAATGCAATGAATCATTTGATTGTTTAATTTCTGGACTACTGCTTCCATGCGTGTTGATTGTGGTGCTCCCCCAAAATATGTGTCAACTTGGCTAGGCCGCAGTTCCCAGTATTATGTGATTGTCCACCATTTTGTCATCTGATGTGATTCTCCCATGTGTTGTAAATCGTACCTCTATGATGTTAATGTGGCAGGATTAGAGGCAGTTATAATAATGAGGGTTGACTCAGTCAAGATGAGGTTGTGTCTTGAGTCGACCTCCTTTGAGATATAAAAGAGAGAAGTTAGCACAGAGTCAGGGAGACCTCACACCACCTAGAAAGCAGAGCTTGGAGCAGAGTGCATCCTCTGGACCTGGGGTTCCTGTGATGAGATGCTCCTAGATCAGGAGAAGATTGATGAGAAGGACCTTCCTCCAGAGCCTACACAGAGAAAAAACCTTCCCCTGGAGCTGGTGCCTTGAATTTAAACTTATACTGTACTAGACTGTGAGAGAATAAACTTCTCTTTGTTAAAGCCATCTTCTTGCAGTATTTCTCTTATAACAGCACTGGATGACTAAGGTAACCTCTAAAAACAAAAACCAAACCAGTTGCCCTGGAGTTGAGCCTGATTCATGGTGACCCCATGTGTGTCAGAGTAGGACTGGGCTCTGTAGGGTTTTCAGTGGCTGATGTTTCAGAAGTAGATTAACCCTCCTTTTTTCTAGGTTCCTCTGGGTGGACTCAAATCTCCAACCTTTGGCTTAGCATCTGACTTCCTTAGCATCCAGGGACTCCATAGCCCTCAGGAATCTAAATAAATAAATAAATAAAAATTGGTTGTTTTCCAGTGGATTCTGACTCATGGCTCCCCCATGCGTGTCAGAGTAGAACTGTGCTCCATAGAGTTTTCAATCACTGGTTTTTCAGAAGTAGATCGCCAAGCCATTATTTCACAGCACCTCTGAATAGGCTTGAATTTCCCACCTTTGTGTCACCAGCTGAATGCTTAACCATTTGCTCCACCAAAGGACTCACTTCGAGCCACTAAGTGGATGGTCACTTGTTATGACAGCAATAGAGAATGGTAACACCCAGCATGCACAGTTAATGAAGCCCTTCATGTTGTTAATTGTCACCGGATCAATCTGAATCATGGCTCCAGAGGTTTTTCAATGGCTGTGACCTTTTAGAGCAGATTGCCAGGTCTTCCTTCCAAGGCATGTCTGGGTTGGTTTGAACCTCCAACCTTTCGGGCACTAGTCAAGAATTGAACTATTTGCACCACCCAGGAACTCCTATGAAGCCCTTGATGTAACGAATTAATTGGTAAAGTATTGAGGGAGCTGAGATTCTCTTCTTTCAATGCTGGAAATGTCAACATTTCCTCCTGGAACTTTAAGCAGGGAGGAAGGTTACAAAAGGCCAATTTACAGAACTGACCTGGAGTTATTTCAATGGTTTTTATTGCCCTTATAAGCAACTCTTCTGGATAAAATACTACTTTTGTCAAAGACCCAACTCAAAACCAGCCAGGGTGACATCTGAGGACAATTTCCAGACCTAATTTACCCACAGAGCCTTCACCTTAGAACATGTTATAAATCTTCCCCATCCCCAAAGGTCCAAGAATCTAGTGGAAGTTCTTTGTGCTTACCATTGCTATTGTAACTCACAGTATCACTTACAGAAAATTAGCTGTACCTCGACAGACTGGAGAGATGATTTTCACTCTCTCCTGGAGTTGCCATGTGCATCTCAGCCCGTCCTCTTCTGCCTGCTTAGCCTCAGCCAGTTAACACCCCATTAACGTTTAAATTTCATTATATTTTTCTGCTTTTGTTGTCAACAGAATCCTTTAGCTCCAACATGTTCAATTTTTGGTTCACTGCCAAGCTGTTGTTCTTGGGTATCTTAGAGTCAATTCCAACTCACGGCAACCCAATGTGACAGATTATGACTGCCCGATAGGTTTTCCAAGGCTGTCATCTTTACTTTGGATGTGTTATCAGGAGAGGCCATTGCCTGAAGAAGGACATAACGTTTGGTAAGATAGAGGGTCAGTGAAAGAGAGGAAGACCCTCAGTGAAATGGATTGACACAGTGGCTACAACAATGGGCTCAAGCATAACGATGAATGCGAGGATAGTGCAGGACCAGGCAGTATTTCTCTTTGTTGCACATAGGGTTGCTATGAGTTGAAAGTGTTTCGACGGCACCCAATAACAACCGTCTTCACAGGAAAAGATTGCCAGGCCTTTATCCCTTGGAGCCACAGGATGAGTTTGAACTGCCAAACTTTCTGTTAGCAGCCAAGTGCTTAACCTTTATACCACCAGCGGTCCTTCATTGCTGCCCAAAAAGAAACCAAGCCCGTTGCCATCGAGTCAATTCCGACTCATAGCGACCCTAGGAACAGAGTAGAACTGCCCTATAGGGTGTCCAAGGAGCACCTGGTGGATTCATACTGCTGATGTTTTGGCTAGCGGCCACGCTTTTAACCACTACACCACTAGGGTTTCCAAGCATAATAATTATATAAGCTTTTCACTACCGATGGTCAACAGCACAATTTATCGTCAGTCTGCTATTTAATTTGTATTCTAAATTCTACAAATTCTACATATGTTGACTCAGTGCCTACCATATTCTGGATGCACTAGAAGACTGTGTAGAAATAAAGAAGAAGGGGTAACAGTCGAGTGGGGGAGCTAGTCTTTCCAAAAGTACAGTGCATGCTACCTGGAATACAGGTGTGCCACCCACAATGCCGCTAAATCTTCTGGGGATGGTCAGAAAGGTGTTCTGGAAGGGGGAGCATGTAATGGGTGTAGACAAGAAAGCAAGAGGTTCCCAAGAACATGCCAAGAGGAAGAACAAAACCACTCAGAGAGACTAACAAAGGAAATGCTGGAAGGTTCGTGAATAGGTAGTGTAGTTTGAGGCCTGATGTGTGTAGAGAACAATCCACTACCTGTCCATCAGTCTGTCCTACTGTGGTGGCTTGGGTGTTACTGAGATGCTGGAAGCTATGCCACCAGTATTTCAAATACCAGCAGGGCCACCCATGGTGGATAGATTTCGGCAGAGCTTCCAGACTAAGACGGACCAGGAAGAAAGGCCTGGCCATCTTCTTCCAAAAATCAGCCAGTGAAAAGTGTATAGATCAACACAGAACATTGTCCAGTTTGCTTGCCTTGGACACATCATCAGGAGGGGTCAATTGTTGGAGAAGGACATGACGTTTGGTGAAGTAGAGGGCCAGCAAGGGCAGGGGAGACTACATTTTGTTTATCCATTCTTCTGTTGATGAACACTTAGGCGGTTTCTGTCTTTTGGCTATTATGAAAAGCGCTGTAATGAACATTGTTGTACAGGGTTCCGTTTGCATTCCTGTTTTCACTTCTTCTGGGTGTATACCTAGGACTGGGTTTGCTGGATCTCAGGGTCATGTATGTTTAACTTTTTGAGGCACGGCCAAAACTGTTCTGCATGGCAGCTGTAGCATTTTACACTTCCGCCAGCAATGGAGGGACGTGTGTTTGCTTTAGAATCTGCTAGAGCCATCTACACAGGAAAAGCAAGATTCAGACTTTGAAAACATCTGACCAATAAGGAAGCTTATATGTAAGTCTGGAGTGTGTGTGTGTGTGTGTGTCTGTCTGTGCATATAGAGAGGGAGAGAGAGAGACAGAGAAAAGAGACAGAGGCTGAGTTTATTCATGCTGGAAAAATTAAACATGATCTGCCAGGTCATTTTAATTCTAAGTGAGCAAATTGAATTTCCTGTAGAAAAATTCTACAGCCAAAATGAAGAAAAGCGAGAGGAGGGGGCCAAGATGGCGGACTAGGTGGACGCTCCCGCGGATCCCTCTTGCAACAAAGACTCGGAAAAACAAGGGAATCGATCACATACATAACAATCTATGAACTCTGAACAACAAGCACAGACTTAGAGACGGAGGACGAACAAATACGGGCAGACAGCGACTGTTTTCAGAACTAGGAGCCAGCGCACCAGGCAGGTGACCTTCGGAGCTCGATCTGGGGCAGAGCCCAGGGGGGCAGACGGCACAGAAAGGGGGCCCACCCCTTCCCCCCCGAACCCATCCCGGGAGGAAGCCTAGCAGGTTGGCGCGGGCGGCGTAGGGGCGCAGCCGGAGGGAGAAACACCCGGGAGGCAGTGACTGATCTGAGAGGGGGGAGAACAGCGTCCCAGCTGGGGTGCCCTGCTGTCCGCCGGGAGTTAGGCGAGAAGCCGACGGGGCGCGCGCGGGGGGGGGGGGTCAGCTGTGTCTCCCTGGAGTGACCCCAGGGCGGGGCCCACGCGTTCGTGCGGGAGGACGCGCACCCAGTCCGCGCGTGTGGCACGGCACACCAGAGGGAGAAATCCCCGGAGGTGTCTGGTCTCAAAACAGGGAAAGCAGCATCCCAGACGGGGAGCCATTCCGCTGCGATCTGGGCACGCGCGCGCGCGCGCGGGCGGGGCATGAGCGCGGGGTCCATTTTTATTACCCTGAATTGACCCAGAGGGCGGGAACACCTGGTCGTGCGAGTGACGCCCTCCCAGTTTGCGCGAGAGGTGCGGCACACTGGAAGGAGAAGTCCCCGGGAGGAACTGATTGGTCCCAAAGTGCAGAAAGTAGCATCCCAGACAAAGTGCCGCCCTGCTGGGGCTTGGGCGCGCGCACGAGCGGGCCGTGAGCGCGGAGTCCATTTTTATTGCCCTGAATTGACCCAGGGGGCGGGCCCACCTGGCCGTGCGGAGGAACTGATTGGTCCCGAAGCGCAGAAACTAGCGTCCCAGACGGGGTTCCGTCCTGCTGGGGCTTGGGCGCGCGCACGAGCGGGGCGTGAGCACGGAGTCCATTTTTATTGCCCTGAATTGACCCAGGGGGCGGGCCCACCTGGCCGTGCAGGTGACGCAACCCAGTTCGCGCGAGAGGTGTGGCGCTCCGGAAGGAGAAGTCCCGGGGAGGAAGTGACTGGTTCCCGAACAGGGAAAGCAGCGTCTCAACCCGGAAGTCATCCCGCTGGGATTTGGGCGCGCGCACAGGCGGGGCGTGACCGCGGGATCTAATTATAATCGCCTGAATAGACCCTGGGGGCGGGCCCACCCGTTCGTGCGGGAAACGCCCACCCAGTGCCCACGAGCGGTGCCGCGCACCGGAGGAAGTCCCCAGGAGGAAGGGACTGGTTTTCGAGCAAGGAAAGCAGTGTCCTAGCCAGGGACCCGTCCAGCCCGGATTTTGGCAAACGGGGGCGGAGCGTGAACGTGGTGTTCAGCTCTATATTCTGTGGTGCTACACTCCTAGCTCTCAGATCCCTCCCCCACCCTCCCCAGGCGACCCCATTAACATCCGAATACCCGGAGCCAGAGAGAGAATTCAGATAGGGATCTGACTGCATTTTTTTTTAGCTGACTACTGGGAAAATCTAGTTTCCCAGTGATGGCTCGGAGACAGCAGTCCATATCAAACCACATAAAGAAACAGACCATGACAGCTTCTCCAACCCCCCAAACAAAAGAATCAAAATCTTTCCCAAATGAAGATACAATCCTGGAATTATCAGATACAGAATATAAAAAACTAATTTACAAAATGCTTAAAGATATCACGAATGAAATTAGGATAACTGCAGAAAAAGCCAAGGAACACACTGATAAAACTGTTGAAGAACTCAAAAAGATTATTCAAGAACATAGTGGAAAAATTAACAAGTTGCAAGAATCCATAGAGAGACAGCATGTAGAAATCCAAAAGATTAACAATAAAATTACAGAATTTGACAACGCAATAGAAAGTCAGAGGAGCAGACTCGAGCAATTAGAATGTAGACTGGGACTTCTGGAGGACCAGGGAAACAACACCAACATAGCTGGAAAAAAATCAGATAAAAGAATTAAAAAAAATGAAGAAACCCTAAGAATCATGTGGGACTCTATCAAGAAGGATAACTTGCGAGTGATTGGAGTCCCAGAACAGGGAGGGGGGACAGAAAACACAGAGAAAATAGTTGAAGAACTCCTGACACAAAACTTCCCTGACATCATGAAAGAAGAAAGGATATCTATCCAAGATGCTCATCGAACCCCATTTAAGATTGATCCAAAAAGAAAAACACCAAGACATATCATCATCAAACTTGCCAAAACCAAAGACAAACAGAAAATTTTAAAAGCAGCCAGGGAGAAAAGAAAGGTTTCCTTCAAGGGAGAATCAATAAGAATAAGTTCAGACTACTCAGCAGAAACCATGCAGGCAAGAAGGGAATGGGACGACATATACAGAGCACTAAACGAGAAAAACTGCCAACCAAGGATCATATATCCAGCAAAACTCTCTCTGAAATATGAAGGAGAAATTAAGATATTTACAGATAAACACAAGTTTAGAGAATTTGCAAAAACTAAACCAAGACTGCAAGAAATGCTAAAGGAGATTGTTTGGCCTGATGACCAATAATATCAGGTACCAGCACAATACAAGGACACAAAACAGAACGTCCTGATATCAACGCAACTCAAACAGGGAAAGCACAAAAACAAACAAATTAAGACTAATTCTAAAAAATAAATAAATAAACAAAATAATACATACAACAGGAAATCATGGAAATCAATAGCTAAACGATCAAAATAATCAAAAAGAGGGACTAAATATAGGAGGCATTGAACTGCCAGATGGAGAGTGATACAAGGCGAAATAGAAGGATACAAGTTAGGGTTTTACTTAGAAAAATAGGGGTAAATAAAAAGGTAACCACAAAAAGGAATATCAATTCCATAACTCAAGAAAAAAGCCAAGAAAAACGTAACGACTCAATAAACACAAAGTTAAACATTATGAAAATGAGGATCTCACAAGCTACTAAGAAAAACGTCTCAGCACAAAAAAGCATGTGGAAAAATGAAATGGCCAACAACACACATAAAAAGGCATCAAAATGACAGCACTAAAAACTTACTTATCTATAATTACGCTGAATGTAAATGGACTAAATGCACCAATAAAGAGACAGAGAGTCACGGACTGGATAAAAAAACACGATCCATCTATATGCTGCCTACAAGAGACACACCTTAGACTTAGAGACACAAACAAACTAAAACTCAAAGGATGGAAAAAAGTATATCAAGCAAACAATAAGCAAAAAAGAAGAGGAGTAGCAATATTAATTTCTGACAAAATAGACTTTAGACTTAAATCCGCCACAAAGGATAAAGAAGGACACTATATAATGATAAAAGGGACAATTGATCAGGAAGACATAACCATACTAAATATTTACGCACCTAATGACAGGGCTGCAAGATACATAAATCAAATTTTAACAGAATTGAAAAGTGAGATAGACACCTCCACATATATAGTAGGAGACTTCAACACACCACTTTCGGAGAAGGACAGGACATCCAGTAAGAAGCTCAATAGAGACACGGAAGACCTACTTACAACAATCAACCAACTTGACCTCATTGACTTATACAGAACTCTCCACCCAACTGCTGCAAAATATACTTTTTTTTCTAGCGCACATGGAACATTCTCTAGAATAGACCACATATTAGGGCATAAAACAAATCTTTGCAGAATCCAAAACATCGAAATATTACAAAGCATCTTCTCAGACCACAAGGCAATGAAGCTAGAAATCAATAACAGAAAAACTAGGGAAAAGAAATCAAATACTTGGAAAATGAACAATACCCTCCTGAAAAAAGACTGGGTTATAGAAGACATCAAGGAGGGAATAAGGAAATTCTTAGAAAGCAACGAGAATGAAAATACTTCCTATCAAAACCTCTGGGACACAGCAAAAGCAGTGCTCAGAGGCCAATTTATATCGATAAATGCACACATACAAAAAGAAGAAAGAGCCAAAATCAGAGAACTGTCCCGACAACTTGAGCAAATAGAAAGTGAGCAACAAAAGAATCCATCAGGCACCCGAAGAAAACAAATAATAAAAATTAGAGCTGAACTAAATGAATTAGAGAACAGAAAAACAATTGAAAGAATTAACAAAGCCAAAAGCTGGTTCTTTGAAAAAATTAACAAAATTGATAAACCATTGGCTAGACTGACTAAAGAAAAACAGGAAAGGAAACAAATAACCCGAATAAGAAACGAGAAGGACCACATCACAACAGAACCAAATGAAATCAAAAGAATCATATCAGATTACTACATAAAATTGTACTCTAACAAATTTGAAAACCTAGAAGAAATGGATAAATTCTTGGAACAACACTACTTAGCTAAACTAACACATTCAGAAGTAGAACAACTAAATAGACCCATTACAAAAAAAGAGATTGAAATGGTAATCAAAAAACTCCCAACAAAAAAAAGTCCTGGCCCAGATGGCTTCACTGCAGAGTTCTACCAAACCTTCAGAGAAGACTTAACACCATTACTATTGAAGGTATTTCAAAGTATAGAAAAAGACGGAATACTACCCAACTCATTCTATGAAGCCACCATCTCCCTGATACCAAAACCAGGTAAAGACATTACAAAAAAAGAAAATTTTAGACCTATATCCCTCATGAACATAGATGCAAAAATCCTTAATAAAATTCTAGCCAATAGAATCCAACAACACATGAAAAAAATAATTCACCCTGATCAAGTGGGATTTATACCAGGTATGCAAGGCTGGTTTAATATCAGAAAAACCATTAATGTAATCCATCACATAAATAAAACAAAAGACAAAAACCACATGATCTTATCAATTGATGCAGAAAAGGCATTTGACAAAGTCCAACACCCATTTATGATAAAAACTCTCACCAAAATAGGAATTGAAGGAAAATTCCTCAACATAATAAAGGGCATATATGCAAAGCCAACGGCCAATATCACTCTAAATGGAGAGAACCTGAAAGCATTTCCCTTGAGAACGGGAACCAGACAAGGATGCCCTTTATCACCGCTCTTATTCAACATCGTACTTGAAGTCCTAGCCAGGGCAATTAGGCTAGACAAAGAAATAAAGGGTATTCAGATTGGTAAGGAGGAAGTAAAGCTATCACTATTTGCAGATGACATGATCGTATACATGGAAAACCCTAAGAAATCCTCCAGAAAACTACTGAAACTAATAGAAGAGTTTGGAAGAGTCTCAGGATATAAAATAAACATACAAAAATCACTTGGATTCCTCTACATCAACAAAAAGAACACCGAAGAGGAAATAACCAAATCAATACCATTCACAGTAGCCCCCAAGAAGATAAAATACTTAGGAATAAATCTTACCAAGGAAGTAAAAGACCTATACAAAGAAAACTATAAAACTCTGCTACAAGAAATTCAAAAGGACACGCTTAAATGGAAAAACATACCCTGCTCATGGATAGGAAGACTCAACATAGTAAAAATGTCTGTTCTACCAAAAGCCATTTATACATACAACGCACTTCCAATCCAAATACCAATGTCATACTTTAAGGGAATAGAGAAACAAATCACTAATTTCATATGGAAAGGAAAGAATCCCCGGATAAGCAAAACATTACTGAAAAAGAAGAAGAAAGTGGGAGGCCTCACCCTACCTGATTTCAGAACCTATTATATAGCTACAGTAGTCAAAACAGCCTGGTACTGGTACAACAACAGGCACATAGACCAATGGAACAGAATTGAGAATCCAGATATAAATCCATCCACGTATGAGCAGCTGATATTTGACAAAGGACCAGTGTCAGTCAATTGGGGAAATAATAGTCTTTTTAACAAATGGTGCTGGCATACCTGGATATCCATTTGCAAAAGAATGAAACAGGACCCATACCTCACACCATGCACAAAAACTAACTCCAAGTGGATCAAAGACCTAAACATAAAGACTAAAACGATAAAAATCTTGGAAGAAAAAATAGGATCTACCCTAGGAGCCCTAATACAGGGCATAAACAGAATACAAAACATTACCAAAAATGATGAAGAGAAACCCGATAACTGGGAGCTCCTAAAAATCAAACACCTATGCTCATCTAAAGACTTCACCAAAAGAGTAAAAAGACCACCTACAGACTGGGAAAGAATATTCAGCTATGACATCTCAGACCAGCGCCTGATCTCTAAAATCTACATGATTCTGTCAAAACTCAACCACAAAAAGACAAACAACCCAATCAAGAAGTGGGCAAAGGATATGAACACACATTTCACTAAAGAAGATATTCAGGCAGCCAACAGATACATGAGAAAATGCTCTCGATCATTAGTCATTAGAGAAATGCAAATTAAAACTACGATGAGATTCCATCTGACACCAACTAGACTGGCATTAATTCAAAAATCACAAAATAATAAATGTTGGAGAGGCTGCGGAGAGACTGGAACTCTCATACACTGCTGGTGGGATTGTAAAATGGTACAACCACTGTGGAAATCCATCTGGCGTTATCTTAAACAGTTAGAAATAGAACTACCATACAAACCAGAAATCCCACTCCTCGGAATATACCCTAAAAATACAAGACCCTTCACACAAACAGATATATGCACACCCATGTTTATTGCAGCTCTGTTTACAATAGCAAAAAGCTGGAAGCAACCAAGATGTCCATCAACGGACGAATGGGTAAATAAATTGTGGTATATTCACACAATGGAATACTACGCATCGATAAAGAACAGTGACGAATCTCTGAAACATTTCATAACATGGAGGAATCTGGAAGGCATTATGCTGAGCGAAATGAGTCAGTTGCAAAAGGACAAATATTGTATAAGACCACTATTATAAGATCTTGAGGAATAGAAAAAATGGAAAAGAACACATACTTTTGTGGTTACAAAGGGGGGAGGGAGGGAGGGAGGGAGGGAGAGGGCTTTTTATTGATCAATCTGTAGATGGGAACTGCTTTGGGTGAAGGGAAAGACAACACTCAAAACAAGGAAGGTCAGCCTAATTGGACAGGATTAAAAGTAAAGAGGTTTCCGAGATAAAATGAAAGCTTCAAAGGATAGCGAAGCAGGGGCTGGGGTCTGGGGAACTTGGTTTGAGAGGACTTCTAAATCAATGGGCAAAATAATTCTATTATGAAAACACTCTGCATCCCACTTTGAATTGTGGCACCTGGGGTCCTAAATGCCAACAAGCAGCCATCTAAAATACATTAATTGGTCTCAACCCACCGGGAGCAAAGGCAAAGGAAGAACACCAAGGTCACACGACAACTAAGAACCCAAGAGACAGAAAGGGCCACTTGAACCAGAGACCTACAATATCCTGAGACCAGAAGAACAAGTTGGTGCCCGGCCACAATCGATGTCTGCCCTGTCAGGGAGCACAAGAGACAACTCCTGAGGGAGCAGGAGACCAATGGGATACAGACCCCAAATTCTCATTAAAAGACCACACCTAATGGTATGATTGCGACTAGAGGAATCCCAGAGACAATGCTCCCCAGAACTTCTGATGGCACAGGACAGGAACCAACCCCGAAGACAAATCATCAGGCATGAAAAGGACTGGTCAGTGGGGGGGAGAGAGATACTGATGAAGAGCGAGCTAATTAAATCAGGTGGACACGGGAGAGTGTGTTGGCAACTCTTGACTGGAGGGGGGATGGGAAGATAGAGAGAGATGGAAGAAGGTAAAATTGGCACGAAACGAGAGACTGTAAGGGCTGACTCAATAGGGGGAGAGCAAGTGGGAGAAGGGAGTAAGATGTATGTAAACCTACATGTGACAGACTGATTGGAATGGTAAATGTTCACTTGAAGCTTAATAAAAATTTAAAAAAAAAAAAAAAAAAATGAAGAAAAGCATATCACCGCTGCAGACGTGTTTTGCGAGATTTTCCGTTATGATGGGCTTCACAGTTACAGGCTGTGTTCCTGAGAGGTGAGATAAAAATGTTGCCGTTAGGAATGGCATATCTAGGAGACTTTTTGAGAAAAGAGGAAAGTAAATGTCTGTAAAAAAAACAGACAGTTCTCATACAGACTTAAAAATAACTGTGGCCCCCGCCTCCCTGGCCACCCGAGAGGGCTGCTTGTTCACTGTATTCCTGTGGTTGTAGACAGGACATGCTCTCACCTTCTCTTCCCACCTTGCTCAGAAGAACAATAATCAGAATAGACCCTACATTCTCAAGATGCTTTTATCAATGCAATTCTTTGTTTCTAAAGAAATTTTTTGTCTGGCAACAACAGAATTACGTTAATTTTTTTTAATGCAAGTTTGGATTAAAGTTTCAAAGTTTCCTTCTGGCACAACCTAAAGGTATGTGGTTCGAGCCCACCCAGCAGTGCTGTGGAATAAAGGCTGGGCACTCTGCTTCCAAGAAGATTACGGCCAAGAAAACATTGTGGGGCAGCTCTACTCTGCAACATGTGGGTTTGCCAAGAGTCAAAGTCAACCGGCAACTGTTTTTGTTTTTTTAGGTGACATAGGTAGAGTTCCTGCGTGATACAACAGGATATACATTTGTATGTATGTACATTTTATGTACATGTGTATGTATATATATATAAATATGTATAAGGAGCCCTGGTGGCACAGTGGTTAAAGCTCTCAAGTGCTCCATGAAAGGTCGGCACTTTGAAAGCACTAGCAGCTCCTTGGGAGAAAGGCGTGGCAGTCTGCTTCCATAAAGATTTACATCCTTGGAAATCCTCTCAAGTCACTATGAGTTAGAATCGACTCAACAGCAGTGGGTTTTTTTAGTCTTTTTTGTATATGTGTGCATATATATATATATATATATAAATCTATCTATGTATGTGTATGTGTGTCGTTGTTGTTAGATGCTGTTGAGTCAGGTTGAACTTATAGCAGCCCTATAAGACAGAACAGAACTGCCCCACAGCGTCTCCAAGGAAGGACTAGTGGATGTGAACTGCCCACCTTTTGGTTAGCAGCCCAGTGCTTAACCATGGCCCCACCAAGGCTCTGTATATATGCATATGGGTATGATTGGCTCCCCCAACATGTCTGTCAGTTTGTCATACTGTGGGGGCTTGAGTGTTGCTGTGATGCTAGAAGCTATGCCACTAGTATTCAGATACCAGCAGGGTCACCCATGGAAGACAGGTTTCAGCTGAGCTTCCAGACTAAGACTAGGAAGAAGAACCCGGCAGTCAAATTCTGAAAAGCATTAGCCAGTGAAAACCTTATGAATAGCAGTGGAACACTGTCTGATATAGTGCTGGGAGATGAGCACCCCCAGGTTGGGAGGCACTCAAAACATGACTGGGGAAGAGCTGCCTTCTCAAATTAGAGTTGACTTTAATGGCATGGATGTAGCAAGCTTTCAGGACCCTCATTTGCTGATGTGGCACAATTCAAAATGAGAAGAAACAGCTGCAAATATCTGGGAATAATCAGAATCTGGAATATAGAAAGTATGAATCTAGGAAAATTGGATATCGTCCAAAATGAAATGGAATGCATAAACATCGATATCCTTGGCATTAGTGAACCGAAATGGACTGGTATTGGCCATTTTGAATCAGATAATCATATAGTCTGCTATGCTGGGAATGACAACTCGAGAGGAATGCTATTGCGTTCATCATCAAAAAGAATATTTCAAGATCTATACTGAAGTACAACGCTGTCAGTGATAGGATAATATTCATACACCTACAAGGAAGACCAGTTAATACAACTATTATTCAAATTTACACACCAACCACTAGGGCCAAAGATGAAGAAATAGAAGATTTTATCAGCTGCTGCAGTCTGAAATTGATCCAACATGCAATCAAGATGCATTGATAATTACTGGCAATTGGAATGCAAAAGTTGGAAACAAAGAAGGATCAGTAGTTGGAAAATATGGCCTTGGTGATAGAAACAATGCTGGAGATCAAATGATACAATTTTGCAAGAACAATGACTTCTTCATTGCAAATACCTTCTTTCAGCAACGTAAACGGTGTTTATATACATGACCTCGCCAGATAGAACACACAGAAATCAAATTGACTACATCTGTGGAAAGAGCTCAATACCATCAGTCAGAACAAGGCCAGGGGCCGACTGTGGAACAGACTATCAATTGCTTACATGCAAGTTCAAGGTGAAACTGAAGAAAATCAGAGCAAGTCCACGAGAGCCAAAATGTGACCTTGAATATATCCCACCTGAATTTAGAGACGATTTCAAGAAAAAATTTGACGCATTGAACAGTAGTGATTAAAGACCAGACGAGTTGTGGGATGACATCAAGGACATCATCCATGAAGAAAGCAAGAGGTCACTGAAAAGACGGGAAGAAAGAAAAGACCTAGGTGGATGTCAGAGGAGACTCTGAAACTTACTCTTGAGCATCAAGCAGCTAAAGCAAAAGGAAGAATTGATGAAGTAAAAGAACTCAACAGAAATTTTCAAAGGGCCTCTCGAGAAGACAAAGTAAAGTGTTATAATGACATGTGCAAAGAGCTGGAGATGGAAAACGAAAAGGGAAAAACACGCTCGGCGTTTCCCAAGCTGAAAGAACTGAAGAAAAAATTCAAGCCTCAAGTTGCAATAGTGAAGGATTCTATGGGGAAAATATTAAACGATGCAGGAAGCATCAAAGAAGATGGAAGGAATACACAGAGTCTTTAAACCAAAAACAATTAGTCAATATACAGTCATTTCAAGAGGTGACATATGATCAGGAACCTATGGTTCTGAAGGAAGAAGTCCAAGCTGTTCTGAAGGCATTGGCGAAAAACAAGGCTCCAGGAATTGATGGAACATCAATTGAGATGTTACAACAAACAGATGCAGCGCAGGAGGTGCTCACTCATCTATGCAAAGAAATATGGAACACAGCTTCCTGGCCAACCGACTGGAAGAGATCCATATTTATGCCTATTCCCAAGGAAGGTGATGCAACCAAATGTGGAAATTATGAAACAATATCCTTAACATCACATGGAGCAAAATTTTCCTGCAGGTCGTACAAAAATGGCTGCAGCAGTATATTGACTAGGAATTGCCAGAAATTCAGGCTGGTTTCCAGAGGATGTGGAACCAGGGATATCATTGCTGATGTCAGACGGATCCTGGCTGAAAGCAGAGAATACCAGAAGGATTTTTACCTGTGTTTTACTGATTATGCAAAGGCATTTGACTGTGTGGATCTTAACAAACTATGGATAACACTGCAAAGAATGGGAATCCCAGAACACTTAATTGCACTCATGAGGAACCTTTACATAGCTCAAGAGTCAGTTGTTCGGACAGAACAAGGGGATACTGATTGGTTTAAAGTCAGGACAGGTGTGCGTCAGGGTTGTATTCTTTCACCATACCTATTTAATCTTTATGCTGAATAAATAATACGAGAAGCTGGACTATATGAAGAAAG
Source organism: Loxodonta africana (assembly GCF_030014295.1). Classification (NCBI taxonomy): domain Eukaryota; kingdom Metazoa; phylum Chordata; class Mammalia; order Proboscidea; family Elephantidae; genus Loxodonta; species Loxodonta africana. The sequence goes on along the minus strand of NC_087370.1, from coordinate 3,081,602 downwards.
GGGCATCAAGATTGGAGGAAGACTCACTAACGACCTGTGTTATGCAGATGACACAACATTGCTTGCTGAAAGTGAAGAGCACTTGAACCACTTACTAATGAAAATCAAAGAGCACAGCCTTCAGTATGGATTACACCTCAACATAGAGAAAACAAAAATCCTCACAACTGGACCAATGAGCAACATAATGATAACGGAGAAAAGATTGAAGTTGTCAAGGATTTCATTTTATTTGGATCCACAATCAACAACCATGAAATCAGCAGTCAAGAAATGAAAAGATGCATTGCATTGGGCAAATCTTCTGCAAAAGACCTCTTCAAAGTGTTGAAGAGCAAAGATGTCATCCTGAAGACTAAGGTGCGCCTGACCCAAACCATGGTATTTTCAATCACATCATATGCATGTGAAAGCTGGACAATTAATAAGGAAGACGGAAGAAGAGTTGACGCCTTTGAATTGTGGCGTTGGCGAATAATATTGAATATACCGACAAAAGAACGAACAAATCTATCTTAGAAGTACAACCAGAATGCTCCTTAGAGGCAAGGATGGTGAGACTGCATCTTACATACTTTGCACATGTATCAGGAGGGAAGAGTCCCTGTAGAAGGACTTCATGCTTGGCAGAGTACAGGGTCAGTGGAAAGGAGCAACACCCTCAATGAGGTGGATTGACACAGTGGCTGCAACAATGAACTCAAGCCTAACAACGATTGTTAAGGATGGCGCAACAGGGCAGTATTTCGTTCTGTTGTGCATAAGGTCGCTATGGGTCGGAACTGACATGACGGCACCTAGCAACAACAACAACATGCTTGTCTCATAACCAAAGATTCCGCACTTTGAATCCACCAGCCACTCCTTGGAAGCCTTATAGGTGAGTTCTGCTTTGTCTTATGAGTGAGAATTGACTCAACAGCAATTGATTTGGATTTTCTTTTTGTTTGTTTCTATGTATACACACACAGAGAGAAGTTTATATGTATACACGTAGATTTATTTCTACATAATATATACATATATAAACAAAAATATATCTGCATATATATATGTATCTCCAAAAAAAAAAAAAAAACACAACACGCAGCTGTCAAGTTGATTCCAATTTATAATGTCTCTACAGGACAGAGTAGAACTTCCCTATAAGGTTTCCAAGGCTGTAGTCTTTCTTCAGCTGAGCTGCTGGTGATTTCGTACTGGCCTTTCAGTTAGCAGTTGAGTGCTTTAACCACTGCATCACCAGAGCTCCTCATATACATCCATCCATCCATCCATAAATACGTATACTCAGATTTAGGACTGGAGTTTCAAAAACCAGGTCAACACACCAGAAACAGACTCATTTTAAAGACAAGGAGCCTGAAAGCCAGTTATTCAGGGATAAGTGATGATTAGGTCCCTTAGAACAGGTTTCTCCCCAAGTATTTCCTGGAAAGCCTTGCTTTAGGAAGATATTTCAAATACCCTGAAAGTCTTTGATTCAAATCTGTGGATACTGAAGTTAAAACAAATTTGTACTTGCCTCCCGTGTATTCCAACTTCCAAGTCTCACATTTATCAAAGCAGCCATATTGCTTTTCATGGATTGATCTTAAAAGAATCAAAAACCCCAAACCAGTTGCTGCCGTGTCAATGCCAACCCACTAGGACGCCACAGCTCACTAGGATTTCCAATGTCTGTGACATTTTAGCAGTAGATTGCCAGGCCTCGTTACCTCTGGATGGGCTTGAACCACCAACCTTTTGGTTAGTAATTGAACACTTTAACTGTTTGCTCCACTCAGAGGCTCTATGACATTATAAAAAGAGCTACAGATTTAAATAAAAAAAAATCACATACTGCATTTACTATTTCATATATTGAGTTTGGGAGCCCTGGCGGAGCAATGGTTAAGTGCTCGGCGGCTAATCAAAAGGTTGTTGGTTTGAACTCAGCCAGCTGCACTGTGGAATAAAGACCTGGTGACCTGCTCCCATAAAGATTACAGCCGGGGAACACCCCCTGGGGCACTTCTGCTATGTAACACATGGGGTCAGAATTGACTCCACAGCACCCAGCAATAACAAACTACTTTCTGTCTCTATAAATTTGTCTGTTCTGGACATTTCATAATCTTGGACACAAACCATATGTTGTATTCTGTGACTGCCTTCCTTCAGCTAATGCTATGTTTTCAAGGTTATTCTACGTTGTATATGTTTCAGTACTGTGGTCTTTTTATGGCCAGGTAATACTCTGTTGTATGGCTAGACCACGTTTTGTTTATCCATTTATCTGCTGATGGACGTCTGTGTGGTTTCCCCTTCAACGATGTATTCTATTTAGTAGCAATTACTCTTTGTTGACTTTGAAGCCCTGGTGGCACAGTGGTTAAGCGCTCAGCTGCTAACCAAAAGGTCTGCAGTTCAAAACCATCAGCGGCTCCATGACAGAGAGATGTGACAGCCTGCTTCCTTAAAGATTTACAGTCTTGGAAACCCCATGGGTTCAGTATGAGTCAGAATTGACTCCATGGCAGTGTTTGTTTGTTTGTGTGTTTGGGCTGATTTGAATCGAGGAGTCCCTGAATGGTTCAAAATCTTGGGGTTGCTATCCGAAAGGCTGGAGGTTCGAGTCCACCCAGGGGCACCTCGGAAGAAAGGCCTGATGATTTACTTCCAAAAAGTCAGTGATTGAAAACCCTACGGAGCACCGTTCTACTCACACATGGGGGTGCCATGAGTTGGAATGGGCTCAAGAGTAACTGGTTTGGATTTTTACGTGCTTTTAATGCCATGGCTTTCAGCAGTCCCCCAGGCAAGCAACCCAGAGGGGCTTGGTGGGTGGAGGGCTTTCGTGCAACAGAGTGAATTAAGACCAAGTTCCCATTCATCGGGCAATCACACTGCTTAGAATCCTCTCAGGAAGAAAGTCACCCTCAGAGCCGTGGGAGCCAGTATGTTCTTTGGACGTAGGGACAAGTTAACACCAAACCAGACGCTGGCGGGGGGAAGAACCTGGGCAATGTCACACCCAGAAGCCAGCACCTTGGTAAAGCATGATGTTACAGAACAGGAAAGTTAACAAAATATGCTGTTACAGCTTCATGGATATTGACAAGAGTGAAGGTATGGGCGTACTTTTGAAAATTACAATGTGCTTGACAACGTACAGAGATTACGGTTGGTGGGTCGGTGGCTCAGCGCTTGGTTGCTAAGCAAACATTTGGCAGCCTGAACCCACCAGCTGCTCCACGGAAGAAAGATGTGGCAGTCTGCTTCCGTAAAGATGAAAAGGTTGGAAACCCTATGGAGCAGTTGTACTCTGTCCTGTAGAGTCACTGTGAGTCAGAATTTACTCCCTGGCAATGGGTCTGGTTTGGTCTTTCATATCTCAAAGAAATAAAAGTTAATCCTTTAAGTTCCTGAGCCTCACGGATAGAGGTATTAATGGTGGCTATAGCAAAATAACTCTTGGAAAAGCAACTCATTAATGAAGATGACAGTAGTATTAGTGCAAGTAGTTAAGCATTTGGCTGTTCACCAAAAGGTTAATAGTTCTAACCCACCCAGTGCCGTCAAGGGGGAAAAGATCTGGCGATCTCCCCCTGTAAAGATTACAGCCTATGAAACCATATGGGGCAATTTTCCTCCATCATATTTATAGTTCCTGTAAATTGGGACCAACTTGATGGCACCTAACAACAGCAAAAGTGATTTTTTTTTTTCTTTCAGTGTTCTTGATTGTTGAGCCTGCCAGTTCTCACCAATAGTTTCCATGGACCAATTTCCATTTTAAATTCCATCATCTGCCTGCATCTGTCAGCTAGAAATTATACTTTCATTTTACACCAGATGAATCAGAATTTCCCCTTACTTATCGCATTCCTTTTTGTGAACATATCTCGGTTTATTGCAGTTTTTAGAATATCGTTTGACGCTTTTATCACAGTGTTCCTAACTGCATATGAACACACAAATGTAATCCTACATAAATGCCTGTTACCTGTTTCATTGGTTAATACAGCGCTTTTAAATTGATGGATCTAACCTAAAAATCCAACTGTTATTCCACAATGTTAATGTCATCATTCAAACTATTTCTTAAACCCCTTTGGTAGAAATTGTTTTGAAAAGATAATATATAACCTACAAAAAATAATCAGCCTTACAGCTTTAAAATGTCTAGATTTTAACAAAGACAGTATTTCCCACCTTGCTGATATGTGTTACGCCTATCAACTGTATGAGTCCCTAAGTGGTAGAAACAATTAACAAGCTCAGCTGCAACCCAGGATGTTGGAGTCTACCCTGAGGTTCCTCGGAAGAAATGCCTGGCGACCTACTTCTGAAAAATCAGCCATTGAACACCCTAGGGAGCACAGTTGTGCTCTGACACACGTGGGGGCGCCATGATTGTGGCTGTCTGAGTTAGACCAGAACTCACGGGCTCTGTCTGATATTCCAACTCACTTTCTATTCTGTCTCACTGTGATGCTACCATTTGGATTGCCCACCTCATTCACAGCAGTTGGCTCTGCATAAATTTAGTAATTTCCTGGGCTGAAAGCCACTGTCAGAGATTTAAAAACTATATCACGTCATTGAGACAGGAGAAAAAAAATGAGCTGTTGTCTCTCAAAGCAATTTCAATGCTATTAAGATACAGAGACCAAATGGGAGAATCAAAACACGGGGGATAGTTGATGGCTGGATGGGGAAATGTTGCTACTTACGAACTTTTACTCGTATTTTCCTCCTTTAGCGTCAGACCTTTTTCACTTGTCTCTCAAATGTCCATTAAAAAAAGACTCAAACCTAGAGAAAAATAGAATAATACCATGAACACCTGTACACCCTTTATGGAGATTCACTAATTATTAATATTTTACCATTTTTGTCTCCTTTATTAGTTTGTTGCACCATAGTGCCTTGTATGCTGCTGAGATGCTGGAAGCAATCCCCTGGGCCTTTCAAATACCAGCAGGGTCGCCCATGGTAGAGAGCTTTCAGTGCAGCTGCTGGACTAAGACTAGGGAGAAAGACCTGGCGATTTACTTCTGAAAGGCAGCCAGTGAAAACACTGTGGATCCCAACAGCACACTGTCCTATACAGTACTGGATGATGAGCTCCTTGGGCTGGAAGCCGACCAGAATACACGGTGGTCACAGCAATGGACTCAAGCAGACCAACAATCTTGAAGATGGTGCAGGACCGGACAGAGTGAATAGGGTTGTCGTGAGTCAGAGCTGACTAGACACCAACTAACAACACAGAAGTTTGCTTGTGTTCTTTCTCTCTCCCCATGCACAAATACACACACACACACACATTGTTGTTGTGAGTGCTGTCCAGATCTTCTGACTCATAGCAATCCCATGTGACTTAGGAGAACTGCCGCATAGGGTATCCCAGGCTGTAGTCTTTACAGCAGCAGATTGCCAGGTCTTTCTCACGCAGAGCCTCTTGTGTGGGTTCTGACTGCTAACCTTTCACTTAGCAGCCAAGGCCTTAACTACTGCACTACCAGAGCGCATATATCATATATAGGATAATTATATATATTTTGTTGTTATTCTTGTTAGGTGCTGTAGAGTTGATTCCAACAAAAAGGGACCCTATGTAGAGCAGAATAAAACACTGCCCAGTCCAGCGCCATCTGCACAGTCGTTGTTATGCTTAAGCCCATTGTTGCAGCCACTGTGTCAATCCATCTCGCTGAGGGGCTTCCTCTTTTTCGCTGCCCCTCCACTTTACCAAGCATGACGTCCTTCTCCAGGGACTAGTCCTTCCTTCCTGATAACATGTCCACAGTAGTTGGGACGAAGTCTCACCATCCTCTCTACTAAGGAGCATTGTGGCTATACTTATTCCAAGACATGTATATATATGTGTGTGTATATATACATAAACATATATATATAGTGGTATAGGAACCCTGGTAGTGTAGAAGTTAACAGCTACGGCTGCTAACTAAAAGTTTGGCAGTTCAAATCCACCAGACACTCCTTGGGAATCCTGCCAGGCAGTTGCTCTGTCCTATAGGGTCACTAGCAGTCGGAATAGACTTGAAGACTTGATGGCAATGGGTTTTATATGTACTTTTGAATCATTTAAAAGTAATGCACCAATTCATGTTAAATACGGAATCATTCAGGGTGCATCTCCTCATAACAAAGACGTTCTCCTATATAGCCCTAGTAAAATTATCACTGTCATGTCTAAGATGTTTAAAAAATGACACAATAATATCCTCTAATGTACAGTCCCATATTAAAAATTTTCCGTTGTGTCAAAATTGCTCTTTGTAATGGTTTTTTATATAAACTCCGGCTCCATTAATGATTGTGCCTGTCTTTTGGTTGTCACATCTTTTTATTCTCTTTTAATCTGGAGCTGTCCCTCTGCCTTTTGGGTTTGTTTGTTTCACAGATTTGACAAGTGTAAAGAGTTCATGCTGGCTATTGCATAGAGTGCCCTTCACCCTGAATTTGTTTAATGGCTTTCTCATGATTAGATTCTGTTTAAGCTTTTTTGGAAAGGACATTACGTAGGTGGTTTTGAGCACATCATTTCAGAAGTCAGACGATGTTAATTTCTGCCTTTGCTAAATGATTCTCTTTAATCTACCCAAAGCAAACCCGTTGCAGCGGAATGGGTTCTGACTCAACAGGTATGTATATGTTCAGAGAGCTCTGGTGGCACAATGGTTAAGTGCTCCACTGCTAACTGACAGGTTGGTGGTTCGAACCCATCTTGTGGCTCTGCTGGAGAAAGATCTGGGGATCTGCTCCTGTAAAGATTACAGCCTAGAAAATCCTACAGGGCAGTTCTTCTCTGTCACATTGGATCACCCTGAGTCAACATGGACTAGACTGTGCCTAACAATAACAACACGTATATATTCACCATATGAAAAGGGATACTGGAAAAAGTAGGCTCCAATAAAACCACTTATTCTTTTTTCCTTTTTTTATTGTAATTTAGATGAGTTTTAATAGAACTAGCTTCTAATTAAACAATTAGTACATGTATTGTTTTGTGACATTGGTTACCAACCCAATGACATGTTAACACTCTCCCATTTTCGACCTTGTGTTCCCTATTGCCAGCTTTCCTCTTCCCTCCTGCTTTCTAGTCCTTGCCCCAGGGCTAGTGCAACCCTTTAGTCTTGTTTTGTTTTATGGGCCTGTCCATTCTTTGGCTGAAGGGTGAACCTCAGGTGTGATTTCATTGCTGAGCTGAAAGGGTGTCTGGGGGCCATACTCTACGGGTTTCTCCAGTCTCTGTCAGGCCAGTAAATCTGGTCCTTTTTTTTCTACTAGAATTTTGTTTTAGAGCTGATGGGGCAGTGGTTAAGCATTTGGCTGCCAACCAAAAAGTTGGTAGTTTGAATCCACCAGCTGCTCATTGTAACCACTATGGGGCAGTTCTACTCTAACCTATAGCATTACTCTGAGTCGGGATCAACTCTAGGGCCATGTTTTTTGGTTGTTGTTTTTTTGGAATAGTATACCCCTTCGCTTTTTCTGTGTTATTTGATTCTTCCAGTGGAATTCTGGTATGGGGATTTTTCGTTTTTTGTTGGAGGTCACCTTCATTTTAAAATTAAATACCAAAGAAGTTCTTAGTACTTTTGTTTTAATGAAGAACACTATTTGTTAAGTCACAAGATCAGAATTAGCTATTGATATTTAACCCATGGGTCTTCATCTATATCAGCTATAAAAAATAAACAGTTGCCATGGTGTCAAACTTAACCCATGTGTGTCAGAGTAGAACTGTGCTCCACAGGGATTTCAATGGCGGATTTATCAGAAGTAGATCTCCAGGCCTTTCTTCCAAGGCACCTGTGGGTGGACTCAAACTTACAACCCTTAGGCTAGCAGCCAACCATGATAAATGTTTGCACCACCCAGGGACTCCCATATATACCCAAAAAACCAAACCTGTTGCCATCGAGTCAATTCCGACTCATATACTACCAGGTTAGTAATGGCTGTACTTGTCCAGCTTTGAATCTTTCCTGGGACCAAAACCCATCTTTGGCTGTGAGGGAAATGCATTCTTTTAGTGTGTATAAGCCTTTATTGCCACAATTAGTTTGTCTCCACTTTGGACCTGTTTTCAATGCATCTCGATAGGAATTTTTCATCATTTTAGTCTTCATGTTTGTGTTCCTAAGAATTTTTCATCAAGTAAGATAAAAATTCCTCCATTATCTGAAATTTTTTCAATTGCTGATTCAAAGATTTCGATGTTTCAGAATAGACCTTTTTATTCCTATACCATTAGTAGCAAATGGTTTTGCACAAAAATAAAATTTTCTGTTAATTGAAATATACTCTTTAAAACCAAAACCTGCTGCCATCGAGTGGATTCTGACTCTTAGCGACCCTATAGGACAGAGTAGAACTGCCCCATAGGGTTTCCAAGGAGTGGCTATTGGATTCAAATTGCTGACCTTTTGGTTAGTAGTCATAGCTCTTAACCACTATGCCACCAGGGTTTCCTTTAGAGACTTTTTTTTTTTTTTTTGCCATGGAGTCAACTCCAAGTAGAGCTGTGTTGCATAGAGTTTTTGGGAGTATCTTGCCGTGCCTTTCTTCCAAGGTACCTCTGGGCAGACTTGAACCTCCTAGCTTTTGATTAGCAGCCAAGTGTGTTAACCATTTGTGCCAACCCAGGACTCCTTAACGTTCTTCAGGAAACATTCAGCTGTGTTTTTGATAATTACTCCCAGTATTATCTGTATCTAAAACCTAATTTGCTATACCCTTAACATGCAAATCCCTGTATGCCTCTAGCCTAACCTCTGATTACACTCAACACGGATCTTGGATCCAGCCACTCTGACTGGTTTCCAGAACTTTCCATATGCTTTGGGTCTTTCCGCCCCCCTATTTAAAGCCCACATTCCTGATACCCCACTCTTCATCTGTGACATGGAATCATCTCAGTATTGATCTCTCCCTATCTTTCACTAAGTGCCATTTCAAATAGCAACACCTCCATAATCCGCCTGTTATGGACTCAACTGTGTCCCCCCAATAAAACTGGCTGGGCCATGATTTCCAGTATTGTGTCATTGTCCATCATTTTGTCATCTGATGTAATTTTTCTATGTTTTGTAAATACTACCTCTGTGATGTTAATGAGGTGGAATAGGCGGCAGTTATGTTAATGAGGCAGGACTCAATCTACAAGATTGGATTCTCTTCTGAGATATAAATGAGAGAAGTAAGCAGAGAAACATGCAGAGCTCATATCACCAAGAAGGCAATGTGCCAAGGAGAAAAGCACGTCCTTTGGATCTGGGGTTCTTGCATGCACAAGCTCCTAGTCCAGGGGAAGATTGACGACAAGGACCTTCCTACAGAGAAGAGAAGAGAAAGCCTTGCCCTGGAACTGGCACAATGAATTTGGACTTCTAGCCTACCAGAGTGTGAGAAAATAAATTTCTCTTTGTTAGAGCCATTCACTTGGGGTGTTTCCATTACAGCACCACTAGATGACTAAGATACCACCCAGCTGACAGCCCATCTCTTGTGCTTGGTATTTGTGTGTGTATGTATGTGTGTGCAGTGTACATGTCCACCATATACGTGTGTGCACACACACGCAAGCACACACACATATTTTCCTGTCTGCCTTGAAGCCATGTGGTATAGTGCAAGGCACGTGGATTCTGGGGTTAGGCAAACCTAACCTGAATCATGACTCTGTTAGCATGTGGTAACTACGGCCTTCGCCTCTTTTGCTGTCTCGTCTCTGTAACACCGAGTCTCTATAACTGATCTTAAGGGGGCAGTGATGGGTCAGTGGTAGACTCCTCACCTTCTGTGCAGGAGACCGGGGGTCCATACCCAGCCAATGCACCTCATGTGCAGCCACCACCTGTCTGTCAGTGGAAGCTTGTATGCTGCTGTGATGCTGAACAGGCTTCAGCGGAGCTTCCAGACTAAGACTGACTAGTAAGAAAGGCCTGGCAATATATTCTGTAAATCAGCCACTGAGAACCTTGTAGATCACAGCAGTCTGATCTCCACCTGCCTTAGTCACCTAGTGCTACAATAACAGAAATAACACAAGGGAGTGGCTTTAACAAAGAGAAATTTATTTCTTCACAGTAATATAGGCTTAAAGTCCAAATTCATGGTGTCAGCTCCAGGGAAAGCTTTCCCTTTCTGAGGGGCTTCTCATCAATCTTCCCCCACACTAGGTGCTTCTTGGTGCAGGGACCCTGGGTCCAAAGGATCTCTTCTGCTCCCAGCACTACTTTCTTGGTGGTATGTGGTCCCCCTGTCTGTCTGCTCACTTCTCTCTTTTATATCTCAAGAGATTGCCTCTAGACACAACCCGATGTTGTAGTTTGAGTCCTGCCTCACTAACACAACTACCAGCCATCTTCCCTCATTAACATCATGGAGGCAGGATTTACAACACATAGGAAAATCACACAATACCGGAATCATGGCCCAGCCCAACTGATACACACATTTTCGTGGTGACATAATTCAATCCATAACACCAACCAAGCATTGGGATGGCACAGGATCAGGTAGTGTTTCTTTCAGTTGTGCAAGGGGTCACCATGAGTCTATGCAAACTCCACAGCAGCTAACAACTGTTCTCATTACTCATATAGAAACTATAGGGAGGAGTAGAACTGCCTCATAAGGTTTCCTCGGCTGTACTCTTTACGGAAGCAGACTGCCATATCTTTCTCTTGCAGAGCAGAAGGTGGCTCCGAACTGCCGACCTTTTCGTTTAGCAGCCAAGCACTTACCCATTGTGCCACCAGAGCTTCTTAACAACATTACCTTCCTAATATGGTTGCTGTCGAATAAATAATACGTGTAAGGGAAGTCTCAGTGCACAAAGCATGGCCTGCCCCAGTTCTCCATCTTTAAGGGAATAAGCTGCACCCTCCCTGTGTTTTGCACAGTGCTGTATAGATAGAAGGAGCTCAATTACATGTTGTTGTTGCGCTCGTTGATTTTAAAATTATGCCTCATCAATTTTCAAATTGCATGAAATATCAGTCTCCCCATCTCTTAGTCGATAGTGAGACCCGGGTTTATAGCAGAACACATTAGACTGTTTACGCCATCTTGTCTTTTCTTTTTTAGATAGTTTACTTTTGCTGTTGTTGAGAATACACACAGCAGAACTTAAGCCAATTCACCAGTGTCTGCATGTGCCATTCAGTGACATCGATGACATTCTTTGAGTGGTGCAGCCATTCTCACCCTCCTTTTCTGAGTTGTTCTCGCCCCACTAACATAAACTTACTGCTCCCTAAGCTTCCTATCCAAACTTTCTAGTTGCTGTGGTCAATGTGAACCCATAAAAAAAAAAAAATCTGTTGCTGTTGAGTTGATTCCAACTCATAGCCTCCCTATAGGACAGAGTAGAACTGCCCCATAGGGTTTTCAAGGAACAGCTGGTGGATTCGAACTCCCGAACTTTTGGCTAGCAACTGAGTACTTAACCACCATGCCATCAGGGCTCCATCCAGATAGTTCTGAAAGGAGCATAACAGTCAAGGCAAACAGCCTTTACTAGTTAACTATTGTTTGTTTGCTTTTTGTAATAAAATTTATTTTATTTTTTTGTTGTTATTGAGAATATACACAGAAAAACATAGACCAATTCAACGGTTTCTACAAGCACAATTCAGTGACACTTTTTACATTCTTCAAGCTGTGCAGCCGCTCTCACCCTCCTCTTCTGAGTTGTTCCTCCCCATTAACACAAACTCAATGCCCCCTAAGCTTCCTACCTCATCTTTCAACAGTTGCTGTTGTCAGTTTGATCTCATACAGAGAGCTCGTTAAAAGAGCACAAGGTTCAAGGCAGACATTCTTTACTAATTAAGCTATTCTTTGTTTAAAGAAGATTTCAGGGGATATTTTTATTTAAGATTTAAACATGATCTCAGGCCAATTTTTTCCGGGGTTCTTACATCAACTTTTGACATTTCCTTTAACAACGCTTTAAATCATTTCCAGCCCAAAATGTGTCATTTCCCCTTTTCATTAACCAGCTCAAGAGTTGCTCATTCATTCTGAGCATGCTTGAGATCACTGTGATTCCCATCTGCCCCCTGGCTATCCCCCCACCCAGTTTGTCCATAAGGCACATTGTGCCTTTAAGTAAAAGCTTCTCAAAGGAGGAAAGAGAAGCTGGTTTCTCTGCCAAGGAAACTCCCTGGCCACTAGAAAAGCTGTCAGAGTCTCCCGAGTGTGTGCAAATAACTTAATTCACTTTATGGGTATAGAAGACAGTCTGGGAGGCTTGTTTTTTCACCAGCCCTGAGAGGCACTTAATGTCAGCTCACTGAAATGTGCGTTGGATCTTGCTAAGTGCTGAAGCGCAGCTCAACCTTGGGGCTTTTCTGAACAAGTAACTCTTCTACAGAAACAACAGGTAATTGGAAGGAATGGATTTCGCCTGATTGCCTCTTTGGCCCTGAAAGCAGCAGAAGCCCTCGAGAAGGCATTCTGGACGCCCTGCTCCTTGCTCCTAAAGGCACCCAGAAGTTGGCCTCCACCACATCATCCCGCAGGCACGCGGTCGGGGGCATGCCCTCAGGCGGCAGGAAACCCCCCGAGACCGTCTCAGCCACTGGCATGGCAGTGTTCCACACCACGAGGCAGGACTCGGGCAGCACCTGGCGAAGGCGCCAGAACAGTGTCTCCAGCTTCCTCCTGTAGCTCCACATGGAATCCTGGCCATACCTGGACAGGTCCCAGAGGCAGGAGTTCATGACGACCACGTCTGGGCCGTGCTCGCCCCTCAGCAGCTCCAGCAGGACTTTCTCCACCCACCGGGGGTAGGCGCGCGTGAGGAAGTAGAAGCGCACAAGGTGGTGTGTGGAGCAGAACTCGCGGACTTCGCGGTAGTGGGTCCCGTTGTGCATACGGCCTCACCAGCCGCCGTGCAGCAGCCTGTCCTGCTCGAAGCTCATCTCGCCCTTGGCCTTCAGCTGACTGCTTGAGAGCAGGCAGTCCTTCTGCAGCAGGAGCACCAGGTCCTTGTACACGGCCCTCTGCACCGAGTCCCCCATGACGACCACGAACTTGTTGTGCAGCAGCTGCCGGACTTCGGACGCCCTCAGGTGGACCATGGTGGCTGGGCGAAGGTGGCCTAGCTCCTGCCTTCCCTCAGGGCGGGTCCCGAAAGAGCTCTGGACCGAAGGCTGAGCGGCTGCTGCCAGCGACGGAGAGAAGGCAGGCTGGCTGGCTGGCTGGCGGTTGTCGGGGCGGCCGGGCGGGCAGACGGGGGGCTGTTTAATGCAGCTGGACTGGCCTGGGCCTGGGCGGGGAGGAGAAAGGGGGCAGCATCCGGGGCCCTGAAAGCCGTCTCGCCAATCCCTAGGCCCACGGTGTGATCTCTGAACCCACGGCCCTGCGCCCGTACCCGGCTTGGCTCCCCCTGGTGGAGGGCAGCGGTGCTGACACTGATGCTGTTGGTCTGGATGGCTGTAGGCTGTTCCCGCCTCAGCCACCACCTGTGCTCCAGGCACTGGGACAAGGTCTGTCCACTGGGAGAACCAAGCCACTTCCAGGGCGTGGCCCAGTCGGTGGTGGATCCACACCCAGGATTTCCAGGCAGCGTTGGCAAGAATACTCAGGAAAACATACTCATCTTGGTTCCACAATGATTTTGTCTTTGTTTTCATTTTGTCTCTCCTTCCCAACACCATTGTGAGTACCCCTGCCCTCCTGAGAAATGACAAGAACACACCCCATGACCCGATCACTGTCTTTGCCCCAGGGTAAAGCCTGGAGACCTCTTCTAACGCAGTGTCACAACTGGGGTGTGGGAAGCCATATCCACAAGGTACTGGCCATGATGGTGTCCCCAAGGAGCCCACCCTTCACCCTTCCATCTGCACACCCAGTGCTCCTGAGCTGAGGCCTGGCCACCACAGAGCTCCTCTGCATTTACCCAGCATCGCCCTTTGGAGAATAGATGCAAAGGAACCCTACGGTATGTAACGTAGGTGGACGGTTTATCCTTCCTGGGCACCTTCTTCTGGGCAGTCATTCTGCCTGTCTGGGGATCCCCCCAGGGTGTCCAGTGTAGAACTCCTGCCGTCCACCACCTTTTTGCACTAAGAGATGGCCTCTAGTGTGGTTCAAGCAGGGTGAGCTTCATATCCTACTTCTCGCTCTTACAAATTAGGCTGCTATTACACTTTTGTAGGTGGACTTGTGCAAAAAGAGAGCTCCAGCTCCTAATAAAAGCCCGGAGCTGCACTTGTCTGCTGGTGCGGTGGTAGAACAATTGTTGCTTTGAGAAATGTTCAGACCCTTTCCACAGTGGCTCTGCCAGCCATTGGATCTGTTAATCTTAACACCCTCCCTCCTTAAATTATGACACTATCTTCTGGGTGGACCAAACCGTTAAACATATGACTGCTCACAGAAAGACTGACAGTTTGAGTTCACATAGAGGCCCCTCAAGGGAAAGTTCTGGCTATCTACTTCCCAAAGGGCATAGACTTAGAAAACCAAAAAACCTGTGGAGTACATTACTACTCTGCAATATCTGGGGTTGCTATGAGTCAGATTCAACACGATGGCAACTGGTCAGTAGTTGTTCCACGTACAATGACTTCCTCTCCCTTGAATATAAATGTTGAGGTCCTGGCTGAAAGCACCATTCCTAATTCTTACTAAGATGTAGCATGATTGCCGTATCCCTTGTATAGTGGTGCTGGATTCCTGGCTGAAATCCAAGGCCTAATTCTCAACAGGATATAGACATCAACTTTGATAAAAGAACCCTTCCCTTCTCTCTCTTTAATATAGGTGCCTATGGGGCATGGTTCTGTAACAACCATGTCCTGTAACTTAACAGAGTGTTGATATAGTCTCTTGGTTCTATGGATCATGAACTTCTCTATTAGCAGATTCTGGCTGTAACACTCACGTCATATTTCTTATTAAAAAATGTGTGAATGTACCAAGCTCTGTGAACCCTGACCTCTTGTCTACTTGAATAGGATGCTAGCATACTGCCTTTCACTATCTCATTACCAGAATATGGGTCAAGCTTCTGTCTTCTTGAAACCTGATCTTTTTTGTTATTCTTTTTTGCTCTTGGATATGGTTGCTAACTTCCTTTTTCTAACAGCCATGGCATAATCCTTACTATTATGTCAATATCTTAGTAAAGACATAGATATTATTTTAAGGCTATGGATGTTCCCTTTCTAGCTTTGTTAAAAATGACCTTTTTCTCACTAGTACATACCTAAATGTTCTTCTCTATGAATCCTGCCTTCATGTTTCTCTGAGTATAGATGATAATTTCCATCCCTCACAAGCCATGTATCTTTTTTTAAGTAGGTATCAATGCAAATTTCCTCTCATCTGGACTCTGACCATCTTTAATCATGAATATGAATACCACCTCTCTGGCTGTACTTACTCTGGCCCCCTTTTCCCTTGGCTATGGATGCATTTTTCTGGCTCAATGAACCCTGACCTTCAGTCTCCCAACGTATGAGTTTCTTGACTCTAACAACCACGGCCTCTTTAACACTCAGATCCAGTTTCAGGTTTTTACTCAGATTTGGATTCTTTAAACTCTGTCTTTACGTTTCATAGCATATGGATTCTAGCTCCCTGGCCATGAGAACCATGGGCTGTTTTCACTAGAATATGGATGTAGGCTGTTAGATTTATGAACCCTAATCTGTTTTTTTTCCATGAACGTGGTTGCTACTTACCTGCTTATAGCAACCGTAACACAATTCTTAGCACAATCTGAGTCAGACCAGGGCTTTACGAACCCTGATCTTCTCTTAAATAGTATGTAAATGTAGCTTCCTGGCTTTAAGAAGCATGATGTAGCTCCTACTAAAATATGATTTCAGGCTCATGATTCTTTGAACCCTAACCTCCTTGCTCCTTGTATATGGAGGTTGTAACATTGTGTCCCACTTTATGTTAGGATATGGATGAATTCCAGGTTTTATTAATTCTGACCTCTTATTTCACTAGCTATGAGTGCTAACTTTATGGCTGTAATGACCTTGACTTTAGTATTATTACTATTTTCTAGGTAAATATTTAGTCTAAGAGCTTGTTTAACTCTATCATGTTTTTCTTTGGGCATGCATGCTAACCTCTTGACTGTAATAAATATGCCATATTTACTACTGTCCATTACTCATTGCCATCGAGTGGATTCTGATGCATAGCAACTCTACAGGAAGGAGTAGAACTGCCACATGGTTTTCAAAGGAGTGTCTGGTGGATTTGAACTGCCGACCTTTTGGTTAGCAGCTGTAACTCTTAAACACTGTGCCATCAGGGTTCCTATTGGGATGTGGATTTATTTCCAAGTATGCATATCTTGAGTTCCTCTTCAGTTGGATATAGATGCTAATTTCTTGGCTGCAATAACCATGACCTGTTTCTTGCTATGATATTAATGCAGGCTCCTGCTGGTATGAACATTGGCCTCTTATTTTCCCTTGGATAAGTTTTCCTGCTGTCTGATTTTAATACTCGTTGAAGATTACATAACAGGATATGTATGCACACTATCATCTTCGTTGTTGTCGTTGTTTGGTGCTATTTAGTCCACTCTGACTCACAGTGACTCTATGTACAGCAGAAAGAAACACTGCCTGTCCCTGCACCATCCTCACAATGGCTGCTAGGTTTGAAGCCATTGTTTGCAGACACTGTGCTAATCCATCTGGTTGAGGGCCTTTTCTTTCTTGCTCACCCTCTACCAAGCATGACGTTCTTCCTTCCTGATAACATATCCAAAGTGTGTGAGATGAAGTCTTTCCATCCTTGCTTCCAAGGAACAGCCTGACTGCACTTCTCCCAATACAGATTTGTTCATTCTTCTGGCAGTTCATGGGACATTCAATATTCTTCTCCAACACCATAACTCAAAGGCTTCAGTTCTTCTTCAGACTTCCTTACTCCTTGTCCAGCTTTTGAATGCTTATGAGGCAATTGAAAACATCATGGCTTGGGTAAGGTGAACTTTAGTCCAAAAAGTAACATCTTTGCTACTCAACACTTAAAAGAAGTCTTTTTGCAGATTTTCCCTGTGCCATACATCATTTGATTTACTGACTGCTGGCACTGATGGTGTATCCAAGTAAAATGAAATCCTTGACAACTTCCACCTTTTCTCTGTTTATCATGGTGTTGCTTGTTGGCCCAGTTGCAAGGATTTTTCTTTTCTCTATTCTGCAGTGTGATTCATACTGAAGGCTGTAGTCTTTGATTTTTATCAGTAAGTGCTTCAAGCCCAGTTCGCCTTCAGTAAGCAAGGTGGTATCATCTGCCTCTCTCAGATTATTAATGAGTCTTCCTGCAATTGTGATGGCACATTTTTCTTGAGATAGTCCAGCTCCTCACATTATTTGATGAGCATATAAATTGAGTATGTATGGTGAAAGGATAGAACCCTGATGCATACATTTCCTGATTTTAAACCACATAATATCCCATTGTTCTACCTGAGCAACTGATTCTTGGTCTATGTACAGGTTTCATATCAGCAAAATTAAGTGTTCTAAAATCCCCATACTTCACAATGTTATCCACAATTGTTATGATCCATAAAATCGAATGCCTTTGCATAGTCAATAAAATACATGTAGATATCTTTCCTGTATTCTCTGCTTTTAGCCGTGACCCATCTGACATCAGCAATGATAAAACTATTGCTTTGTCCACTTCTGAATCCACCTTGAATTTATGGAAGTTCCATATTCATATACTGCTACAACCATTTTTGAATAATCTTCAGCAAAATTTTACCTGCATGTGATTTTTTATTTTAATAATTTTTAAAGTGCTTTAAGTGAAAGTTTACAAATCTAATCAGTCTGTCACATATAAGCTTATATAAACCTTACTCCATACTCCAACTTACTCTCCCCCTAATAAATCAGCCCGCTCCCTCCTTCCAGTCTCTCCTTTCATGACAATTTTGCCAGTTTCTAACCGTCTCTACCCTCCAATCTCCCCTCCAGACAGGAGATGCCAACACAGCTCAATCTTCATCAGCATCTGTCTCCAACCCGTTGTCCAGTCCCTTCCATGTCTGATGAGTTATCTTCGGGAATGGTTCCTGTCCTGGGCCAACAGAAGGTTTGGGGACCATGACCGCCGGGATTCCTCTAGTCTCGGTCAGACCATTAAGTCTGGTCTTTTTATGAGAATTTGGGGTCTGCATCCCACTGATCTCCTGCTCCCTCAGGGGTTCTCTGTTCTGCTCCCTGTCAGGGAAGTCATCGGTTGTGGCCAGGACCGTCTAGTTCTTCTTGTCTCAGGATGATGTAAGTCTCTGTTTCATGTGGCCCTTTTTGTCTCTTGGGCTCATAGTTATCGTGTGACCTTGTTGTTCTTCATTCTCCTTTGATCCAGGTGGCTTGAGACCAGTTGATACATCTTAAATGGGTGCTCGTTAGCATTTAAGACCCCAGACACCACATTTCAAAGTGGGATGCAGAATGTTTTCAAAATAGAATTATTTTGCCAATTGACTTAGAAGTCCCCTTAAGCCATAGTTCCCAAACCCCCACCCTTGCTCCGCTGAGCTTCGAAGCATTCAGTTTATCCTGGAAACTTTTTTGCTTTTGGTCCAGTCCAGTTGAGCAGACCTTCGGTGTATTGAGTATTGCCCTTCTCTTCACCTAAAGTAGTTCTCATCTACTAACTAATCAGTAAATAACCCTCTCCCACCCTCCCTCCCTCTCACTCTTGTAACCACAAAAGCTAGTGTTCTTCTCAGTTTATACTGTTTCTCAAGATCTTATAATACTGGTCTTATACAATATTTGTCCTTTTACCTCTAATTTCACTCAGCATAATGCCTTCCAGGTTCCTCCATGTTGTGAAATGTTTCACAGATTCGTCCCTGTTCTTTATCGATGCGTAGTATTCCATTGTGTGAATATACCACAATTTATTTAACCATTCATCCATTGATGGACACCTTGGTTGCTTCCAGCTTTTTTCTGCTGTAAAGAGAGCTGCAATAAACATGGGTGTGCATATATCTGTTGGTGTAAAGGCTCTTATTTCTCTTGGGTATATTCTGAAGAGTGGGATTTCTGGGTTGTATGGTAGTTCTATTTCTAACTTTTTAAGAAAACACCAGATAGATTTCCAAAGTGGTTGTACCATTTTACCTTCCCACCAGCAGTGTATAAGAGTTCCAATCTCTCCGCAGCCTCTCCAACATTTATTATTTTGTGTTTTTTGGATTAATGCCAGCCTTGTTGGAGTGAGATGGAATCTCATTGTAGTTTTAATTTGCATTTCTCTAAAGGCTAATGATCGAGAGCATTTTCTCATGTATCTGTTAGCTGCCTGAATATCTTCTTTAGTGAAGCGCGTGTTAATATCCTTTGCCCGCTTTTTGATTGGGTTGTTTGTCTTTTTGTGGTTCAGTTTTAACAGAATCGTATAGATTTTAGAGATCAGGCACAGGTCGGAGATTTCATAGCTGAAAATCCTTTCCCAATCTGTAGGTGGTCTTTTTACTCTTTTGGTGAAGTCTTTAGATGAGCATAAGTGTTTGACTTTTAGGAGCTCCCAGTTATCTGGTTTCTCTTTGTCATTTTTGGTAATGTTTTGTATGCTGTTTATGCCTTGTATTAGGGCTCCCAACATTGTCCCTATTTTTTCTTCCATGATCGTTATTGTTTTAGTCTTTATGTTTAGGTCTTTGATTCACTTGGAGTTAGTTTTTGTGCATGGTGTGAGGTATGGGTCCTGTTTCATTTTTTTACAAATGGATATCCAGTTATGCCAGCACCATTTGTTAAGAAGACTATGTTTTCCCCAATTAACTGACACTGGGCCTTTGTCAAATATCAGCTGCTTATATGTGGATGGATTTATATCTGGGTTCTCAATTCAATTCCATTGGTCTATGTGCCTGTTGTACCAGTACCAGGCTGTTTTGACTACTGTGGCTGTATAATAGGTTCTGAAATCAGGTAGGTTGAGGCCTCCCACTCTCTTCTTCTTTCTCAGTAATGCCTTACTCATCCAAGGCTTCTTTCCCTTCTATATGAAGCTGGTGATTTGTTTCTCCATCACATTAAAAAGTGACATTGGAATTTGGATCAGAAGTGCATTGTATGTATAGATGGCTTTTGGTAGAATAGACATTTTTGCTATGTTAAGTCTTCCTATCCATGAGCAAGGTATGTTTTTCCACTTAAGTAGGTCCTTTTTAGTTTCTTGCAGTAGTACTTTGTAGTTTTCTTTGTATAGGACTTTTACATCTTTGGTAAGATTTATTCCTAAGTATTTTATCTTCTTGGTGGCTACTGTGAATGGTATTGATTTGGTGATTTCCTCTTCGATATTCTTTTTGTTGTTGTAGAGGAATCGAAGTGATTTTTGTATGTTTGTCTTATAACCTGAGACTCTGCCAAACTCTTCTATTAGTTTCAATAGTTTTCTGGAGGATTCCTTAGGGATTTCTGTGTATAAGATCATGTCATCTGCAAATAGAGATAATTTTACTTCCTCCTTGCCAATCCGGATGCCCTTTATTTCTTTGTATAGCCTAATTGCTCTGGCTAGGACTTCTAGCGCAATGTTGAATAAGAGGAGTGATAAAGGGCATCCCTCTCTGATTCCCGTTCCCAAGGAATATGCTTTGAGGCTCTCTCCATTTAGAGTGATGTTGGCTGTTGGCTTTGTACAGATGCCCTTTATTATGTTGAGGAATTTTCCTTCAATTCCTATTTTGCTGAGAGTTTTTATCATAAACATGTGTTGGACTGTGTCAAATGCCTTTTCTAGATCAATTGATAAGATCATGTGGTTTTTGTCGTTTGTTTTTTTTTTATATGGTGGATTACATTAATGGTTTTTCTAATATTAAACCAGCCTTGCATACCTGGTACAAATCCCACTTGGTCGTGGTGGATTATTTTTTTGATATGTTGTTGAATTCTATTGGCTAGAATTTTGTTGAGGATTTTTGCATCTATGTTCATGAGGGATATAGGTCTGTAATTTTCTTTTTTTGTGATGTCTTTACCTGCTTTTGGTATCAGGGTTATGGTGGCTTCATAGAATGAGTTAGGTAGTATTCCATCATTTTCTATGCTTTGAAATACCTTTAGTAGTAGTGGTGTAACTCTTCTCTGAAGGTTTGGTAGAACTCTGCAGTAAAGCCATCCGGGCCAGAGCTTTTTTTTGTTGGGTGTTTTTTGATTGCCGTTTCAATCTCTTTTTTTGTTATGGGTCTATTTAATTGTTCTAATTCTGATTGTGTTAGTTTAGGTAGGTAGTGTTTTTCTAGGAATTCCTCCATTTCTTCCAGGTTTGCAGATTTGTTAGAGTACAATTTTTTGTAATAATCTGATATGATTCTTTTAATTTCAGTTGGGTCTGTTGTGATGTGGCCCATCTTGTTTCTTATTCGGATTATTTGTTTCCTTTCCTGTATTTCTTTAGTCAGGCTGGCCAATGGTTTATCAATTTCGTTATTTTTTTCAGAGAACCAGCTTTTGGCTTTGTTAATTCTTTCAATTGTTTTTCTGTTCTCTAATTCATTTACTTCAGCTCTAATTTTTATTATTTGTTTTCTTCTGGTGACTGATGGATTCTTTTGTTGTTCACTTTCTATTTGTTCAAGTTGTAGGGACAGTTCTCTGATTTTGGCTCTTTCTTCTTTATGTATGTGTGCATTTATTGATATAAGTTGACCTCTGAGCACTGCTATTGCTGTGTCCCAGAGTTTTTGATAGAAGGGTTTTCATTCTCGTTGCATTCTATGAATTTCTTTATTTCCTCCTTAATGTCTTCTATAACCCAGTCTTTTTTCAGCAGGGTATTGTTCAGTTTTCAAGTATTTGATTTCTTTTCCCTAATCTTTCTGTTAATTGATTTCCACTTTTATGGTCTTGTGGTCTGAGAAGGTGCTTTGTAATATTTTGATGTTTTGGATTCTGCAAAGATTTGTTTTATGACCTAATATGTGGTCTATTCTAGAGAATGTTCCATGTGAGCTAGAAAAAAAGTATACTTTGCAGCAGTTGGGTGGAGGGTTCTGTATAAGTCTATGAGGTCAAGTTGGTTGATTGTAGCAATTAGGCCTTCCATGTCTCTATTGAGCTTCTTACTGGAAGTCCTGTCCTTCTCCGAAAGTGGTGTGTTGACATCTCCTACTATAGTTGTGGAGGTGTCTATCTCACTTTTCAGTTCTGTTCAAGTTTCTTTTATGTATCTTGTAGCCCTGTCATTGGGTGCATAAATATTTAATATGGTTGTATCTTCCTGGTCTATTGTCACTTTAATCATTATGTAGTGTCCTTCTTTATCCTTTGTGGTGGATTTAACTTTAAAGTCTATTTTGTCAGAAATTAATATTGCTCCCCCTGCTCTTTTTTGATTGTTGTTTGCTTGATATATTTTTTCCATCCTTTGAGTTTTAGTTTGATTGTGTCTCTAAGTCTAAGGTGTGTCTCTTGTAGGCAGCATATAGACGGATCGTGTTTCTTTATCCAGTCTGAGACTCTCTGTCTCTTTATTGGTGCATTTAGTCCATTTACATTCAGCGTAATTATAGATATGTGTTTAGTGTTGTCATTTTGATGCTTTTTTATGTGTGTTGTTGACAATTTCATTTTTCCACTTACTTTATTGTGCTGAGACGTTTTTCTTTGTAGATTGTGTGTTCCTCATTTTCATAGTACTTGACTTTATGTTTGCTGAGTCATTTTGTTTTTCTTGGTTTTTATTTTGAGTTATGGAGTTGTTATACCTCTTTGTGGTTACCTTAATATTTACCCCTATTTTTCTAAGTAAAAACCTAACTTGCATTTTCCTATATTGCCTTGTTTCCCTCTCCATATGGCAGTTCTATGCCACCTGTATTTAGTCCTTCTTTTTGATTATTGTGATCTTTTACCTATTGATTTCAATGGTTCCCTGTTTTGAGCGTTTTTTTCTTTTTAAAATTGACCTTAATTTGTTTTTGTGATTTCCCTATTTGAGTTGATATCAGAATGTTCTGTTCTGTGACCTTGTGTTGTGCTGGTGTCTGATATTATTGGTTTTCTTACCAATTTCCTTTAGTATTTCTTGTAGCTTTGGTTTGGTTTTTGCAAATTGTGTAAGCTTGTGTTTATCTGTAAATGTTTTAATTTCTTCTTCGTATTTCAGAGAGAGTTTTGCTGGATACATGATCTTTGGCTGGCAGTTTTTCTCCTTCAGTGTTCTATATATGTCATCTCATTGCCTTCTTGACTGCATGGTTTCTGCTGAGTAGTCTGAATTTATTCTTATTGATTCTCCTTTGTAGGAGACCTTTCTTTTATCTCTGGCTGCTTTTAAAATTTTCTCTTTATATTTGGTTTTGGCAAGTTTGATGATAATATGTCTTGGTGATTTTCTTTTTCGATCAATCTTAAGTGGGGTTCGATGAGCATCTTGGATAGATATCCTTTCATCTTTCATGATGTCAGGGAAGATTTCTGCCAACAGATCTTCAACTATTCTCTCTGTATTTTCTTCTATCCCTCCCCATTCTGGGACTCCAATCACACGAAAGTCATTCTTGATAGAGTCCCACATGATTCTTAGGCTTTCTTCATTTTTTTCAATTCTTTTATCTGATTTTTTTCCAGCTTTATTGGTGTCAATTCCTTTGTCCTCCAGGTCCCCCACCCTGCATTCCAATTACTCGAGTCTGCTTCTCTGACTTCCTGTTGAGTTGTCTAATTCTGTAATTTTACCATTAAACTTTTGGATTTCTGAATGCTGTCTCTCTATGGATTCTTGCAGCTTATTAATTTTTCCACTATGTTCTTGAATAATCTTTTTGAGTTCTTCAACTGCTTTATCAGTGTGTTCCTTGGCTTCTTCTGTAGATTGCCTTATTTCATTTCTGAGGTCATGCCTGATGTCTTGAAGCATTGTGTAAATTAGTTTTTTATATTCTGTATCTGGCAATTCCAGGATTGTATCTTCATTTGGGAAAGATTTTGATTCTTTAATTTGGGGAGTTGTAGAAGCAATCATGGTCTGCTTCTTTATGTGGTTTGCTATCGACTGCTGTCTCTGAGCCATCACTAAGATATTGAAGTGATTTATTCTATATTTGCTCACTGAGTCTTATCTTGTTTTGTTTTCTTTCAATATATGTAGATGGGCTTCTAGATTGTTCTGTCTTGATTGTTGTAGCCCTTGAATCACTTATGTCGTATTAGCAGCTGGTTTGGGCTGTTACCAGATATATAAGCCTAAGAGTCCATTCACTATTCTTGAGTAGAATCTGATTTTGGGTCAAGTGGTGCAGACTGTCACCATCCACATAGAAAAGTAGTGGTGATAGTTGTGTGCACCAAATTCTAGTAGCAACAGGGTTTCACACTCCAGTGAGGGCAGGATGCTGACAGGCTTCCCCCAAGTGCCAGGGAGGTAGGTGTGTCTCTATTCCTAAAGCACTTTGGTGGGTGGGCTCTGCAGCTGTACCTTAGGACCCCAAGGCATGTACCTCTACAGATTGGTAGGTGTCACACTCCTTAGACCCCTGAGGCAGGAGGCTAGATGGTCTAGGGGAAGCTGTTGTGGGTCAGTGAGGGCTCTGTTGAATAGGAGAGATATCAGACCTGGGAAACTTGTCTATCCAGTAATCAGCTAAAACAATTACAGTCAGATCCCTATCAGAATTGCCTTTGCATTATAATAGCCACCTTGTTCCCTGTAGGGATGAGAGCCCAAGACTGTGGATCACATATGTTTGGCTGGAGCTGGTTCTGTATTTTTAGTCCAATTAGGGAAGGATTTTTGGTCCCTTGGTTTTTTTTTGTAGTTGCTTCTCTCAGGCCAGGAGAATGGGTTAGGAAAAGACCAAAAAAAAAAAAAGAAAGAAAGACAGATAAAGAAAAGCCACAGTGTGATTCACTCTCTGGCTCAGGGAATTTCAATGTTAATGAAGCCGCCTGGGAAGGGGAGGGGAGGGTTCAGATAAATAGGAGAGAGTAGCACCCCAGAATATTGACAAAGTTACTTATCTTGCTTGGGATGACTGTTTTATTTGAGATTCCCAAGGCATTTTAGCCTGTGTGCATTGGCTGGGTTGAGATTGCCCCCAAGGGTCAGGCCCGCATCCTGTGCTTGTGCTGTCTCAGAAGCAGTGGCCAGTTCCTCCGCTCCCAGTCCAAAGCCCAGCACCAAGGTTCCCCAGCTGGGACGCCACACTCCAGGCTCCAAAACCAGTCGCTGCCTCCCGGTGACTTCTCCTGTCAGCCGCATTGCTGCGCTGCCTGCATGCACTGGCTGTACTGCCGCCGAGGTCACTTCTGGGGGCTAGGGCCGTGTCCCATGTTTGCGCTGTCTCAGGATGCCGTGCTCAGCTCCCCTGTGCCCAGTCCAAAGCCCCAAAGTGGCAATTGGGTTTGGTTTTATCTTCAAAAACCACAGAGGCAAAAAAGTAATGGATGACATATTTAAAGTGCAGAAAGAGAAAAAAATGGCAAGAATAATTACACAGCAAAAATATTCAGAAACTAGGGAGAAATTAAGACATTCTCAGATAAGCAAAAATTAAGGGAATTTGTTAGCAGCCGATCAGCCCTACAAGACATAGGAAAAGGACTCTCCCACAATAAAAGTAATAACACTAAAGAGAACCTGAAGGGGTACATACACAAAAGCATTGTCAGTATAAACATGACACCTAAGACACATTTGGATGGTGAATACTTAACTAAGGTAAAGTTATATGCAGAAAATAGGAGCTAAATACATACAACAATAAAATAATTTACATTCATATTACAGGACAGCGAAGAGACTAAGATGTAATTGATAATAGCACATGAACAACAGGGAGGATGAGTGGCAACATAGAATTTTTTTATGTTAAGGAAGTCAAGGTGTTACCAAGATACATCTGTTTGTTATAAATGTGAGGTGTTAAATACAAATCTCATGGAAAGCAAAAAAAGTAAATAAAAAGAAATCATTTCTGAAAATAAATAGTAAAGCAAACAAAATGTCTCAGCACTCACAGGAAAATAATAAATAAGATGAAGAAAAACCCATATTCATAAAGAATTCAGCACTGAAGGTAAAGAACAAAGAAACCATAAATTTCACCAAAATTAAAACAAGAAGAAAGTACAACAAAATGGCAGAAGTAAATCCACCCAAACTGATAATCACCGTAAATGTAAATAAATACTCCTATCAAGAGGTGGTGAGCAGCAGAATGGATTGAAAAAATAGAAAACACACACACACAAAGGAAGAAGATGAAAAAAAAAAGCATGACACATCTATATGCTCGCCACACCTTAGGAACAAGGACATACATCATTTAAAAGCTAAAACATGAAAAAAAAGTCAATGCAAATAGCAACCGAAACAAAACATGTGATAATATCTGAAAAATTAGACATTAAATTAATATTATAAAAGATAAAAGAACAACTATGTTGATTCAGGAAGGCATAACAATTACAAATACGCATCTAACATCAG
Organism: Loxodonta africana; assembly: GCF_030014295.1. Taxonomy (NCBI): domain Eukaryota; kingdom Metazoa; phylum Chordata; class Mammalia; order Proboscidea; family Elephantidae; genus Loxodonta; species Loxodonta africana. The sequence continues at coordinate 3,055,112 of NC_087370.1, read as the reverse complement.
AGCCTCAAAATATATAAAGCAATCTCTGACAGAATTGAGCAGAGAACGGAAAGGTGTGCAATAATAGTTATTGTTTTGTGCAGTTGAATCAATCCCAGCTCCTAACTATGCTACAGGACAGAGTAGAACTGCCCCATAGAGTTTCCTATGCTAAATTTTTAAGAGAATAGGTTGTCTTTTCTTTTGCAGAGCTGTTGGGTGTGTTTGATCTGCCAACGTTTTGGTTAGCAGCCAAGCTCTTAATGATTGTGCTACCAATGTATGAAAAGTTACAATAGTAGGAAACTTTAATACACCATTTTCTGTTATGGAAGGAGCTACAAAGCAGATCAATAAAGAAACAGGAGACTTAACTATCACTATTAAACAAGAGGACCTACCATGCATTTATGGAACACTCTACCCCAAAGCAGCTCTACATACATTCTTCTCCAATGAACTAAGATTATTCTCCAATGTAGACAATATTTTAGTGCTCAAAGCAAACTTTAATAAGCACAAAGAGACTGAAACCATACAAAGCATCTTTTGAGACTATAACAGAATCAAGTTACAAACAAAAACACAAAGTAAATGGGCTGGATAACACAAGGAAATTAATAGCACACTACTAAAGATACAAACGATTATAGAAGAAAAGAGGAGAGATATTAAAAAAAATTAGAATTTAACAAGAATGAAGATACACTATACCAAAATCTATAGGACATAGTGAAGGAATTGCTGAGGGAAATCATTAGCATTGAGTGATTACATTAAGAACGAATGAGGATCCCAAATCCATGATTTAACTCTCCACCATGAAGAAATAGAAAAGGAACAGCAGAAAAAGACTAAACTGCCAGAAAAAAAGAAAATAAAGATTCTGGGAGAAATAAACAATCTTGAAAATAGAAAAAAAAATTGAGTCAATGAAACCAGAAGTTGGTTCTTTGAAAGAATCAATAAAACAGACAATCCACTGCCTAAAGTGGCAAAGGAAAAAATTGAGAAGATGCAAATAACCAAAATAAAAAATTATGATAGAGACATTACAACAGATAAATGAAAAGGAACATAAGAGAATACTATGAAAAGTCACACTTCAACAAACTGGAAAGCTTAGGTGAAATGCACGTACACTTAGAACGTAACCTACTGCTACTAACACACATACAGACACAGATAAAAAAATATCCATTAACCCATAAGAAAAGAGGAGATTCAATCTGTCATCAAACACCTCTCTCTCCCCAACCAGAAAAAAAAAGAAAAAAACCAGATGACCGGATGGCCTCACTGGAGAATCTAGCAAACATTCAGAGAAGAAATGACATCGTTCTTACTCAGTCTTCCAAAATATAGGACAGAAAGGAGTGTTTCTTTACTCATTCTATTAAGCCAGCATGACTCTGATAACAAAGCCAGACAAAGACATCACAAGAAAAGAACACTACAGACAAATATCCCTCATAAATATACACGTAAAAACTCTCAACAAAATTTTAGCAAACAGAATCCAGTAGCACATTAAACAAAAAATTACACCACGTTCATATTGTATTTATTCCAGGAATCCAGGCTGGTTCAACATTCAGCATCAATGAATGTAATATACCACACTAAAAAAAAGAAACACTATATGATCATCTTAATATATGTAGGAAATTATTTTAATGAAACCCTACACCATTTCCTTATTAAAACTTTTGACAAAATAGAAATAGAGGGGAAATCCCTTACGGTGATTAGGGACATCTATGAAAAACCAAGAGACAATATCAAAGTCAATAAAGACCAGAGACTTCCCTTTGTAAGTAGAATGAGACAAGGATGGCCCCTATCACAACTTATATTCAATATAGTTCTGGAAATCCTAGTGAGCACAGTAAGACTAAAGAAAAAAAGGAAGGGAGGGAGGGAGGAAAGAAAGACAAAAAGAAAAAATGTATCCAACATAGAAAAGAAGGCATAAAACTATATGGAAATGACATAACATGCATATAAAACCCTGAAGGTTTCACAACAGATTTGCTAGAACAAATAGAAAAATAAAGCAAGGAGGCAGGCTACAAGATCAACACATCAATCACTTGGGTTTTCTGTACAGCAACAATAAGAGATCAGAAAAGGAAATCAAGTAAGCAGTATCATTTGCAATGTTGTTGTTAGGTGCTTAGAGTTGGTTCTGATTCATAAAGACCCTACAAACACTGCCTGGACTGGTGTTATCCTTACAATTGTTGTTATGCTTGAGCCCACTGTTGCGGCAACTGTGTCAACCAATCTTGTTGAGGGTATTCCTCTCTTTAGCTGACCGTCTACAGGTCTGTGAAAAAGAAGAAGGCCCCCAACAAGACAGACTGACACAGTGGCTCCAACAATGGGCTTAAGCATAACAACAATTGTAAGGATGGTCCAGGTCCAGGCAGGATCAGGCAGTGTTTCGTTCTGTTTTACACAGGGTCACTATGAGTTGGAACTGACTAGGTGGCACCTAACAACAATGACAACTACTTTACCAAATATGATGTCGTTCTTCAAGGACTGGTCCCTTCACAATATATCGTAAGTACGTGAGGCAAAGTATCACCATCCTAGCCTCTAAGAAGCATTCTGGCTGTGTTTTACTTCTTCCAATACAGATTTGTTCCTTCTTCTAGGGGTCCACAGTATATCCAATATTTTTCGCCAACACCGTAATTCAAATGCATCAGTTCAGTCTTCTTTATTCTTTGTCCAGCTCTCGCATGTACAGGAGGGACTGAAAAAACCTTGGCTTGGGTCATGTGCACCTTAGACCTTAAAGTGACATATTTGCTTGTTTACACTTTAAGGAGGTCTTTTGCAACAGATTTGCCCGGTGCAACAGCTCTTTTGATTTCCTGACAGCTGCTTCCATGGGTATTGATTGTGGATCCAAGTAAAATGAAATCCTTGACAAATTCAATCTTTTCTCTTTTTATCATGACATTGCTTACTGGTCTGTTTGTGAGGGTTTTTGTTTTCTTTAAATTGAGGTGTAATCCATATTGAAGGCTGTGGTCTTTGATATTAGGAGTAAGTGTTTCAAGTCCTCTTTACTTTCAGCCAGCAAAGTTGTGTCATCTGCATATCGCTGGTAGTTAATGAGTCTTCCTCGAATCCTGATGCCCCTTTCTTCTTCTTATAGTCCAGCTTCATGGATTTTTTGTTCAGCACGTGGATTGAATAAGTATGGTGAAAGAATATACCCTAAGGCACCTTCCTGATTTGAAACTATGCAGTATCCCCTCATTGTATTGGAATGACTGTATCTTGGTCTATGTAGATTTCTCATCAAAACATTTAAGTGTTTTGGAATACCCATTCTTCATAATGTTATTCATAATTCGTTATGATCCACACAATTGAATGCTTTTGCACGATCAGTAAAACACAGGTAGATATGTTTTAGGTATTCTCTGCTTTCAGCCAGGATCCATCTGATATCAGCAATGATATCCCTCCTTCCATGTCCTCTTCTATCACCAGCTAGAATTTCTGGCAGCTCCTTGTTGATGTGTTACTGCATTTGCTTACAAATGATCTGCAAAATTTTACTTGTGTGTGATAATAATGGTATTATTTGATAGTTTCTGCATTCTTTTGGATCGCCTTTCTCTGGATTGGACACAAATATCAATTTTTTCCACTTCGTTGGCCAGGATACTATCTTCCAAATTCTTGGTATAAATGAGTGAGTGCTTCCAGCTCTGGGTACATTTCTCGAAACATCTCACTTGGTATTCTGTCAATTCTTGGAGCCTTGGGTTTTTTGTTTTTGTTTTTAACCAATGCCTTCAGTGAAGCTTGGACTTCTTTCTTCAACACCTTCAGTTCTTGATCATATGGTACTTCCTGAAAGGGTTGAGTGTCAACAAGTTCTTTTTGGTACAATGATTCTCTATGTTCCTTCCATCTTCTTTTGATGCATCATGTCATTTAATATTTTCCCCATAGAATCTTTCAAAAATGCAACTTGTTGTTAGGCACATCGAGCCAATACTGACTCATAGATAACTTAGGCATGATAGAAGGAAACACTTCTCAATTATGTGCCATCCTCATATTTGTTGCTATGCTTGTTCCCCTTGTTGCAGCCACTGAGTCAATCCATTTAATTGAGGGTCTTTCTCTTTTTCATTGACCCTGCACTTTACCAAGCATGATGGCCTTCTGCAGGGACTGATCCCTCCTGATAATATGTCCAAAGTATGGGAGACGTAGCCTTGCCATCCTTGTTTTAAGAAGTATTCTGGTTGTACTTCTTCCAAGACAGATTTGTTCATTCTTTTGGCCGCTACAGTATAGTCAATATTCTTCTACAACACCACAATTCAAAGACATGGACTCTTCTTCTGTCTTCCTTATTCATCGTCCAGCTTTTTCACACGCATATGAGGTGACTGGAAACACCATGGCTTGGGTCACATGTGCCTTAGTCCTCAAGGTAAAAACTTTTATTGTCACCACTTTAAAGAGGTTTTTTGAAGCAGATTTGGCCAATGCAATTTATATTTTGATTTCTTGACTGCTTCTTCCATGGCTGTTGATTGTGGATCCAAGTAAAATGAAATCCTTGGCAACTTTAGACTTTTCTCTAATCATCATGATGTTGCTTATTCAGCCAGTTGTGAGGATATTTGTTTTATTTTTGTTGAGGTGTAATCCATACTAAAGGATGTGGTCTCTGATCCTAATAAGTGCTTCAAGTCTTCTTCACTTTCAACAAACAAGGTTGTGCCATCTGCATTACACATGTCATTAATATTTTTTCCTCCAATCCTGATGTCCCCTCCTTCTTCATATAATCCAGCTTCTCAAATTATTTGCTCAGTATACATTTTGTAACTTAAGACTTGAATTTTCTCTTCAGTTCTTTCAGCTTGAGAAATGGTGAGTATGTTCTTTCCTTTTGGTTTTTGTACTCTAGGTCTTTTCACTCCCACGTGTCTGATATTTTGTCATACTGTGGCAGCTTGCGTGTTGCTGTGATGCTGGTAGCTATGCCACTGGTGTTCAGATACCAGTAGGGTCACCCATGGAGGACAGGTTTCAGATGAGCTTCTAGACTAAGACAGACTAGGAAGAAGGACCCAGAAGTCTACTTCTGAAAAGCATTAGCCAGTGAAAACCTTATGAATACCAGAGGGACAGTCTGGTCTAGTGCTGGAAGATAAGCCCTCCACGTTGGAAGGCACTCAAAAGATGACTGGGGAAGAGCTGCCTCTACAAAGTAGAGTTGACCTTAATGACATGGATGGAGTAAAGCTTTTGGGACCTTCATTTACTGATGTGGCACAACTCAAAATGAGAAGAAACAGCTGCACACATCCATTAATAATCGGAACTTGGAATGTAGGGAATATGAATCTCAGAAAACTGGAAATCATCTAAAATGAAATGGAACGCATAAACATCAATATCCTAGGCCTTAGTGAGCCGAAATGGACTGGTATTGGCCATTTTGAATCGGACAACCAGATAGCCTACTATTCTGGGAGTGATAACTTGGAGAGGAATGGTGTTGCCTTCATTGTCAAAAGAACATTCCAAGATGTATCCTGAAGTACAACGCTGTCAGTGATAGGATAATATACATACGCCTACAAGGAAGACCAGTTAATACGACTATTATTCAAATTCATGCACTAACCACTAGGGCCAAAGTTGAAGAAATAGTAGTTTTTATCAGCTGCAGCAGTCTGAAATTCATTGAACATGCAATCAAGGTGCACTGATAATTACTGACGGCTAGAATGTGAAAGTTGCTAACATAGAAGAAGGATATGTAGTTGGAAAATATGGCCTTGGTGATAGAAACAATGCCAGAGATCAAATGATAGAATTTTTCAAGGCTAATGACTTCATTGCAAATACCTTCTTTCACCAACATAAACGGTGACCATACACATGGACCTCACTAGATGGAACAAACAGAAATCAAATGGACTATATCTGTGGAAAGAGACGTTGGAAAACTCAATATCATCAGTCAGAACAAGGCCAGGGGCCAACTGTGGAACAGACCATCAATCGCTCATATGCAAGTTCAAGCTGAAGCATAAGAAAATTAGAGCAAGTCCACGTGAACCAAAATATGACCTTGAGTGTGTCCTACCTGAATTTGAAGAATAGAGTTGATGCATTCAACACTAGTGACCAAAGACCAGACGAGTTGTGGAATCACATCAAGGACATCATATATGAAGAAAGGAAGAGGTCACTGAAAAGACAGGAAAGAAAGAAAAGGCCAAGATGGATGGCAGAGGAGACTCTGAAACTTGCTCTTGAGCATCAAGCAGCTAAAGCAAAGGGCAGAATTGATGAAGTAAAAGAACTGAACAGAAGATTTCAAAGGGTATCTTGAGAAGACAAAGTAAAGTATTATAATGACATATGCAAAGAGCTAGAGATGGAAAACCAAAAGGGAAGAACATGCTCAGTGTTTCTCAAGCTGAAAAAGCTGAAGAAAAATTCAAGCCTCGAGTTGCAATGGTGAAGGATTCCATAGGAAAAATATTAAACGACACAGGATGAATCAAAGAAGATAGAAGGAATACACAGAGTCATTATACCGAAAAGAATTAGTTGATGTTCAACTATTCCAAGAGGTGGCATATGATCAGGAACCGATTGTACTGAAGGAAGAAGTCCAAGCTACTCTGAACGCATTGGTGAAAAACAAGGCTCCAGGAATTGATTGATGTTTCAACAAACAGATGCCGCGCAATAGGCGCTCACTCATCTATAACAAGAAATATGGAAGACAGCTTCCCGCCAACTGATTGGAAGAGATCCATATTTATGCCTGTTCCCAAGAAAGGTAATCCAACTGAATGTGGAAATTATAGAACAATATCATTAATATCACACACAAGAAAATTCTGCTGAAGATCATTCAAAAATGGCTGCAGCAGTATATCGACAGGGAACTGCCAGAAATTCAGGCCAGTTTCAGAAGAGGACATGGAACCAGGGATATCATCGCTGATGTCAGATGGATCCTGGCTGAAAGCAGAGAATACCAGAAGAGTGTTTACCTGTGTTTTATTGATTATGCAAAGACATTTGACTGTGTGGATCATAACAAACTATGGATAACACTGCGAAGAATGGGAATTTCAGAACACTTAATTGTGCTCTTGAGGAACCTTTACATAGATCAAGAGGCTCTTGTTCAGACAGAACAAGGGGGATACTGATTGGTTTGAAGTCAGGAAAAGTGTGCGTCCGGGTTGTATTCTTTCACCATACCTATTTAATCTCTGTGCTGAGTAAAAAATATGGGAAGCTGGACTATATTAAGAAAAACAGGGCATCAAGATTGGAGGAAGACTTATTAACAACCTGTGTTATGCAGATGACAGGACCTTGCTTGCTGAAAGTGAAGAGGACTTGAAGCACTTACAAATGAAGATCAAAGACCACACCCTTCAGTATGGATTGCACCTCAACAAAAAGAAAATAAAAATCTTCACAGCTGGACCAATGAGCAACATCACGACAAACAGAGAGAAGCTTGAAGCTGTGAAGGATTTCATTTTACTTGGATCCACAATCAACAGCCATGGAAGTAGCAGTCAAGAAATCAAAAGACGCATTGCACTGGGTAAATCTGCTGCAAAGGACCTCTTCAAAGTGTTGAAGAACAAAGATGTCACCCTGCAGACTAAGGTGCACCTGACCCAAGCCATGGTATTTTCATTCGCATCATATGCATGTGAAAGCTGGACAATGAATAAGGAAGACCGAAGAACTGACGCCTTCAAATTCTGGTGCTGGCCGAGAATATTGAATACACCATGGACTGCCAAATAACGAACAAATCTGTCTAGTAGAGGTACAGCCAGAATGCTCCTTAGAGGCAAGGTTGGCGAGACTGTGTCTTACATACTTTGGATATGTTCTCAGGAGGGAAGAAACCCTGGAGAAGGACATCATGCTTGGCAGAGTACAGGGTCAGCGGAAAAGAGGAAGACCCTCAAGGAGGTGGATTGGCACAGTGACTGCAACAATGAGCTCAAGCATAATGATTGTAAGGATGGCTCAGGACCAGGCAGTGTTTCGTTCTGTTCTGCATAGGGTCGCTGTGAATTGGAACCAACTCGACAGCACCTAACAACAACAACAGGTCTTCGCACATTTCATTATAATACTTTACTTTGTCTTCTCTAGCTGTTGTTTGAATCCTCTATTCAGCTCTTTTACTTTATCAGTTCTTCCTTTTACTTTATTTACTCTACATTTAAGAGTAAGTTTCAGACCCTTTTCTGACATCTATTTTGGTCTTTTTCTTTCATTACTTTTTAGTGGCTTCTTACTTTCTTCATGCCTTTGATGTCATCCCACAGCCTGTCTGGTCTTTGATCATTAGTGTTTAATGAGTCAAATATATTCTTAGATGACCTCTAAATTCAGGTGGAATATACTCAAGTTCATACTTTGGCCGTTGTTGACTTGTTCTAATTTTCTTCAGCTTCATCATGAGCTTGGTTATGAGCAATTGCTGGTGTTTCCCAGAGACATCCCCATTTCTTATGACTGAATTGAGCTTTTCCATAGTCTCTTTCCACAGACTTAGTCATTCTGATTCCTGTGTGTTTCATCTGGTGAGTTTGACATATATACATGCTGTTTATGTTGTTGAAAGGAGGTATTTGTAATGAAGAAGTCATTGGTCATGAAAAACTCTGTATGCCATGTGGTCCCTGGCATTGTTATATCACCAAGGCCATGTTTTCCAACTACTGTGTTTCTTAGTTTCCAGCCTCTGCATTCCAATCACCAGTAATTATTAATGCATCTCGATTGCATGTTTGATCTATTTCAGACTGCAGAAGGTGGTGCAAATTGTCAATTTTTTTATCTTGTGTCATTTTGAAAAATAGTCCTATCAACTTGTCTTCCTTGTAGGTGTATCAATATTTTCCTATCATTGACAACATTGTGCTTCGGGTTAGAGCTTCGAATATTCTTTTTGATGATGAATGCATTGCCATTCCTCTTTAACTTGTCATTCTCAGCAAAGTAGATCATACAATAGTCAGTTCCAAATGGCCTTTACCAGTCCATTTCAGCTCTCTAATGCCTAGGATATGGATGTTAATGTGCTCCATTTCATTTTGGATAACTTCCAACTTTCCTAGATTCATTCATTGTACACTGATTATTAATGAACATTCTCATTATTAATGTATGTTTGCAGGGGTTTCTTCTCATTTTGAGTTGAGTCACATGAGTAAATGAAGGCCCAAAAGCTTGTCTTCATCCATGTCAGTACGGTTGACTCTACTTTGATGAGGAAGCTCTTTCCCAGTCCTATGCGGAGTGCCTTCCAACCTGAGGGGCTCGTTTTCTGGCACTATGTCAGGCAATGTTCCTTTGCCCTTAATATAGTTTTCATTGGCTAATTTTTGAGAAGTAGACCACTAGGTCCTTTATCCTAGTTTGTCTTAGTCACGAAGCTCAGGTGAAACCTGTCCACCATGGGAGACCCTGCTGGTATTTGAAATACCGCTGGCATAGCTTCTAGCATTACAGCAACATGGATGCCAATACAGTATGAGAAAATAACACACGTGTGGGACTCATTTCCAATGTTGTTATTAGGTGCCCTCGAGTTGCTTCTGACTCAGGGGGACCCTATGCAGTAAACACTGCCCAGCCTTATACCACCCTCAGAATCATTTTTATAGTTGAGCCCATTGCTGCAGCCACTGAGTCAGTCCACCCTGCTGAGGGTCTTCCTATTTTTCGCTGGCCCTCTACTTAACCAGGCATGATGCCCTTGTCAAGGGACTGATCCCTCCTGATAACATATCCAACATACGTGAGACATAGTCTCACCATCCTCGCTTCTAAGGAGCATTCTGGTTGTACTTCTTCCAAGGTAGGTTTGTTCTTTTGGCAGACCATGGTATTTTCCATATTATTCATCAGCACCACAACTCATAATTGCCAATTCTTCTCTGGTCTTCCTTATTCATCATCCAGCTTTCTCATGCATATGAGGTGAATGAAAACACCATGGCTTGTGTCAGGTGCACGGTGGTCTTCGTGGTAACATCTTTGCTTTTCAACACATTAAATTGGTATCTTGCAGTAGATATGTTCAATGCATCCACCATTTGATTGCTGCTTCCGTGGGTGCTGATTAGGGACCCAAGTAAAATGAAATCCTTGACAAGTTCAATCTTCTCCCCATTTATCATGATGTTGTTTATTGGTCCAGTTGGAAGAATTTTTTCTTTATGTTGAGGTATAACCCATACTGAAGGCTACAATCTTTGACCTTCACCAATAAGTGTTTCGAATCCTCTTCACTTTCAGCAAAATTGTGCATATCACAGGTTATTAATGAGTCTTCCTCCAATCTTGATGCACTCTAATTTCGCATGTTGTCTAGCTTCTCAGCTTCTTTGTTCAGCATACACATTGAATGAATATGGTGAAAAAATACAATCCTGACACACACTTTTCCTGACTATACCACACAGTATCCCCTTGTTCTTTAGAATGACTGTGTCTTGATGTATGTACAGGTTCGTCATGAGCACAATAAAGTGTTCTGAAGCTCTCAATGTTATCCACAATTTTTTATGATCTGCACAGTTGAATGTCTTTGCCCAGTTAATAAAACACAGGTAAATATCTTTCTGGTATTCTCTGCTTTCAGCCAGAATCCATCTGACATCAGCAATGATATCCTGGTTCCACATCCACTTCTGATCCTGGCTATAATTTCTGGCAGTTCTTGTCAAAATCCTGTTGCAGCCTGTTTTGAATGATCTTTAGCAAAACTTTACTTGCATGTGAAACTAATGAGGTTGTTTAATAATTTCAGAACTCAGTTGTGTCACATTTCTTGGGAATAGGCATAAATATGGATTACTCCTGGTCAGTCAACTAGGTAGCTGTCTTCTCAATTTCTTGGCATAGAGGGATGAACACTTCCAGTGCTGCAACCATTTGTTGAAACACATTAGTTGATATTCTGTCAATTCCTGGAAGCTGGAAGCTTCTTTTTTGCCAATGTCTTCAGTGCGGCTTGGACACCTTTCTTCAGAACCATCAGATGCTAATCATATGATACTTCCTGGAATGGTTGGATGTCAACTAATTCTATTTGGTATAGTGACTCTGTGTATTCCTACCATCTTCTTTCACTGTTTCCTCCATAGTTCAGTATTGTCTCCACAGAATGCTTCACTATTGCAACTTGAGGCCTAATTTTTTTCTCCAGTTCATTCAGCTTGAGAAATGTTGGGTGTGTTTTTTCCTTTTGATTTTCTACCTCCAGGCCTCTGAACGTGTCATTATATGCCTTACTTTGTCTTCTAGAGCCGCCCTTTGAAATCTTCTGTTCAGTTATTTTACTTCATCATTTCTTCCTGTTGCTTTAGCTACTCCATGTTCAACAGCAAGTTTCAGAGTCTCTTCTGACATCCATTTTGGTCTTTTCCTTCTTTCCTGTCTTTTTAATGACCTCTTGTTTCTTCATGTATGATATGCTTGATGTCATTCCACAGTTCCTCTGTCTTCAGTCATTATCATTCAACGTGTCAAATCTATTCTTGAGAGTGTCTCTAAAATTAGGTGGAATATGATGAAAGTCATACTTTAGCTCAGGTGGACTTGTTCTAATTTTCTTCAGTGTTAACTTGAACGTGTGTATGAGCAATTGAAGGTCTGTTACACAGTTGGCCTCTGGACTTGTTCTGACTGATAATATCGAGGTTTTCCACTGTCTCTTTCTGCAGAGGCAGTTGATTTGATTACTGTGTGTTCCACCTGGTGAGGTTGCCGTTTATGTTGTTGAAAAAAGGTATTCGGGATGAAGAACTCACTGGTCTTACCAAATTCTGTCATGCAATCTCCGGCATTGTTTCTATCACCAACGCCATATTTTCCAACTATCTATCCTTTTCTTTGTCTCCAACTTTCAAATTCCGATCACCAGTAATTATCAAATCATCCTGATTGCATGTCTGATCAATTTCAGACTGCAGAAGCTGGTAGAATTCTTCAGTTTCTTCATCTTTGGCCTCACTGGTTTGTGCATAAATTGGAATAACAGCTGTATGAACTGACTCACCGGGTAGGTGTATGGATATTGTCCTATAACTGACACCATTGTACTTCAGGATAGATCTCGAAATGTCCTTTTTGACGATGAACACAACACCATTCCTCTTCAATTTGTTGTTCCCAGCATAGTCGACCATATAATTTTCCAATTCAGAATTGCCAGTACCAGTCCATTTCAGGTCACTAATGCTTCAGTAGCAATGCTTACGCTTCCCATTTCATTTTTGATAGTGTCCAATTTTCCTAGAATCATACTTCATACATTCCACACTCCAATCATTAATGGATTTTTGGAGCTGTTTCTTCTCATTTTCAGTCGTGGCACATCAGCAAATGAAGGCCTTGAAAGCTTGACTCCATCCACATCAAAAAGGTTGGCTCAACTTTAAGGAGGCAACTTTCTCCCAGTTGTATTTTGAGTGCCTTCCAACCTGAGGATCTCACCTTCCAGCACTATATCAGACAATATTAATCTGCTATTCATAAGTTTAATGTGTGTGTGTGCATTAAAAGAAAGTAAACAAATCAAGTCAATCTCTCATACAAAAATTTATGTACACCTTCCTATGTACTCCTAGTTGCTCTCCCTCTAATGAGACAGCACACTTCTCCTGCCTGTACTGCCCGTGTCCATTCAGCCAGCTCCTGTCCTCCATTGTCTTCTCATTCCCTCTCCTGACAAGAACTGCCCACATAGTCTTATGTGTCTACTTAAGCCAAAAAGCTCACTCTTCACTGGTATCATTTTTCCGTCTTATAGTCTGAAGAATTGGCTTTGGGGATAGTCCTGTCTTGGGCTATTAAAAAGTCTATGGACCATGTCCTCTGGGGTCCTTCTAGTTTCAGTTAGACCATTAAGTCTGGTCTTTTTTCAAGAATTTGAGGTCTACATCCCACTGTTCTGCTCCATCAAGGATCCTCTGTTGTGTTCCCTGTCAGGGCCATCATCGGTGGTAGCGTGGCACCATCCAGTTCTTCCGGTCTCAGGCTGATGGAGTCTCTGATTTATGTGCCCCTTCCATTCTCTTGGGCTCTTAATTACCCTGTGTCTTTGGTGTTCTTCATTCTCCTTTGCTCCAGGTGGGTTGAGACCAATTGATGACGGATCTTAGGTGGCAGCTTGCTAGCGTTTAAGAACCCAGACCCCGCTCACCAAAGTGGGATGCAGAATGTTTTCTTAATACATTTTCCTATGCCAATTGACCTAGATGTCCTCTGTAACCACGGTTCCCAGATTCCTACCCCTGCTACTCTTGCCTTTGAAGCATTTGGTTGTATTCAGGAAACCCGTTTGCTTTTGGATAAGTCCAGTTTTGCTGACCTCTTCTGTATTGTATGTTGTCTTTCCCTTCACCTAAAATACTCCTTGTCTACTATCTAATTAGTGAATGCCTCTCCTCCTCCCTTGCCACCCACTAACCATCAAAGAATATTTTCCTGTATGTTTCAGTTATGTCCTGACCTATTATAATAGTGGTATCCTGCAATATTTGTCCTTTTGCAAGTGACTAATTTCACTCAGCATAATGCCTTCCAGATTTCTCCACGTTATGAAATGTTTCATGTGTTCATCATTGTTTTTATCATTGTATAATATTCCACTGCATGAATATACCATAATTTAATTACCCATTCATCTGTTGATAAGTGCCTTGGATGCTTCCATCTTTTTGGTGTTGTATACAGTGCTGCAGTGAACACGGGTGTGCATATATCTGTTTGTGTGAAGGCTCTTATTTCTTTAGGATATATCCTGAGAAGTGGAATTGCTGGATCATATGGTAGGTCTATTTCCAGCTTTTTAAGGAAGTGCCAAATCAATTTCCAAAGTGGCTATACCATTCTACATTCCCTCCAGCAGTATATAAGTGTTCCAGTCTCTCCTCAACCTCTCCAACGTTTATTATCTTGTTGTTTCTTTTTGGAATAATGCCAGCATTTTGGAGTGAGATGGTATCTCATTGTAGTTTTGATTTGTATTTCTCTAATGGCTAATGGTCGTGAGCATTTCCTGATGTATCTGTTAGCTGCCCGATTGTCTTCTTTGATGAAGGGCCTGTTCATACCACTTGCCCATTTTTTAACTGGATTATCTGTCTTTTTGTTGTTTAGTTTTTGTAGTATAACATAGGATTTAGAGATCAAACTCTGATCACTATTGTCATAGCTGAAACTGTTTTCCCAGTCTGTAAGTAACCTTTTTACTTTTTCGGTGCATCATAAGAATTTGATTTTTCGGAGCTCGCAGTTAGTTTCTCTTCTGGTATTTGTACACTTCTAGTGAAGTTCTGTATACTGTTTATGCCATGTATTAGGGTTCCTAGTGTTGTCTCTATTTTTTCTTCCATGATCTTTATCATTTTAGATTTTATATTTAGGTCTTTGATCCCTTTTGAGATAGTTTTTATGCATGTTGAGAAGTATGGGTATTGTTTCTTTTCTTTTTTGCAGCTGGATACCCAGATATGTCAGCACCATTTGTTAGAAAGACTGTCTTTTCCCCACTTAACAGACTTTGGGACTTTGTCTACTAGAAGCTGCTCATACGTGGATGGATTTATAGCCGGGTATTCAATTCTGTTCCATTGGTATATGTATCTGTTGTTGTACAGTTCCAGGCTGTTTTGACTACTGTTCGATATAATAGATTTCAAAATCAGGTAGTATGAGGTCTGCCACTTTTTTCTTCTTTTTCAGTAATGCTTTATTTATCTGGGGTCTCTTTCTCTTCTGTGTGAAGTTGATGATTTGTTTCTCCATCTCATTGAAAAAGGTCATTGGAATTTCAGTCAGAATTGCATTGTATCTATAGACCGCTTTTGGTAGAATGGACATTTTTATGAGGAAGAACAGGAACAGGTGGAGGAGCAGGAGCAGCGCGAACATCTCCAGGCCGAGCAGACCCAGCCATCGCCTGGACCCTCCAGCAGCCAGCGCTCCCTGGAGGACTTGGAGGCCCTGGGGGCCCTTCAAATGGAGGTAGGGCATGTGAACGCCAAGGCCAAGAGGGCCTATTTTCACCTGAGGCACAAGCTGGTGCAGAGTTAAAAGCCACATCTCGACCACAGAAGTGCCATCATGCAGGGCATCCCAGGATTCTGGGTCAAAGCAGTATCCTTTCACTGGGAGCTCCCAAGGGCCTCCGGCTGGTGGGAGGTGGGTGAAGGAAGAGGGTTAAAAGAGCAGAAATTTGGGTGGGGAGGGTGCGTGGTGTCCAGAGGGGACACGGGTAAGGGAATAGAGCCAGGCCAGCATCCACACTAAGAGAACCCTGAGGCGGGGACGGCAGGTGAATCTTTGGCTCTGTCCTGAGCAGGGCAAACCTTCCCCAGAACTAGAAGCAGAGGCCACAGCCAGCATACGAATAGCTTTGATGACCTGAATGTCTATGCCAGTCAGTCACTCAAAAACAAAAAAACAAACCCAGTGTTGCCCAGCCGATTCCTACTCATATCGGCCCTACAGTACAGAGCAGAACTGCCTCATAGAGA
The DNA here is from genome assembly GCF_030014295.1 of Loxodonta africana. Lineage (NCBI taxonomy): Eukaryota > Metazoa > Chordata > Mammalia > Proboscidea > Elephantidae > Loxodonta > Loxodonta africana. Next base: position 3,039,531 of record NC_087370.1, on the reverse strand, counting down.
TTCCAAGGAGCACCTGGTGGATTGGAACTGCCAACGCTTTGGTTAGCAGCCCTGGTACTTAACCATTCCACCACCAGAGTTTCTAGTCAGCCACTACCTGTACCTCATCTCCAAAAGGCAAGGTTCTCCTTCCTGAAGTTTTCTTTGCTGAGCAGCCGTTGTCCTCTACATGACCTCAGCACCCCACCACAGAACATACCAGCCAGCTCCAGCCTCTGCATCCTCAGCCCGCTGTCCATAGCCCCTACATATGTGCCCTCTCATTGCCTCATAGGAATCCGTCAGAGCTCCAAACAGAGCCAAGCACCCATGGGAAGTGCCTGAGGCTCATCTAGGACACCTGGCATCAAGGGTTTGCCCACAGCATCCTGACCGAGGGACAAATGCAGCTGCAGGAGATCCAGGACACCCCACATACACAGTAGCACTGTCAGGCTAGATCACAACATACAGAGAGACAGGTATCAGGAGTCTCAGGAGACAATGTGTGAGCCTGTGGATAGCTTCACATGAGCACAAAGGCCAGGACAACACTGGGGCCCAAGATGCACATGATGGTGGACCATTGTTGAGGGGGAGTGTGGGTGGGTGTGGCAATGACACGAGGTCTGGGAGACTGCCTGCCTCAGCCACTGGTTGCTGGCCAGGTGTGCTCATCTGTTGTGACTTCTTCTGTGCCTGGCCTCAGAAAGCTCCTTGTCCCCATGCAGATTGAGAACCACCCCCAGATGTCAGCCTTGATCAGTGAGAAAGATGAAGACATGGCCAGCTACCCGATCAATTTGGAGGTTAGACCCAGAGCTCAAGTGGGGAAGGGGAACTAGAAAGGATTCATCCATACAAACACACATGGGCTAGTCTCCCCAAAACGGGAACTCTCCTAAAAAAGACATCTCACCATCCTCATCTGCTCATTTCTCCCAGGTGGAGAATTTCATCCATCCGAATAACGGCTGCAAAATCACATTTTTCTTTCAGAGGAACCCCTATCTTTGGAATGAAGTGATCACTAAGGAATATGATGTTACCATCAATGGTAAGAAGTGGCTTCCTTGATGGATGGAGAGAGTATCAGGGGTGTTTTGTAGGCCAACATGATCTATGCCTTTCCCTCCATTCCTGTATTTCCCCAGGATATATGGCATTTTATTCCACTCCAATCCAGTGGTTCCAGAATTATGAAGTGAGGCTCACAGCCGCAGGCATCATAATACCAGCGTTAACTTCTTCAACTGGTTCTCTCTTCCCAACTTCTCAGGGTATAACAGGATTACTGAGGTATGCCTCTGTAGGTAAGGTGAGAAATGGCCTTGATGTGTTCCCAGCTACTTTGAAAATGAGTGCTGACACTGGCATGATCTTTCTATTTGCACTACCATATCATCAGTGAGGACCTATGGATTAATCCCCTGAAGTACTACCTGAGGGAGGACAGAACCATGATAGGAATGGGGAGAGACCAGGTGAGGACCGTAGTATGGGCCATTGACATGAGTGTTGTCTGGGGACCTAGGGGCACCTCCTAGAGTCAGTCTGAGACAGGGACATTAGAGACATGTAATGCAAAATAGGCTATAGCTAGGGAAACTTAACCACAGGAAGGAGAATGTCTCCCCATGGGGTCGCTCAGACAGGAATAAGGATGCATTATTAACATGTCTCTGGACTATCATTTCATGGCTATAAAAGCACCCTCACCCCCCCCCCACCACCCCTGAAAGTCTGGCTCATGCTCAGGTCCTCCTAGCATCCTCCTACTAATATCCATAGATCTTTACCAATGAGTCATCCTTAGAATTTACATTTCCGTGGAGCAGTTGTGCAAGATTGTGGAGGATCATTTTGAATATATGTGGGAGGAAATGTAATAAATCACAAACATGGAATGGAAGGTCCATGAGGAGTTAACACAGTATTCAATATATTTCAGTGAAAATATGTTGTGTGTCTGTGTCTGTGTGTGTATGTGTCATCAAGGCCACTCCTTGCACTTGGCATGAACATGATGCAGCATAAAACTTCACCAAAAGGAGTAAAAAAAAAATCCAAGAAGGCACTTTAGAGCTGGAAATGAATAATCAGCACGGATCCTGTGAACAGGAGAGAAATGACGAAGCAGTTGGACGGTAGAATATAAAAAGGGACTGAGATGCTGATAAGCCTTGAACGATATTGGAAAATAAACAATTCCAAGTGCCTGTCTGTGTCTTAGTGTGAGTTCATGTGCTAGGTAGATGGTAACTTGAAGGAATAAAACAACTCCTGACATTGGACTTTTGAAATAACTGCTCAGGAAGTCTCAGTGTATAGGGGGAGCCAGGACTATAAAACTAGAGGGAAGGGATTCAACAGGCTGTAGAATACCAAATGAGCACACAAATCTTTCCACAGGACAGTAGCTGGGAGTAGGAGGAGAAAGAGATAGCAGTTTATTTGGGCCTTATTTGGGTGTGTTGGTGTGGATGGATAAATGGGTGGGTGCTTGGTGGATGGGTGGATGTGTGTATGCATGCATGGATTAGTAGATAGATGGATAGATTTGTGGGTGGAAGGATGGACGGACGGACGGATGGACGGATGGACGGACGGACGGATGGATGGACGGATGGATGGACGGGTGTTTGGATGGATGGATGGATGGATGGATGGATGGATGGATGGATGGATGGATGGATGGAAGGACGGAGGGGTGGATGGATGGCTGGATGGGTGGGTGGGTGGGTGAATCGGTGGATGGGTGGAAGGGTGGATGGGTGGATGGGTGGGTGGGTGGGTGGATGGGTGGGTGGAGGGAGGGATGGAGGGAGGGAGGGATGGAGGAATGGATATATGGAGGGATGGATATATGGAGGGATGGATGGATGGATGGATGAGTGGATAGAAGGATGAATGTACGTTTCAGTGTACGGATGGGTGGGTGGGTGGGTGTGTGGATGATGGATGGATGGGTGGGTCCTTGGTGCATGGGTGCACAGCTGAATGAGTGCGTGGGTTAGTGGATAGATGGATAGATTTGTGGGTGGTTGGGTGAGTGGAGGGATGCATGGTTGGATGGATGCATGCGTGATGGATGGATGGAGGATGGATGGATTGATGGAGGATGGATGGTAGGAAGGAAGGAAGGATGGATGGATGGATGGATGGATGGATGGATGGATGGATGGATGGATGGATGGATGGACGGACGGACGGACGGATGGGTAGGTGGGTGGGTCAGTGGATGGATGCGTGGATGCATGGATCGATGGATAGATAGGTGGATGGATGGATGGGTGCAAGGATGGATGGATTGATGCGTGCACGGATGGAAGAGTGCATGGACATATGGATGGATGGATGGGTAGGTAGGTAGGTAAACTGATGGATGGATAGATGAATGGATGAACGGTTTGGTGTATGGATGGATGGGTGGTGGGTATATGGATGAAAGCGTAGGTGTGTGCTTCTGGGTGTGTGCATGGATGCTTGGGTGGATGGGTGCATGGACAGATGGATAGGTTTGTGGGTGGCTGGGTGAATGGATGAATGGATGCATTGATGGATACATGAATGGATGCATAGATGGATGCATGGATGGAAGCATGGACGGAAGGACAGACGGAACGACGGACAGAAGGATGGATGGTGAATGGATAGGTTGGTGTACGGATGGATGGGTGTGTGCCGCGACGTGCGCCGGCGGGGAAGGTGGCTTGCGGGGGGGCGTCCTCCTCGTGGCGGGCGGGGGACCCTCCCTCCCCCGAGAGTTACAGCCCCCAGCAGCAGCGCTCACTGAATCCCGGGGCCAAGGGAGAACGACCGTCGCCCCGCTTTCCCCACTCCCGGTGCCCACTCCCACCGGGGCCCCTGAGAGGGGGTCCACCACCGTGCGCGGCGCGCCAATGCCGGAGCGGGGCCAGGCCGCGCCTCCCAAGGCGCGACCGCTCCCCCACCCTCCCCGCCTCCCACCGCCCCCTCCGCCCTCTCTCCTCTCGAGGGGGCGGCCGCAGGGCGGGCCGCGGCAGCGGGGTCAGGGCGGGGCGGACTGTCCCCAGTGCGCCCCGGGCGGGTCGCGCTGTTATCCAGGCGCCACGCCGTGTCAGCCACAGTGGAGGGAGCGCACGGGGTAGGCCAGGATACCCACGCCACCCCTCCTGAAACACGGACCAAACACCTGCGCGGGTCAGGGGCTCGCACTAAAGCCGCCATGGCGCAATGAATGTGAAGGCCGGCCTCGATCGCCTGCGGCGGTGGGATCCCAAGGCCTCTACAGTCCGCCCAGGGCGCACCAGGGAGGTGGAGCATGATCGCAAGCGTTAGGACCCAAAAGATGGTGAACTATGCCTGGGCAGGGTGAAGCCAGAGGAAACTCTGGTGGAGGTCCATAGCTATCCTGACGTGCAACTCGGTCCTCCCACCTGGGTATAGGGCGAAAGACTAATCGAACCATCTAGTAGCTGGTTCCGTCCGAAGTTTCCCTCAGGATAGCTGGCTCTTGCAGAAACCCCCACCACGTGGCACAGTTTTATCCGATAAAGCGAATGATTAGAAG